>NC_140219.1:33982770-34402770 GCF_951802725.1 Rutilus rutilus
AAAGTGTGGCTGCAGCTCGATGGCACGGCGGTAGGTGTCGATGGCCAGGTCGATCAGACCCTGCTCGTAGTACACGCAGGCCAGGTTTCCATGAACAACAGCATGGTTGGGGCTCAGGCTGAGGGCACGCAGATAACCAGCCACAGCTCTGTAGGGGAAATGACATCAATCAGACTGGCTGAAAGAGGCAAAGAGGGTTCGGCACAGACACTACAAAACGAAATTCCAGGACTTTAAAGCACTACTTTTTTGGTTTTCAAGGAATACGATCAGAGATCTCACTAAGCAAACAATATTTTTATTACCTTCAAATTAAAAGGTAAACAGATAAATAAAAATATACCAATTAAACAAAATGGTACAAATTAAGAGGGATGCACCGATACCATTTTTTCAGAATCGATCCGATACCAAAAATTCTGAGTATGGATCCGATACCAGCGCAGTGTTTTTTTTTATCAAGTAGAATTTCTATAACTCTGTGTTGAACTGATAATAAGAACTGAAAAAAAGAAAAACAACAACAAAAAATATATGATCATAATCTGACATAAGTAAGTCAAGTCAAGTCAAGTATATTTGTATAGCGCTTTTCACAATATTAAATTAAAATAATACAACAAGGTTTGTTTCTAGTGGAATTTATTGATAAAATCAAATTAGATATCCCCATAATATCCCCAACTGAGCAAGCCAAAGGCAACAGTGGCAAGGAACCGAAAAACTCCATCAAGTGACCTACTGGTGTCCTAAAACTCCATCAGGTGACCCAATGGAGAAAAAAAAACCTTGGGAGAACCCAGGCTCAGTCGGGGGCCAGTTCTCCTCTGGCGTTTATTAACTAGAGGCCGGATTGTAATTTGAACTGTAAGATTAAAAATATTACATGAATGCCTGGCTGAAGAGATGCGACTTTAATCTAGTTTTAAACTGGGAGAGCGAGTCTGAGCAACGAACACTATCAGGAAGGCTATTCCAGAGTTTTGGGGCTAAATGTGAAAATACTCTCCCTCCTTTGGTTGATCTGGATATCCTAGGTATGACCAAAAGCCTTGAATTAAGTGATCTTAAAGAGCGCGATGGATTATAGGGCGATAGAAGATCCGTTAAATAGACTGGAGCTAAGCCGTTTAGGGCTTTATAAGTCAGTAGCAATACCTTGTAATTAATACGGAACTTTATAGGTAACCAATGCAGTGATGATAAAATCGGTGTTATATGATCATATTTTCTTGATCTATAAAAACATAAATGCTTTTATAAACTAGATTAGTGGATCATTCAGCAGTAAAATTTAGTCTAGAAAAATCACGAGTGCACAATAATTGTATAAAATCTGAACAGTTTGTGAAAAAAGAAAAAATTTAGTGGGGAACTAATTAGAGACATTAAGTGTAACACTAAAGCTGGTAAAACTTTACACATTGCTCTTTGTATTGTTGTAAAATACATTCATGAAAAACAATATAACAAAAATATCAATTATTTTATATATAGCATACTATAAAATTGAGACATTTTTTATATGTATAGCACAGCTGTTTAATGAGGAAGCAACATATGATAGATAGGACAGAACAAGGACGGCTATTAATAATCTTTTATTGTGTCCCTGTATTATGATATGAAAGGCTCCAGTGCGGCACAAAGTGCTTATGCGCGTCGAGTCCGCATTGAAAAGTTTAAAGCACAAAGAAAATACGTATTGATGCGTAGTGTATTATACAGTATCTATCTATGCAATAGTCTATTCAGCATTTTCTTTTAACAGTTTTACATTTCAGTGACTGTGCGCGTGAAGAACTTCACTCCAGTGTTGTGATCTAACACACCCGGTAGAAAATAACATGATTAAGGTACACCAATAAAGTCCAGCAAGATAAAGTTGTTTTATGCGAAACCATAGACCTTTATTTACAGATCAAGTATAATAATAGTAACACTGAATCATCTTGGAGAGAGTTTCATCGTGTTGACTGTCGTGACCGAACGCGACGCGCTGTTTGAGTGCTGAATGGAGAATGATTGACAGCCGCAGCTGAGGGAAACGTTTACGTGAGCTTGAATTTAACGACTTAAATATTAGGGATGTCCCGATCAGGTTTTTTTGCCCTCGAGTCCGAGTCCGAGTCATTTGATTTTGAGTATCTGCCGATACCGAGTCCCGATCCGATACTTCTATAATACATAAAAAAAGAATAAAGAAGAGCGAAAAAACAGATCCAGGATGTTCCTTATTTTTTATTTAATTCACCTTATTTTAACATTCAACAACTCTGTTAACAAACAGAGCACTTCTGTGAGGTAGCTTGAACAATCAAGTAATAAATAAATTCTTCACTTTTGGACTTTAGTGCAACAGTAAATATAAAAAAAGTCTAATATATAAACAAATAGCACCTTAACTTAAAATACCCGGCAGGCATGTAAACAAATAAAACATAAAACTGCCACAGTGTTTGCAAAGCCAGTAATGTGCTTTTAGGAACTGCACTCCAAACTCTTACGCTGGTTTCACACTGCACTGTTAGCAGAGCGTGCAGCGCGTATTTTTTTTCGCCGCCCATGTTAACAGATTAAACTAGTCTTTACAGCATTCACACCGCGCGCAGAGGCGGCGCGGCAGTGCGTATAGCAGAGCAGAGCAGGAGTGCCGTGATCGTTTCGGCGCCGAGTCTATTTTTGCTGCGCCGCTTTTGCTGAATTAATGTGACAATAGATTGATCATGGCCAAAATACACCGCAGTTTTATCCAAAAAGTGCATTGATGATATCTATTGTGTTTTAAACAGTCAATCAAATGACCAACAGCAATATAAAAAGAAACCAAATGTCTAAAAACAAACTTGTTGCCATAACAATAAAATCAAAGATGAAACAAAAGTTATATAAATGTAATTATTAATAAAATAAGCTTCTTGACAAGTCTTTTCTCTTAAATGTATTTGAAAATGAAAAAAAGCAATGCCAACTTATCCATTATGGAGTACTCTGTCTGTACACAACCCGCGGTTCAGCCGCGCGTGACAAACACTGCCAGTGTGAAAGCAAAACGCGCGTGTCCTGCTCCTGCTCACCATACGCACTGCTCCTGCGCTGCTTACTAACGCGTGCAGTGTGAAACCGGCGTAACTCTGTGCCACCGCATAAATATTGATGTGTTAAAAAATAATGAGAATATATATATCCGAGTCCTGATCGGGAGGTAACGTCCGATTCCGATCGAGTCTGAAAACACGTGATCGGGCCCGATTTCCGATCATGTGATCGGATCGGGACATCCCTATTAAATATTCATTTCTATCTCACATTATACTATATAATGGCTTCAGAACACTTATAATATTGTGCACGAAAACATATGGTGCTTTATAATGTTTGTGTGCCTTTTGTGGGGCTCAACAATAACACAGAATAGTATACGCACAATATCGGCCTCGTCTGACCGATACCCGATCCGGCAAAAATGGCAGTATCGGAGCATCCCTAGCACATGCAATGACTGTGGAAACTTTAATCATTGAAAAGATACTAGATATCGCTTTCCTTATTCAAACAGATTTTTTTTTCTCATGAATATATGATTGACCTGAAAAATTAAAGCTGCATCATATACTTGGATATTCATATGAGAAACATCATAGGCGTGCAGAATGGCTCTATATCTGTATCAGACGGGCTTAATTTTGTGTGAAAAGATTGTTTTATCAATAAAATTAAACACTAATTTCACATATATTGTTACATTTGTCACATTATAATTCTTTCAATAATTCAAGCACTTTTCAAGTACGTTTTCATAAATATGTTTATGGCTGTTTTCAGGGGTTTCCCAGGACTGTAATCCTGGAACTATAGTGACAGAAGAAGTGACTGTTTACCTGTCAAAGATACGAGCCTCTTTCAGAACGTTGCCCAAGTTGATGTAAGCATCCAAAAAGTTTGGGTCCAAGGTCACTGCCTGTAAACCCATAGAACAGCCCATGTGAACACTGCGCTCATTCATATCATTCATCTCAAGTGGGATCGTCATACACAACCAACCTTCTCAAAATGATGAATAGCCAGCCAGATCTCTCCCTGGGCGTTGAACACGCAGCCCAGGTTACTCCAGGCCACGGCGAAGTTTGGCTGAGTTTCGATTGCTTTCAGGTAACAAGCCTTGAACAGGTTAACAGTCAAAATAAAATAAAAACAGGAGGAAGAGGAGGAGGAGGAGGTAGAGAGAAGAACGGAGAGTAGACAGGGGAGGGGGGTTGTAAAAGAAAAAAAAACAAAAGATCAAATAAAAAGGAAGAAAAAACAAAAAGGGCAGACAGAAATAGAGTTAGTATCTATTCTCACGAAAAGCAAAAAGTGAGTCTGCAACATGGGCTCGCGTGCGCAAGATCTGCCGCGCTAAGCTGCACTCTTTTCCTACGCTGCGCAAATCCAACCAACACCTACACTCAGACTTACATTCTTCAGTTATGCAGCTTCAAATTAACTCTACGTGACTAGAGAAATGAAACACATCGAGTGCCGAGAAGACGGCTTTAGATCATTGACCTTACACGACTTCAGGTAATTCGCACAACCTTAAATGCAAGTGCGGTGTGCAGGTGGAGGTCCCTGTAATGCAAGCGCACAAAGCCACGCGGGCAACCCGCACTGAGATTGCCGCTTGCGCAGTTTCCGCTAGCGCCCGCATTCGCCTGCGCTAACGCCAGCTCAGGGTGAAGACTGCAGACCTGGAGCGATCCCACTCCCGACCAGACTGGCACACGAAACTATGAAACTCTCTACCCTTTGAGGCACTCGACTAGAGTTCGTTTCCCACGGCCGAATCCATTAAAGCCCTAAAGGAGATATTCGTCATGCCAATAGAGTCATGTTCAGGGCTGTGTAGCCACTGGGTGCCATGCTAGCAGGAAAAGGGCGTGCAGGTCTGCAACCCGCAAGCCGGGGGTCGAGGGGAAGGGGAAAGTGCGGTTCAAGCGCGCGCGTTTTGGTCGCGGTTTTGTCGCTGCGCAGCCCTTGCGTCGCTGCAGACTCACAGCGCATCGTCTGCAACTCCAAATAAAGGAGAAAAAATAAATCACAATCCAAAAATGAACAGGAAAAAAATATCAACAAGTAAGAGAGTTAGAGGGTTCTTACTGTGCTTTTTGCATACAGCATCCAATCATTGTTCTTTGCTAATAAAACTTGGGTTTTGTTACCAATACTATGGTTTTGTTTTTCCTTGTTTTTTTTTGTTCTTCTTCAAAGGAAGCCACAAGACAGAAGAACTCAGGCATTGGAGTAAGGTGTTTTTCTTTCTGTTTTGTTACAAACCCGTTACCATATTTTGGGACTTTGTCTGGGGGGGGCGGCCACAGCTGGAAGAGGAGAAGACTGATAGTCCTAGTGTTCCTGTCCACCGGACCGCACCTACGCAGGAATACTGTCACCCACCTGAAACCTTCTCAATAACAATATCAGTGGTGGAAAACCAAAAGAGACAAAATAAGAAAACAAGAGCGTTAGTAAAAGTTTGACATTTCATATCGATATCAAAACTTGTATTGACAAAGCAAAACAAGTAAGACAAAAAAAAAACTAAAAAAGGAGAAAAAGAAATATAAAAATGACCTAACATCAGTTTAAACCCATGCAATGAAAAGGGTTTTACATTGTTTTTTTACAAACAGGAATATATGTTCGCAAGGGAGTGAAGAAAGGCTTTGAGTTGAGATTTACACACAGACTCAAACTGTTCATAACCGTTCCACATTTTTTCCAAGTACAGGTAATAAAAGAGGAAGGCGAACTGGCTTGATCTTACCCAAATGAACTGATCACATTGCTCTGGGAATATTATTAATAAATCAGAACATACAAGGGGGAAGAAATGGAAACTTTTTCTGTATTCTTTGTTTACATGGTTTAATACCTTTCCTGCTTTCTTGACTCCTGGCCAATGGATAAGGGGGGGAAAAAAAGCCTTGGTGTTTAAGGACTTCATACTCATCTAGAAGCCTCCACAGCTCTGAAATAAAGAGGTCAACGCTTGTGTCGCGCGTGTATAATTCTCTCTCTCTATCATGGTGTCTGACGCGTGCAGTGGAGTGCAAATAGCGATCTGTCTGCCTGGCACAGCCCAGGGCTGATGCACAGTGTTGGGAACACATAAACCCTCCCGAAACCCAGTTGGACACATTTCAGAGGGGGAAAAACAGGGGGACGTGAAGCTGAACTGAGGGGAAACGGGCCGAAATATACAAGCTCTAGTCAAATTTCACTGTGAAGGCCTTGAGGAGCAGCTTTTGGCTCGACTGAGGGGTCAGACAGACAGTTCGACGCGCGCACACTCCACGGGCCCTAAGCGAGCGCGCGGGGTTGGGAGCGACAGAGCAATTGGGGGGCCGCTGGCGCCCTCGTACTCTTCCCCACTCCGCACCCCTGGGCACCAAATAAGAGGGCTTCAACCCATCATCTCTACAACATCAGGTTAGACTCCCAAAGACCCACCGAAATCATTAACGGCCACGCTGCCTCAAAGAAGGCGTTTACTAGGGCCTCGTAAAGCTGGAGAAGCAAATCCAAATCCAAGCTTATCTCTTCAACGTTTTGAAGGCGATTAATGGTTTTGAATAGCCTAAATTAACAGAATTACATGGTTACGGGTTAGAAGCCATCTTATTTTTTGCACAGCAAATACCACTACCTTCATCAGTCCATTTATTTGCCCCCCAAAGACCGAGCCAGCGAAATCCCTCCGACAGACTACAGGGAAGAAGAAAAAGCATGCCAAAACTGCAGCATGTGTTTTAGGAGCCCCAGTTTGGCAAGACACAGAATAGCCCAGCCTTTCTTCCTTTGTGTGTGGGGGTGAGCGAGGGCTGGCCGGGGCCAGGATGAAGAAGTGTTTAGACTGAGAGAAGCGTTGGAGTGAGAGAGGGCTAAAAGAAGGGGTGGACAGAGGGGGGAGGGAGGGGGGGGGGGGGGGTGTCTCTAATCTAGCCATCCAAAATGAGTAACAAAACCAAACAAAAAAGAGAGTGAGAAGAGGGGTAAAGGGGTCTTAACCTTGATTAATAATAAGTAAATAAAGAGAGATTGATGTTTTTGACTAGTTAGGTGAGATGCAGGTGGCTTTGGTTCACTCTGCTGATCTAGTGAGGCCTGTAGGATGGTAAAGAGTGCTGATGTGGGGACATAAAATGAGCAGCACGCTCTTAAGTGTGCTGACAAGCACTTACTGGGGGGGGGAGGGGGGGATGGGGGGGAAGAAGCTCAACACTCACTCCCCAAAGAACAAGAATGGCTAGGTGTCTGACAGGGGATTATGATCTAGAGCTATGAGTATACTAAAAAAACAAAAGAAATCATTATGTAAACGTGCAAGGGCCGACATATTTAGACATACCTTTGCCTCTTCAAGACGCCCAAGCGCCTTCAGCAGGTTCCCCAGGTCACTGCGCACACAATACAGATCCTGCAAGAACGAGAAACAGAATCAGCTACTACATACAACACACACTAGGGCTGGGCGATATATAATATATATATAATATAGACTTTGTGAAGACTATGATTTTGCTGCTCTTTTTATAGGTTGAAATTGTTCCATTTGAAACCATGGCAAACTCCCTGTATGTCATTTAAAATGTTCTGAAATATTATATTAATATAAAAAATAATAATACATAAGTGATTCTGAAATGGTTAGATATCATTCTCACTTTGTTTATTAAGTGAAAAACAGGATGACTATCTTTTTAATTAAGCAGGGTTCGACATTAACCCTCTGGGGTCTGAGGTGTTTTTGGGGTCCTTGAGATGTTCTGACATGCCCTGACATTTGTGCTTTTTTCAGTTGCTTATAAACATAGTAATGGCAAAAAAAAATTACACACTATTTAGCACAAACAGGGCTACCATAATATGTGAGCAACAAGAATGTACATGTCTGCATTTTTGAGAGAATAATGTTTATGCGTGGTTATTGAAAAAACTAAAAACTAAAGTTTCTGAAATAAAAACTAAAGTTTCTGAAATAAGACCACAAAACACACACTAAATATGTGCCAATAAGACTTTTGTCTAATAGATGTCATCGCCTAGTGTTTTTTCTTCAAAATTATGTGAAAATCACCCTGCCTAATCCTTCACATAACACAATACATTGATTTGAATTTTGCAAAGCACTTTCTGTTTGGAAAGGCCATATGCGGAGTGGGCGTCACAGATCATGCATATGTAGTGGTTCACACCTGAGGACCGCATACTTAATGAGCCATTCATTCAGGTGAGTCACTGAGCCACAAGAATGCAAGAGCAACAGTTGGAAGCATCTCAATTCTTTTTTATTTTTCCACATATTGTGCTTGCAATTTGGCCTATAATATCCAAGGAAAACATGTAATTGTGCAGTTAATTCTCATACTGTATTTTCAGTTTTGGAATATTTATCCTCTCCCCAAATTTGTCACTAATAAAACACAATAAAAATTATTTAAAGAAAAGGCTTATATTTACCTTTTAATAGTTTGTTTACATCTACCTTGTAAATATTTAAATAAACAACAATTCAAGTGTAATCTTTCTTTGTACAAACTAAAGTATACATTTTATCATACATATTTCAAAGTTAAGGATTTGATTGATTATTTGATTATTTTTGACAAAAAAATTGGCAAATAAAAGCTTATTTGAGGTGGCAGATATTTTACAGTAAAAATGTATAATCTATCCAAAACTAATCAACGAAATGTTGTCTTTCATATGTCTGTAACATAGGTCTTTCATTTTTATTATAAGGAATATAAATGCTAAAAGGAATATAAACGAGAAAACACAGCCCCTCACAGGTTTGCGCCGTGGATTCCCGCGAGTCAGACGCGGATACTGTGTTTGTTTTAGGCTCGCGCAGTCTTCACTCGGACGCGCGCTTCAATCCGTTGTGGAGACTCTCTTTTCGTTCCAGTGAAATTACAAAACAAAATACACACACACACATGTCTCTGCCTGATATACAACCACTGATAAACATAATCTGATTTGACAAAAAAAAAAAAAAAAAACATATGAGTGCGGATTCGAACTCAGAACCTCTGACACGCTAGGCAAATGTTCTACCACTAGACCACTTGAGTTCACGTATTTACTCAAGTGAAAACTCGGTCTTTACTCGGCGTGATCAAATCGCTCTTGAACATGCTGCCGTTCGTCTGAGTTACAATCTTCCTCTGAGGAAAAGCCAAGGTGAGTTATTCCTCGCTGTCCAGGATCATCTGAAGGGCGTCTTTAAACGTCATCCTCTCTAAACGCGATGAACTATCAGTGAATCTGATCTGATGAAACTTCGTGTTTTCAAGGCATTGATCGGGGGGCGGGTGCGAAGCATAGATTACCTAAACTATTTACCATGTCAATAGCGCCGGGGGCGGGGCGGCCTCAGTTCATTATAGAGATAATTAGGCAGAAGGAAAAAACGGTACCTCTCCTTGCTTTTGAAACGGATTACATGAGTTGAAAACATTTGTTTTTTTTATTAATTACTTCATTTAAAAGAAGAGATTTCAAGCTTCATAAAGACATATATCACGTGCCTGTGTGAGAAGTATTCGCTGAGTTATGATTCATTTTCGGACGCGTTTCAGAATGGACTACACGGACAGAGAGAAGGCAGAACTCGCTCCGTGATTATTTTTCTTAATTTGGCGAAAAGCACAACACTTTGTTTTTATTGTGAGTATACAGAAAAATAATACACATTTAACAGAATCGATTGATGTATGAAACTCCTATGGAAAATCAAAGTCAACAGAGTATTTATGAGTTTCTTTTACACTGATAAAAAAAAGCGAGCTGGTATCGCCGGCGATACCGCCGACCTCAGGGGGTTAAATGAAATGTTGGATTGAAGGCTGAACTCACAGGGTTGTACTGGAGAGCGGAGACGTAAGCTTGAACGGCTCCCTCCATGTCTCCTGCTGCCACCAGCGCTGCTGCCAGGTTGATGTATCCGTCGATGAAGTCCGGTTTGAGGCGGAGCGCGTGGCGGTAGTGCTCGATGGCCTCCTGCAGCTGACCCCGCTCCTTGTACACATTGCCCAGGTTAGAGTACGCCTCAGCCAGCATGGGGTTCTGCTTGATGGCCAGCGTGCTGAAGTGGGCCGACCTGCACACACAACCAAAATTAAGACATGTTCCCATTATATCCAACAAGCGCACTCCCTGTACTGTTCTCATAAAGAAACGGTCCACGTTATTTCTGGACATGCTATTAATTACAGCTCTCTTCGGAAACTGTCTCATATCTTCAGATTTTACTGCAAGTGTGCTTTCCATGCATTGTACAGTGAGGATGGATCATAATTGTTGTCTGTGGAAACTGACACCAAGTCATAGAAAAGAAAACGTGTTTGAATAGTCATAATTATTAGGGCTGCAACAACTAATCATTAAAATTGATAATAAAAGTCCTAGGGGTGCAACGGATCGCAGATGATCCGTACGGACCAGTTGCCCCGCGGTTCGGCACGCATGCAATTCGCGGATTAACTGCTAAATTTAACCATCATAGAGTGAAAGTTTATAATTTGGACGTGTTATGTCTTGCCAATTTAACCATAGAAGCAGAGGCGAAAATCGGGACTCATGCGCTATCTGCACGCACAGCCACTAGGCCTGTCACGATAACAAATTTTGCTGGACGATAAATTGTCCAAGAAATTATCGCGATAAACGATAATATTGTCGTTCTGAGACCATTTTCATTTAATATAATTATAATGCCATAATAATGCAGGTACACCTTTTCAACGATCTATAAACTTTTATTTCTAAAGAATATTAAACATTGAAAACGGAAAACATTTTAAATATCCAAAAAAATGAACAAAACAACCAAAAACAATAAAAGCAATGGACTTTTAGTGTCTGTTAACAAAATAAATCTCTGTTAATAAATAAAATGGATGTAAACAAAATTGCACTTCAAAAAAATATTAAACATTAGGCTTTAGACATTATTAAATAGTGATACATTCCATAACATGCAAAACTGACAGTTAGGACCTTTGTAAACAAATAAAAAAAAAAGCCTCAACAGGCCATATCACACCATTTTGCACTGTTACTCCTGTTACTTTGTCCTCCTGTTACTTTGTCAAGTGATTGTGTACTGTCGGGAAGACGGAGACGTGCTTTATTGCGTGTATATGCTACGCACTGAAAATACTTGGTTAGGATTAGGGGTGAGGAGTGCGTGCGTATTACACGCCATAAAGAGCGTATCATATGCACGCAAAAACTATTTTTGGCGTATAAATGGCACGAGAAATAACATTCGTGGTATAGATACGCATTTTCATGTGATCGGGCTCGCTGTCGCAACTCACAACTAGCGTCTTCTCTCTCTCCCGGCCGTCGCCGCAAACAGTCCCGCCGGCGCTTTCCCACACAAAGACCATGTGACTGACAAGTGTGTGTGTGTGAGACATCGCTCGAACACTTAATTGATTCCTCTTTCGCGTTTCCTTGCCCTTGAACGGACACACAAACACACAAAATTGTGTCTAAATGCCCGTCTCATGAAGTATTCTCTCGGCTCTGTCAGAAGTGAACAGTTGAGAAAGGAACGGATGTTTGTCAGTTTTCTCAGTCGGTCTTAAAGTGACAGCAGCCTAATATTCCTCCTGTTGTCGGTCATTAATATTAATAAAACAACAAAATACAGCTTTAACAGAGATGAAACTATATTTAATTTCTACAGTGAACAAATAGTGTTATTTTACATGTAGGCTTAATTATTCATTTCTGTCCCTGAATACTAGTGTTAGACATTGTAACTTTGTTATTTAGTTTCATCTCTGATGTAATTTGTGTATTAGTTCCTATTTTATTACTGACTTGTTCCCCGAAACAGAAATATATAAAAAAAAAGTAAAGAAGAATTTTTTTTTTTCCTGATCTGAAAAATGATCCAATCCGTGGCTCAAAACCTGTAAATGACCCGTACCGTGGTTTTTGTGATCCGTTCCACCACTAGAAAGTACCGGTAATCGACAACGAATTCCATTATCGGTTATTGCCATCTGCAACTCAGTCACGTTGCTCTACAGTAGAGAACAACACATTTCTACAACACAAGAACAAAATGCCGATGGAAAACAGCGGAGGACACAGATTGAGCCGCTGCGGGAAAGATGAGCAAGTAAGAAAACAAGAGCTGCAAACACAAGCATGAGCATTTCCCGCGGCTCACCCTATCGTGCTCTGTCACGCATGCGTTTCGGTTTAGCATATGCTGACATCAAGCGAGTCGTCATTTACTCGCCCCCAAGATGTCCCAAACCTGTATGAGTTTCTTTCTTCCGCTGAACATAAAGATATTCTGAAGAATCTGGGTAACCAAACAGTTACTGGACCCCATTATGAGTGGGAAAAATACTATGGAAGTGACTGGGGCCCAGTAACAGTAAAGGGACTGATGAGTGAATGTTGTTTATTAACATTTTTAACACGTCATTTTACCTTCTGCTTTAAAATGGCACGCAAACTATTGTTTTTGGTTTAGAGTGTAATCTTTATATTTTTTTGCACAATGTATAGCATAGCCTACATAAATACTTCCACTAGATTGTATATTGCACATTGTTTGGAGAACCACACTGGGGTCAGGACGTGGAATAACATGTTTTAAAATAATGGATTGAAATTCATTTATTCGAATTATTAATTTGTTTTGGATTTTGCAACAAATTAATATAAAGAAATAATCAACAAATTAACAGATTATCAAAATAACTGTTAGTTGCAGCCCTAGTAATGATGAGATTATACTTCTATATGATTTTGAGCTTTTAGAAAAATAGTTTACAACTTCTGAGTTCAAAGACGAACGGACCAGATTAATTCAACGCTGTCTGCAATTCATTATGCTTCGGTAATGTGACGCATTTCCAAGTAAACCAGAGATAAGGAAAGGTTTTTCATAGGCAGAGGAGTGTGTTTAATTTTGATACGAGATAAGAAAGACAACTTCTCTGGAATAATGTGTGCAAAAACCCCAAGAACAAGGGATGCGTCTCAATACTGAATCAGATGCTTCCTCGTTTACTCGCTCCTCCAGCGAGTGGAAACCCGTAGAAATCTGCCAACCTGAAGGACATCTCAGTACTCGATGAGCGAGGATACACAGGCGTATCGTATCCTATGCAGAAACCGTTCCTGTTGAGAAACCTGACGCTCGTATTGGTTCTCCTCTGCCATCACAACTGTCAAAATCATTTTTTAATGTAGGTTTTAAATTTGTAATTTAAATATACCATATATCTCACATATTTCAACAGGGCATCTTGCTTTAACATTTATTTTGAATTTCTTCCCTGTAGTTAATAATTGGACCCCTTAAAACTCACCTTTGATCACCCAAATGACATAATTAAACGATTTTTCCTTAAAATATCTTGACTAACTCGACACCCTTGCCTCATTTAGTATACGCGGTTCTATGAATATGCAAATGAGCCCCGCCTCCACTCACTCAGCTCAGAGATCCACTGGTTGACGATCACACGTTGATCTGATTGGTTACAAGGTAGTTTGTGACGTCAGAAACACCAGCGATTTCAAAGCGTGTGTTTGAGACTGTCTTTGGTTCACTGCAGTTTTAAGGAGGAAATACTCAGCGATGCTGTCGACTTATGAATTTACACATGGTTTGAGTTAAAGCAGATTAAAAACACCACATAGACACATAAACAACATTAAAAGCTGGATTTTCACTTCAACAACATATGGGCAGATCCCCTGAGGGATCCTCGCGAGGCTGATGACGCTTTGAAGTGACATTGAGTGATCAGTTTGATTTCTCAATTCATGACCCCTTCAGGCATTAAGGCATTGATTAAAACCCAATCAAAACACCTCGAACACCACACCGCCACCGTGGAGCGTGACAGACGTCCCTCACCTGTCAAGCCTGCGACACTGGAAGTGTATGGAGGAGAGCAGCAGCAGAACGCCTGTGTTATCGGGCTCCTGCCTCCACAGCTGCATGCAGTGGCGCTCGGCCGCCTCGAAGTCCCCCGACTGATACTCCCGGTGCGCCAGCTCTGCCAACCCTTGGAAGGAAAGCAAACGTTTGGTTGGTTCTGGAGCACCAACACAACCCAGAGGAGGGGGGAAACAACATGTTAGAAGAAATGAAAATGAGGTCAAATAATAAAAAGAATAAAAAGAAGAACAGCGGTGCTGTTAAAAAAAACTATTAAAAAAACTAGTGAAACGATTAATCGCATCCAAAATGAAAGTTTGTGTTAACATAATGTGTGTGTGTGTACCGTGTATAATTATGTGGTGTATATATATATATAAATACACACATGCATGTATTTAAGAAAAATGTGTTATAGTTTATATATAATATAAATTGTGTGTGTGTGTGTATATATGAAGAGTTCAGATGCAAAAGCCTCTAAGTGCCATCTGAAATTTTCTTCTTGAATGATCATTAACAAGGTTGTATATTTAAGTTCAATAATTTCACTTAAATAGCAATGAAAATGACCTATTAATTGTCATTTAAGTGAAACTACTGAACTTAATTATACGAGCTTGATAAAAATGATCATTCAAGAAGAAAATTTCTTCTTTTGCATCTGAACTCTTCATATATAAATATATATATATACACAGTATACATGCATGTGTGTGTATTTCTATATACAAAATAAAATAAAAAACTTATTTTGGATGCGATTAGGCTAATTGTTGCCCAGCACTATAAATAACACTATAAGTGAGGAACCATTTTTATGATGTGTTTTTAACAACAACAACCATCACCGCATAAAACCGTAGATTTTCTAAAACTAGCATTGATGGTTCCAGTAAAGATGATGATAGCACTTCTGATGCACTGACATCAAAAAAATAATAATAAAAAAAAACTAAAAATTACCAATGAAAGTCAGCAACTGATGATCTAAAATGACTCGAATTAATGATTTTAATAATGTTTCAAAATTGTTAATGAATTAAAAAATAATTTAACTAAAAGTTATAAATTTTAAACGCAGATGTAAAGGATTGAGTTGAATGGGGATGGAAATGAAAAACAGAGATGAGGACTGGTATGGAGGAGTATGATATGATATTATGAACGTGCAAAGGACAGATTAACACATGTATAGGTTGGGTAAAATTCAGAGTTTAAGAACTGGCTTTCTTTCATGTCATTAGTGTAAAGAGGGACAGAAAGAGGAATTTCCTTGCAGTTAATAATAATTCAACAACACAATCACAAAAGTGAGGAATTTCATTCATCCAAAAAAGCGAAACAAGACATGATCTTATTTTGATGCAGATATTCTTTGGTATGTATATGTTTGGCTCCACTTGAAATTAAAGCATTCTGGGAAACGAGGTATCCATCACGGCTCATAAAAGTAATTATACACAAGAGAAACCGAAATTAGCCATTTAAACACAGAATATTAACATGTAATGTTTCTAAATGTTGTATATAGTAACATCTTTAAAGGTTTTCACACTGAAAAATTAGATAGGCCTGCTTATAACTGCACTACACTAGAATAGTTTCTTCCCATTTCCATAATGTAAACTGGGCCCTCTTTTCTAACCTCTGTTTAAATTTAGGAAATGGAAAAGTCATTTTCAACTCTGAATGGCACAGTCCTGATTCACACACTGTGAATACTGTTATCGACTATTATCAGATGTTATGAGTGAACAAATGATCATATTACAAACAGCCGTCCATAAAGTAAACAGTGACAGTAGATGGAAGAGACTCACGTCATCGTAACCAGGTTAGTTATTACTACTCTAATGTCACTAGTGTTGCTGAAATGGTTCATAACTACCATTAATTTCTGCACATGAATCTACCTGGTCAAACTACTTGACAGTTTAATCATTACACGCATGCAAAGAGGTCAGTATCACAGAGTTATTAACCCTGCCACAAATAAGCTAATTTTCAAATGAATAAAAGCGGGAGATTATAATCAACAAAAGCGAAAACGGCCGTTATTGTCATGGTTACCTGTGCTATCAGCCACGTTCCCCACCGAGCTCGCCATCTCTCCTTCGCTCTTCACCGAATCCTGCGAGGCGGCGGACAGTGTCGCGGTTTAATATAAGATGTAAAATATAGAGGTCTCGAGTTTACTTAATATGTTTAAAACCAGATTCAGATATTATGGCGAAAGATCTCCGGTAAACAGCCGGCGGTCTTGCTGCTGCTAGGCTAACACGCTACAGGAGAACGCGGACAAATTCACGGAATCTGACGCGCACGGCCAAAGAATCTTGAATCGTTTTTCTCGACGTCACTTGTTCAAATAATATATATCTATGAGTCTAAGAGCTCAAATATAGATGGCTAGTTAAACATGCGAGTTTATGTTCGACACTTTCACCATGGCGGAATTTTTTAGCTAACAATGGCTTTCCACTCTCTACCGAAATGGCGGATGTGACCGGAACTTTTTTTTCGAGGAGGAGGGGCGTGGATATTAAAAAAGTAGAGCCACAGCGCGCGATTCCTACAGAACTAATATGAAAGCAAATATCGACAATTCTGCGTTAGTACATATATCAGATATAGAAAAATAAGAATGTTTAATCATCCATATCAGTTTTTCTTTTCAAAACCTAATACTGTTTGTGTACTCTGAAATGCACTGCTCTTTGGCCTCTTGCGCTGTATCATTGCGCGAGCAGCACTACAGATCACATTGCGGTAGATTAAACATGGCCGCGTCCAAGCAAGGGTGTGGGTGCAAACAACACACAGTTTAGGCGGGAACTATTTGCACTACATTACATTCCCTCACACCATCTATGTTTGAACTAAAGCAAGATACTACATGTGAATGAAATAAACATTTAAATAATAGATACTATCTTACTTGCCCGTTTGATTATAACAGCTGATGGGCCCTTTTTGACTGATGGAAGTCAATGGGGTCAACTGTTCGGTTACCCATTTTTGGGTGAACTATCCCTCTAATATTCAGCAATATTGTTGATTTGACTGCACTCATCTTAGCTGGATGATGACATCACTGTTTTCCACAGAGCTTCTTTATATATAAATTGAACTCATTTCATAATTGATGAATTTTACACAGTTACTGAACTGGAATTAATCAACAATTAACTGACTTCATCATAATGATGACTGTTTGTGTTTACTGTTGTCTTTTTAGAGCTGCTTTGCAGTCATTTCATTGTTATTTTCCTGTTTATCTCTGTAAAGCTGATTTGGAACAATCTTTATTGCATAAAGCGCTATCTAAATAAACGTGGCTTGACAGTGCACTGCAACACTCGTTCTGTAATGCAAATTTTTGCGAATGAGGCATTGGCTAATCAAATCTGCACTCATTTGCATGAATTTTCAGAACACAAATTTTAACATTTGATAAAGCCAGATAAAATGATTGTTTCAATGACAAAGTTAAAGTTTTTTTTACAGAGGGGATTTTGGATTTCTCTTTCTATATCTCAACAAATCAGAAGCTGGAGCAGATCTACCGGTGTGAAAAAGCATTCGATTGAATAGATTGAAAAGTTTAAAAGACAAACTTTATGTCGACTTGTGTTAAAGCCAACTTAACACAATGAAATGGGTGAATTTAGGTTGAACCACATTTTTTTTTCCATTTTATTTTATTTCAGTGTTTGAAATTTCAGTTTGTTTTATTTGCAAGTAAGGTAACGATAATGACCCAGCAGACATTCACAAACTCAAACATTGTTTGCAAACTTATCCAGTCTCAGTGCTTTAATATTTCTGCATTTCTTTGTCAGCAAATTTAGCTGTTTTGAGGTCAGAGAGATTTAGAATTTGTTTAATATACAATGTCTTGTTGAAACTTGTTGAATTTTGACATTTGATTTATTTTTAATTATATAAGTCAAGCCACCTTTATTTATATAGCGCTTTCTACAATACAGATTGTTTCAAAGCAGCTTTACAGTGATAACAGGAAAATAATGCAACAAAGTGTGTTTCGGCTGTACAGCAGATCTAGAAGAAAATAGTGTCATAGTCCAGCTTAAGTTCAGTGATAGACAGTGATATATACATTAAGAACAATGCGCGCTTGTTTTGGTGCCACAGTAAAGTACTATTAAGTCATTTTTAAAACGAACACAAATAATGAGTAGAAGTCACAAAAAATGGTAATTCACCAATTTAAACTTGTTTGAATCCAGTCTCAAAGTTAAATCCTGAGGTACACATTTAAAAAATGAATTTTTGCCTCTTGTTCAATTTAATTAATTAAAATAAGCGAAAGTAACACGATTTTAAAATTTTGTTACAATATGCAGAAGAATGACATTATGCATTAAACCTCACACTTGGACCTTTACATACGTTGAAATGTATTGTGGTTTTAATTGAATTGAACAAAAGTATTTCACTTTCATTGGAAGTAACTGTAGAGTCAAGTTAGATAAAATGATAATGTTGGCAATTTTAGGCAGGACAAAATTTAAACGTAGTTATTAACATGACAAAATTGGGTAACACTTTACAATAAGGTTCATTAGTTAACTACCCTAGTTAACATTCTTCAGCATTTATTAATCTTAGTTAATATTAATCTCAACATTTACTAATACATTATTAAAATCAAAGGTTGCATTTGTAAACATTTGTTAACATGAACAAACAATGAACAGCTGTATTTTTATTAACTAACATGAACAAAGATTAATAAATACTGCAATAAATGTAATGCTCATTGTTAGATCCTAGTTAATACATTAACTAATGTTAACTAATGAACCTTATTGTAAAGTGTTACCCAAAATGTTCTCTATTAGGAATGGCAAAACTTTAGAAAATGACACAATTTGTTTTAGTAGTCTTGACTAAACGATTTTAAGTTCATACAACAAGATTACAACAAATTTTAATTTAATCTCGTGGAAAAGTTTTCCTTAAAACAAGTTTGTTCAACAGCTTATTTCATTATTTAGTGTAATAACGGCAACAGTCAGCAGAGGGCATGACGTACACACACAAGATCGTCTGCACACACACACTCCGAGCCGAAAGCTTTGTGCACAGGGTCAATTCAATCAGAGCTTGCTTTAAACGTTCTTCAGTCAATCTACCATGTTGCTTTGCCCCCATAAATCTTGTGTGGGTAAGTTGACCCAGTGCCCAAGTCATCCCGATGTGTTGCCGTTCTCAAGGCTTCATGTCTTCCAAGAGCTAAGGGAAGTAAACATAGCCAAATCAATTCAGCTTTCTCTGACAGATTGACGTGTCTAAAGGCCGAGCTTGTGATGCGAGGCTCATTAACTTTTCTCTCTCAAGAGCCGATCTGTATGGGAAAGGGTTGACATCACTGCTCGAGAGGCGGCTTCAGAGTGTGTTGGTTCAGTGTGCGAGTTTGCCCCACTTTACCCGGCCATCGCGCTTGGCTGTTGCCTTGGGAAAAGCTCTTGTGCACGAGTGATGTCATGGCCGTGTTTCGGGCGATTGTATCTGACATCTTTTATCTTTGTGCAAGCCGGGCTCTGATGGCGGAGGCAGGTTAGATCTCCCGTTAAAGGGTCCGGTGTCATTTATCCACGGGCTTTCACACAACCTCTTGCTATTTTAGGCAACACATGAATGGAAAGAGGGTCACTGGTATAAGTCGTCTATCAGACCGGCTCACTGAAAGCAGAGTTTTGGGAAAGCGGGATTTGTTTTGGTCTTCTCTCAGATCAGGCGACCCACATATTTCAGGTCGTATCAGCTCAATGTTCCCATAAAACAATGACCATGTCTATTTCAGTTCTGGTCTTTTTAATAAGCCCCCACTTTTTATTGTGCTTTAGTGTGAGGTAAACTGTTGGTTTAGAGTTTGATATTTGCATTGTCATGGTTACTACTGTGTGAGGAGAGCAAATGTGTGCTATACCAAAACAGTCCGTTTCTCACCATTGCTACGCGCCCTTATATCTCCAGACCTCTGCTAAATACTGTGTGCTTTAGCTCTTCTCAGACCCCTTGCTGCACATGTTTGCGTAGCCTACGCTGTAAAACATTTTTCTGTGAAATAACGGTAATACACTCTAAAAAAAGATGGTTCTTTAAAAGTTCTTTAACAGTTCCATTTAGAACCGTATCGTCCTGAAGAACCCTTTATATGCTGAAATGGTTCTTTGTGTTAGAGTTTAGGGTTCTTTATTCCCGCCTTTTTGTTTTTCAAATCTGTAACTGTCAAAGCTCCCCCATTACTGAGGCCTGTGGCTCCTTCCTTCAGTTCCAGCCTCTCCAAGGGGCAACACTGCACTCTAAAATATGCTGGGTTGTTTTAACCCAACGTTGGGTCAAATATGGACAAACCCAAACATTGGGTTAAAAATTGTATTGAATTTTTTTAACCCAACGGCTGGGTTTGTCTATATTTGACCCAAAGTTGGGTTGAAACAACCCAGCTATTTACATTTAATCAGTTAGCAGACGCTTTTATCCAAAGCGACTTACAAATGAGGAGAGCAATAGAAGCAGTTAAACTAACAATAGGACAACAATATGTAAGTGCTGTGACCCTTCTCATTTTAGTCTAATGCAGTATATGTAGTTTAAAAAAAAATTATATATAGAAAAGAAAAGAAAAGAAAGTGTTATTATTAATGGATCAAGTGTTGCTGAAAAAGATGTCTTCAGCCGCTTCTTTAAAATGAGCAATTTCTATGCTTCTTCTCATTTTAAGGTTTCATTTTAATTCTGTAATGATTTGGTTCCAATGAAGATGAAGATGAAAATGATCCAGAATCAAAATCTGCACAGATACAAACAAAAGCGAGAGTCTACGAAACAGAGTGCGTCGCACAAACAATACCAGACAAATGAGGGAATTATCTGAACAGAATGCAAACTCTTTTCTTCCTTTCCTTGCATGCATTTTGGGTTTTGGCAGCAACTGGACAATTGAACACACCCATAATAATAATCCTTTGTTCCCCAATCTACAGTAATGAAATCTATTATAGTCTACCACAATAATTCTACTGTGGGCATTTTACAAAATGGACCTGTTAACAAACTCTTTTTTCAAATGATGCGTCATTCTGTAAAGTATATAAGTACGGGTTGTTTAACTCCTAAAACTTATTTATGCATTTAAGTGCTTGCCTACTAACCTCAGATCAGGGAAACTGTGGTCTCTACTCACTTAATAATTGTTAGGTTAAAAATAACCCAACGAGTAACCCAACTATGGGGTGGTGTATAGCACCTTCCCAACTGTGGATTATTTTAACCCAATGCATTGAGTTAAAAGCCAGCGAGGTTAAAAGTAACCCAACAGTTAACTATTTATTTGTATTTATGACACTATTTTAATAAATAAAATACACTTTGTTTTCAAATATAGATTGTTTATTTGTATAAAACAATAAATATGTCTCAACAAATACATTTTAAAATTATAAACTAAATATTGGGGAGTCTAGAATTTTATGTAAATATAGCCAACATAATTGTGTAGGCTACATAAATTCAAAATACACAAGTGTACATATAACCCATCAGCCGGGTTATAACTAGAAATTAACCAACGATGTAAAAAATGACCCAGAATTTTTGGACAATAACCCAGCATAGTGACCCAATTTGTGTAACCCAACGGTTGGGTTAAAAATATATCAACCCAACGTTTTTACTGTGTAATGACTCTAAGTAAATTTTGCAAACGATAGCATGAATGGTACATAGTTTGGAGTCTGCTCAAACCCCACTAATAAAACCTCTCCTCATGACTTCATGCTGGAAGGATGTTCCTCTCCGAGTCTTGGGAATGTGTCCTCCTCCCAATTTCTGCTGTTCTGTCCTTATAATGGATAACCCTCAGGAAAACAGATGGAGGGATTATACCACTCACCCATCATCACAACCACTTCATTGCTGTGTGAAAATCTCAGCTTCAGTATAGATTATATGAAAGGCACAGTGGCCTGTTCTCTGCGCATTATGGTGTGTTAACACCACAGTTCATTGAGACGACTCTCAGTCAGCTAAAGGTCATAGCTGTAATTCATGCTTCGACTTGACACATCACATCATATCCGCGCTCATCGTGCCAAACGGTTCCTGGAGGAGGAAGACAACATTAGGCAGAACCACAGCATCTGCCAGCTCTTAAATATCAGGTGCTCGTGTTTGATTCATGCTGTGGCCTCTAGTTAACGTACATGTCAGGCGGTCTACCCGTTTTATAGCCTCTTATTTTGAGGTCGGATTTTGTTTGCCCGAACAGCACAAGTATGTGGAAAAGGCAGCCTTTTAAACTCAAGCTTTTCTGAAGCCCCTGCACTTTCATGAATGGGAAACTGTGTGATGTTTCTGTTGGATTCACAAGTTTGTACATTGGCCTCGAGCGGTTGCTCAAGCATGCGTGTTTGTCTAGACTTCAGACGTCTTTTCAGGTGAGCATCTTTAAAGCATGTGCTTTCTCTGCTCCTATGGCTCCATGATTTGAACATTTATATGGCATTATTCACAACTATTGGTGTCCCATTACTTTTTAAACAAGTAATAAAGGCAGAAGTACACCGTCCCTCAAATGATCATTTTTTTGGACCCTTTCTACAGCATTGCATGAAGAAGAGTAAATAAGCCAAGTCCATTTTCTCTCTTTTTACTCAAATTATAGCGTTCATTGCATTTGTTAAAGCTCAAACATTAAACTCTGTTACCAAAGTTATTGCTGAAAAAACAATCAAATATGGGAGACATGCATATGCATAAAAACAAAAGTTCAAAAGTTTTGGATCGGTAAGATTTTAAAATGTTTTTGAAAGAAGCCTCTCGTGTTCATCAAGGCTGCATTTATTTGATCAAAAATCAAATATTATTGCAATGTAAAATTTTACTGTTTTATTTGACAGATTTTTCAGATTTTTGAAATGTGGTAAAAAAAAAAACGTCAAATTACAGAAATAGACTGCAAATGTACATTTCCTGTGTAAAATTACATGAAAAACATGTAAATGTCATGTAAATTTCTGTAATTTTACGGGGGGGTTTTCTGGCACCCCAGCTGCCGGAATATTACCGTTTTTTTAATGGGGATTTTTTCTTACAGTGTGTGTATATATAGTAAAATTTAACTTGTTCTTGTGATCAAAGCTGCATTTTCATGATCCTTTGCTGCTCAAGAGACATTTCTGATTATTATCGATGTTGAAAACAGTAGTGTTCACATTTTCTTCAGGATTGTTTGATGACAAGAAAGTTCAAAAGAACTGAAATAATACATCCTTGCTCAATAAAGGTTAGTTACAAAAAAAAATAAAAAATCTTACTGAGCCCAAACTTTTGACTGTATGTATGCATAACGTGTGATATTTATTTCCTTTAGTGGATAAACAAGATTTCAAAGTGATAAAGTGATATACATAAAGTGATAGATTTGGTTTATTGTGATTTTCAAGCTCTTTTTGTGCATTGTTGTGGAAAGCGTCAAAGCTGAAAGCACTTCTTCAGCGAGTGCCAAGAGTATCCCACTGACCGCCTGATCCTCCTTTACTACACCTCGCACCCCTGGACCAAACAAATGAAGGTGTCAGAGAGATGTAGTCGTGGGTGTTTACTCTCCAGTTACATAACTCGTCTCCACCCCATCATAATGGCTTCATTATAGACGCCACTCCTCTACCTCAGGGAAAACTGTTAGGGCATTGAATTTGTCAGGTTTAGATTAGTACATAATGTTTTCAGATTGCAGAGTTACATAATGAATCATTAGAACACTAATCTTTATTTAATTTCAGTCAGGGAAAGGCTGCGAGTTTTTCTCCCCTGCTCTTTTTGTCTGCATCTGTGTTGTTTTTGCGAGACGCTTTGAGAGATTTGTCTTGAGAAACACTGGCTGTTTCACCTGACGTGTTTTAAATGAAGAGCTGTGATCCCGGTGTCATTAGAAGCAGCGTGACGGGTGAACGGCACTGAAAGCACACAGAAATGTTCAGTCTGGATTACATGTGCTGACTGGAGCTTTCAGCGTGTCTACTGACAACGTTTCCTGAATAATTTTTAAGAAGAGACTAGGCAAAAGGTTCTTTTAGACAGAAAACCAGTGCTGGGTTTGTGGGTATCTGCTCCTTTGAAAGAAGGTTGACCCCTCTTTAAACGCCCCCTCAAATCAAAAGTTTTTTAGCTTTTAGTATGAATATGTTAGCCTTAATGTTGTACATAAGCTGGTGTGTTCCACAACAATGACAAAATTCGCATTTAGGAGATAGGCATTCAAAACTTCTCTCACTTCCGCTAAAATGGATCAGGGATTTTTATGACTTCAGCTTCTCATCACATCTTCTGTCCAATCAAATGCTCTCTAGAATCTGAAGCTCCGCCCCCTATGCTATAAACACCACCTTGGCCAAAGCAACCGTTGACACATCACAGAGAAATATGTGTTGGAGAAGGGTGTTTGATTACTCAAGCTTGAGTATTATTCAGGTTTCCAACTGTACGTTGGTTAAGAATGAAATTACTAGAATTTCTTCACACCTCTACTATTGAATCCAGCGTATCATCAGCGCTCGGATTCGCCTCCATGGTGCTGTCAGTCTGTGAGGGAAACTAAACGCTATTGGCTATTTGAAAAGGGGGAGGGGCCATTCAATACGTCCCGCCTTAGCTTCCTGTTTCAGTGGAAATTACGTCAACGCCTCACACAGAGCTGCGCGGTCCAAGGCACTTCAGTGGGCCTTTAAAATCCCCCTGTAGTCAATCATTGTATCCCGTAAAACTCATCTTTGATCACCAAAATTACACATTTTTCCTGAGAAAATAATTCTTCATGCCTTAAAATATCTTGAATGTAACTCGACACCCTTGCCTCATTTAGTATGCGCGGTTCTATGAATATGCAAATGAGCCCCGCCTCCACTCACTCACTCAGCTCAGAGATCCACTGGTTGACAATCACACGTTGATCTGATTGGTTACAAGGTAGTTTGTGACGTCAGAAACACCAGCGATTTCAAAGCGTGTGTTTGAGACTGTCTTTGGTTCACTGCAGTTTTAAGGAGAAAATACTCAGCAATGCTGTCGACTTATGAATTTACACATGGTTTGTCTTAAAGCATATTAAAAACACCACATAGACATATAAACAACATTAACAGCTGGATTTTCACCACCGGGGGACTTTAACAAATGATTTCAGAGCACGTGGCACCATATTGGCAGCTGTAATCATATAATATATTCAGTTTTCTCCCCAGCAGGAGTCATGGCATAACTGAGCCACGTCCAACTCTGGGCAAACAAGCCAATATTGTGCCTCATTCCCATCAGAAAGTCATTCCCTGTCTTTGCCCCTCTTCCAGAGACAAACTCTTCAGTGCAGTTACATAACCAGCCCACCTTGTAAGGCAAGAGCAACAATGTGTTCAGTCATCGGTGGAGTGCAGAAATCACCCTGTTCAAACACACAATACTGCGCTGTTCAGTGTGTTCAAGCGCTAATACCACTCATCCCGTCTTCTGGAGGCAGTTTGAGCTGTAAGAGGTGCTCTACTACTCCACCAGCCTCCTCTGTACACTTCCAAATGTTTTTTGTTGTTGTTGTGACTGTCATGCTCACGGTGGCTTTCTCAGTTTCTGAATGTGGACTGACACACTGATTTGGTTCGCAGCCAATTGATGTAATGCACACAACAGTTATTTGTTAGTCATTTTTTCCTTCCTCTCTCATTGGGATTTTAAAAAAGATCTTCATTAAAGCTGGTATAAGCCATGAACCAAACCAACCAGCTACGAGGAGAAGCATAGCATTACAAACTTTGATTGGAAGCAAAAAAGTATTTGAAAATCTTTTTGACATACTTCTTCAAGCGTCTCGGAGAAGTTCCCGCAGTTCTTCTGGATTTAGTCTGTCTCAGTTTCTTCTGTTTCTTCATGTAATCACAGACGGACTCGATGATGGTGAGATCAGATCATACCGGCTGTTGTCAGACTCCTTGTGCATACACAAATCTCACTGGATTATTACAATTAATGGCAAAAAGAATGTTTGGAAATGTAAACTGGTATTTTCCACTAACACACTTCAGCCAAAGATATCCAAAGATATAAATGGGGGGGGGGGGGGGGTACTTTCTATCAGTGTACACACACCAGCGGCGCCTGAGCTACGGCTCAGGACCGTGTTCAAAATCTTGCCACGCCACAGAGCGCCATCTACATAGTTTTACATTAAATGTACATTTATTTGTCTCAAATCGTCGTTAATGTATATACTGACTTCACCCTGTGCTGCAATATACATTTAGTTTTACATTAATTCACAGAAATCAGATGCTTGAATGAAAATTGCAGATGTTATCGGATTTTCAGGTGATATTCTCAATTCATTCGGTTAACGGACGCTCTGAGGTAAAGTGAATTCAGACTGCAGACTTAGCAACGATTGTATTTAATTGTACAGTACAATCATAACATAGTACAGGCATTATCTTAATTTCATAATGTCCTTAAACATAACAATATTGCTGGCCATAAACTGAGAAAGTGCACGTCCGGTGTGCGATACCGGATGTTGTCCTAGACGTGGCGCGGCGCGTCCGGTGTGCGACCCCCTTAAGACTTTTGCACAGTTCTGTATATATAATCATATATATGTGTGTGTGTGTGTGTGTGTGTGTGTGTGTGTCTGTGTCTGTGTGTGTGTGTGTTTTAAGAGCATAGTGAGATTAAATCTCTGATTGGTGGAATTTTCCATAAAGCGTTATGAGTAATGTAGGTTTTCACCACAAATTACACTGTTAAAGTGTTGTATGTAGTTTTTCTACTAAAATGAATCCTTTTTTTATTGCCTGTGTGTGAAGGGGTTGTAATCTCACATTAAAATGATCCACTTGGCGGGTTTTGCTATTACCCCTGAAAGCAAGTATTCCTATTTCTATTTGTGAAGGCTCCGGGTCGGGTTTACCGCGAAATCCAGTGAGGTGACTGAGACCCGAGCCTCTCGCCTCGTCTACTGACTTTGCACTCGACAGCGAAGACACTGCAACGTATGACATGGAGTCTGCTAACACTAAAGGCCATTGCACACTGAGTCCGAAATTTTCGTATGCGTTTTTTCGTGTTCGTCAGCAGTAAAATTCGTCACGCACAGAAACCTTGCACACTGAGTCCGATGCGTATTTATTAAACCTTTGCGGAAAAAAACGCAAAAAATACTAAATGGAGTCAAGCAGTGAGGATGAATTTGTTGCCCTCTTTCTTCTTAAAAAGAGAAAAAGAAAGAGGAAATATTGGGTCCATCCAATCCTGAGATTGCGCCGAGAGGAAGGAGAGTTTCACCTCCTTATCAAGGAGTTGCGAAATTATCCCAAACGATTCAAAATTTACCTCAGAATGTCAGTGGAACAGTTTGATGCTTTGCTAGCGATACTGGAGCCACATATTAAAAAGAAGACCACCAATTTCCGTGAACCAATCGATCCTGAACAGAAACTGGCAGTATGTCTATGGACGGACACACACACACACACACACACACACACACACACGCGGCCGGCAGAAGCGCTGGGCAGACAGAACAGCTGTATACAGGTTATATTTTATTCATTGTCTTTGTAATCCGCATTTTGTTTTTCATACAGTACTTGTGCTGCGAGACGAAGTGTATCAACTTGTCAGACGTCATTCTGGATTTTGTCTTTCGCTTGTACGGTGGCTCTGAATTTTCAAAAAACCTCACAAAACACTGGCTGTGGATGCGAAAAACGCAGAAAATCGAACCCAATCCGAATTTTTTTTTTACGGACGAAAGTTTCGTAGACAGTGTGCAAGCATGATTGACATAACGTGAGGTCGAATTTTTTGTTTAACGTGCGAAAATTTCGGATGCGAATTTCGGACTCAGTGTGCAATGGCCTTAAGAAAAAAGCAGCTCCCAGCACAACACAGACTCCACATAATGATAAAAAACTAAAAAAAGTTTTATCTGCTGAAGCTCGTCAGGCCAACTGTGAATCGACAATCAACAAAACACGGATCAACATCGGCAGGGCTTTTGAATCATGGAGAAACCTCCACTTTGTATTGGTTGCAATCTGAAACATCACCGCTAGAGGCCGCTGAAACCTACATATAGCCCCTTTAAACACGACTATTTAAAAAATAAAATAAGCTGAAATATTGCAGGTCGACGACTTCAACAGCAGCAAATACCATCGACCAACAACCCAGTAGCTCACAGTAGGGCTGACTTTAAAGCTGTTTAAGTTATCGTTAAAAATCAGTTTTCCTATGGAGAAAATGAATGGAGATTTTACTTCCGGAACCGTTTCTTGCGCTCAGTTGTACAATGCATCATTAGAGAAATGAACTTGCTTTTCTCGAAACCGTAGCATCCGTTGGTTTAACAATAAAGAACTGTCGTTAATGACATCATGTGCAGGTGGTGGATTAATAACTCCTGATCATTAATTACTTAGTCTGAGAACATATTACAGTTTTTCTCAGTCGCTTTGGTGCATTTCTCACATCACTATTTACATTTGCACAACAGTTAATGCAGTTCTCAAAACAATTAGTACAAACTGCAAAACCTAGTTGATAACCTGCAAAAGCGTGTCACTTGCTCATGGAGAGCTCATTCCTCAAAAGCAAGTATTCATGTCAATGAAAGTGTCAGTGTCATCAAGATGAAAAGTGCTGACACCATTGTTTATGAACAAGATAGTCAAATGGCTTTGTCATGTTTTCATTATGACAGTTTACTCTGTAAATGTTTTCCAATGCAAAAAAGTCAGATCTTGGTGACACTACCTGAACATGCTCAAGACAGCACTATATACTATTTGCACAGCCATTTGAAAAATACAGTAAAGTTACACATTACTGTATTTAGTGAGGTAACTGAGTACAAGACACTGAATATGTATGTTTCACATTTTTACTGCATATGCTCTTTGCAATTCTAATTTGTTCACAGCATTGTGCAAAAGAAAAAATACACCCTTATTTATAACACACATAAACTCCCTTTGGGTAGAGCTGTGCACAACTGTACACAATACTGCAGTACATATTGGAACTGAACATACAACATACATAGTACTGTAATCATTCATGCACATCCAGACGTTCCTCATCAGTGAAAGCTGAGATTCACCTGAGAGAAATTGTTCAATTTAGGGACATTTTCAGGAAAAAAAAGATTTAAAAAAAATGTGTCAAATTTGCTTGACAGATTTTGACAACTAGTTCAACATTTTTGTATGACTCAAGCAATGAAATTAGGACTATTATTTTTATATGGAATGACTATTCAGCATTCACAAGTATAGTTCATTTTGACTGACATGGCATAAGCAAATGATAATGTTATAAAACAGCAGAGAGTTGTATGAAAGCAATTGATGCATGTCCAAAAGCATTTGCAATTTGTTGGAAGGAATGAGAAACTGCTACTATGATGTGCACAAATGACTAAATGTTGTGGAGGTTGAACTAACTGTTGTGCAGATGTAAATAGTGATGTGAGAAATGCACCAAAGCAACTGAGAAAAACTGTAATGTCAGATTAGTGCTTGATTTAGGGATTGATTTAGATGTTCCCTCATGCGGACCCCTCAGCGCGTTGCACAAGCACCACAAAATGTTACTTAAAATGTAAAAAATGAGTCCATCTAATATTTTACCATGTAATGCTGTATAAATCTACTGTCATGAATGAGATATTTCACCTTGATGTCCAACCCTTTTCCTCCTGAGGTATCCTGTTTATGTTCCTCAACACTGTAGAAATATCAGGAAATAGGGCAGATTTACTGCAGATGAAACACTGACAGACTAAGTCCAGTCTAACTGTGGGTCAAGAAACGAAAACCAAGTCCATGGCCAGTGTAAATCAGTGTAACAGTATCAGTCTCAGGATTGTCCTTGAGTGTGTGTGTGTGTGTGTGGCATCTGACTGATGCTCTGTGTGTGTTGTCTTGATTCACAGCACAGCCGTGGCCTGGTTTCGGACGCTTGTGAGAACGGAGGAAAGAGGAAACCGGGTTGGCTGAAGGGAACCGTGGAAGTGCTCGGAGACGAAGCCAAAGGAAAGGGCGTTATAACAGAAACCATCACACAATACAACCCCGGACAGGTTCATAGTCCCTCATAAATCTCACAAACATCCTTCTTTAGTCATCACTGTTAGCTTTTTAACTTTGATAGACAGACAGACAGACAGACAGAGGGATGATGGATAGATAGATAGATAGATAGATAGATAGATAGATAGATAGATAGATAGATAGACAAAGAGAAGGATAGATAGATAGCTAGATAGATAGCTAGATAGCTAGATAGATAGATAGATAGATAGCTAGATAGATAGATAGATAGATAGATAGATAGATAGATAGATAGATAGATAGATAGATAGATAGATAGATAGATAGATAGATAGATAGATAGATAGATAGAGGGATGGATGGATAGACAGACAGACAGACAGAGAGAATGATAGATAGATAGATAGACAGACAGACAGAGAGAAGGATAGATAGATAGATAGATAGATAGATAGATAGATAGATAGATAGATAGACAGACAGACAGACAGACAGACAGACAGAGAGAAGGATACTGATTTCAGACAGACTTCTGAGGCAGAGTGACGGTTTAATGATCTACAATAAAAGAGAGAGAGAGAGAGAGAGAGAGAGAACTTTGGTGGAGACTAAGCAAATGTTTCATTCACAGGCAGCAACATAGTATCAGCCCAGATGTGGGACACGTGGCTTCCACACGGCCCAGATGTGCGTCGGATCTGGGCCGACACTATGTTGCTGCGGATTGCTACAACATTTCTCGCTAGGAAATTACATCAAAGGTGGAAACCGTTGGCCAAAAACATACATTACCACAACTTTCAGACGGCATCTTTAGTTTTGAGCTTAACGGTCACAGAATGGAAAGCACAGGATGGGATATCAAAAGCAGTGAAGGACACATCTACGCTGCCTTCAGAAACATATCAGATGAAGACAGGGACTGAAACTAACGTTGGATTCGGCCTTCCGACCTCGGACTGCATCTGTGACGGGTCTGGTTGCAGCAGAGAAGAAACAGGATCAATATGCAAGCAGTCTTTATTAATCACAAACTCAAACTTACAGAGATACTCTGCGTTCACAGGCCAGAACAACAGGCTTTCAGCGACGTCGACAGACAACTAAACTCAGGCTTAAATACACAAGAGGAACTAATAACTAAATAAGCTCAACCCCTGACAGTGTCCTCCGAAGACAGCATTTTTAAGTTTTCAGACGCAGCCCCTTTCACACCAAAAGTGCAAATGCAAAAGGAAATGCAAACTCGTGCCTGTACAGTAGAGGGCGCCGCTCAAACAAACCTCTCAGCTGTGCTGGGGCGCGTTTCCCAAAAGAGGGAAAAAGAACAAACAATTTCCGACAATATGGTTTCGGGAAACAGTCGTGACTAGCTAGTTGATTTCTTCAGCGATGTATCGTACTATAGTAGTGAAGCAGCGAGTTACAGCGCAGTGCGGGAAACACACCCTGCGCAAAGAAAGCTCAACACTCTTGAATTGAATATGGTTAGACTGGGACATCGAAGGTCAGCAGCAAAGACATTGGTTAATAAAGTGAGATTAAATGCATAAAGTATACTGTGTAATTTAACATATTTTAATTATTGCAGATTTGCGTAATATTCTGAGTTTGCATTTTGGTGTTTTTATTCATTTTGAGGAACACTTAATCTGTGTTTGTGTCACGGTACTGATCCACTTTTGTGACACGACTGTCGCGTGGTGTTGCGATGCCTCCCCACATTTGTACGTTGGTGGGCGTTCACTGCTATGGGCGTGGTTTTGACCGAGCGGGAAATGTTGCGTATCAGAACAGAGGACCTGCAAGAGACTTCCCCCCGTCTCCATATGCTCTACTTCTATTGGATAGTCGCGTCGCGTTCAACGGAATTCATTTGCATAAAGATGGGCATCGGCCAGCTTTTTGACGCGCAGCATTTTTCCAAATGAAGCGCCGCCTTCCCGGAGTGCTTTGCGTCGCTTGACGTCACCCATAGGAATATAGTGGAGAGCGGCGCGACAGAAGTGTCGCACGGACAAGTGGATCAGCGCCGTAAGTGAGATGAGTAAATGCTCTTATTGGCCCTCATTTATCATTCTTGCGTAGAAACGGGCGTATATATTGGCGTAAGATTATGCTTACACTCCTCTCATCGCCTGATTTATGAAGCTGTGCGTACCTTTGAAATCCAGGTGTACGCAATACCTCCCCTTGATAAATGCCGCGGCTGAAAACGAGCGTCATCAGAATAACACGCCCCTATATATTCAAGTCTCCGCTCCCCCCACGCCCTCATTTTACGCCATGGACACACGGAAGACGGCAAAGAAGAGAAACTTCTTTGAGAAAGAGAAAGCGAAACCAGGGAAGTGGAAAGAAACAAAATTGATTTCTAGATTTTTATTATTAATGACGCTTATTGATATTTAGAAGAAGAATGTCGTTATTATTATTATTTGTATTATTATTATTATTATTATTATTTAAAAGAAGAAGAATGTCATTTTTATTATTTTGTCAGTCTGAATTATTTTTTTTGGTCATTGAAAACCTTTCATTACTAAACCCAGTCCGTGCACATCTGCCGGGCCTAACCATCGTTTTAAAGAATATACAACGGAGCGCGTCGAGTGTAAACGCCTCGTCCGTTTGGGGAGGTGCGCGCGCAGTCTGCGGAGACTCGCGCTGCGCAGGCGAAAGTATACAAGGCTTGAAACGTCAGGTAAAGCGCACAGGCTCGCAACTTAAGGAATACATATGCCTACAATTCAAATGCTTTGGTAAAGTCACACAATTTAAACATTGACGTCCATGTTGCACAAAAATAAACACTGAAGTTTATAATTACTATGTTGGTGTTTTTTTACAGTGGGTCATAATATATCATATCTTTTAGTTTGTCAGTGCGTTTTGTGGTGTTAGGAATTGTTTTTCTGCGCATTCCCGCACTCAAAACGTGCGTACACCACCTCCTGAGCTGGCGTAGGTTTTTAGCGTGCCGTACGCCAACGTCCATATTGATAAATCTCAAACTCACCGTGGGTTTGGGTGTACGCCAGGTGTACGCTGGAAATTTGGTGTACGCACTTTTGATAAATGAGGGCCATTCAGTCTAGAACTACAGTAACCATCATGTTCACACACAACGCATCTGCACTTACCCACGATTCCTCTCTATATGAGGACAGGAGAGCTGTCAGTCAGTGCATGGGAACACAAAGTGACTTAGATGAGTGGATGTGTGTGTGTGTATAATGTGTGTCAGTGAGCAGCTGTCTGAGATCCCATCACTCTCACTTCACAGCTCAGCTCTACTCAGGGTGGAGACACAGTTTGCTCCTATTTTTATGCATCTTCGAATTACAACAGTGCAAGCTGACTTCTTTTAATATAGCTTTAAAGGGGTCATGACATAAAAATGTCAGTTTTTATTGTTTAAATATGGGTGGGCGGGGCCTGTGGTACGATAACGTAAAACTATTCGTCGATGTCTTGCTCTGGAGGAAGTCATATGCAAATGTACACTAAAAAAGTGCTGGGTTGTTTTAACCCAACTTTGGGTCAAACATGGACAAACCCAAACATTGGGCTACATTCTGAATGTAATTTAAAAATGTAACCCAATGGCTGGGTTTGTCCATATTTGACCCAAAGTTGGGTTGAAACAACCCATCACTTTTTTTGAGTTCCTGCAACATCCAAATGAGCTGTTTCTGGAGCTTGATTAAATAAATGCTCTTTTTGAAGCGTGCATGATGGCCTCTTATGTGCCAAATGTCAAGAAAATGTTGTTTTCTCAAGTCACGACCCCTTTAAAATCCCATCACACAAAACCATGTGATCATTTTAGATAACTAATTGTGAACTTGATTCAGACATTCAGGAACAAGAACAAGGACATTTTGTGTAATAAAGTGTCTATTTCAAGTATTTGTGGATTACTGCATTAAATAAATTCTGCCCAATTTGTGAGTGTTGTAAGCATTTGTTGAAACAGGATGATAAAGCGGTTATGTCATTGTTTGGGTGGGAGTGAACGGGAAACGGGCAGGATTTTCTCAGGGCTGATAGTGCTTTCCTATGGTCTTAATGGGTACTTTCACTACTCTCTTATGATTGCAACATCACAGGCTCTTTATCAATAGACAAAACAGCATTGCTGTTAATCATGAAACTCTCATTAGCCCCTGAGTGTTTGATATCAGCTCTGATCTTGATTCTGCACTGCAGGTTTGTGTCCAGCATGAGACATTCGAGCACAGATGTAGAGGCACACAGCGAGACCGTGAGTGATCTCTGGCCCGTCCCGGGGTCAAAGCATTAGCAGGAGGTCATGATCTTTCACTGATCGAGGATCAGTTTAGCAGACAGTGTGTCTGAACTGTTGGTGGTGTTACTCTCCTTCCTTCCTATTCAAAATATTCTGAGTTAACCTGTAATACTTTAATAATTTTGATTTATTACTTCGTGTGTCGGTCAAAAATGACCAAATTTTATTATTAATTTACTATTTTTTAGTTTGATAATGCTTTATTTAATAATGTGTATTTTTAGGGGATTTAATGGTACTAAATTATATTTACGCTGTATTTATAATCCATTTATTCACTTTTTGAGCATAGACCTGAAAATGTAATTTCCATTTCATTTTAGGCATGGGAGTGTAGTGGGTCATTTGGGCTAATTTTGGGCTGTTTTTGATTGGCCGTTGGGCTAGTTTTGTTATGTAGACCTGGCAACCCTGTTTATAAGTCACATGCAAGTATAACACAACAAAAGATGTATCCAGACCCTGCTCTCTTACCTTGGTTTAAGTGCATGTGCTGCAGGCTTGTTGAATGAACCTCTCCCATTGTCTGAGTCCCATTGCTCTCTAGAGAGAGTCTTTGATGTGCACCGAATGAATAAAAATAAAGAGGTCCATCCAGGGAAGTATTCATTCAAGGGAAACGTTATTTACCTCATTAATCCAGATTAAGTCTGTTTAGGGTTATAGCAGCCTGCAGCTTTTACAGGAGGTCTTGCACAGATAATAAATGAATCGTGAATCTTGGAAGGAACTTCCTCCTGTTCGCTGAAAAACCTTGATCACACCCTGGGTCACAGGTTAAGGTTGGGTGGCATTCGTTTGGCATTTATGCTGTTTAGATTCGTACGTCCTCTGTGTCATGCAGAATTATTATTTACGTTGAAAGAGGGACCCAAGCCGTATCGAGAAAAGAATAAGAAATAAACACTTGAGGGTAGCCAAGAAACCACCTAACAACCACCCAAAACACCCTAGCAACCACCCAGAACACCCTAGCAACCGCCTAGCAACACCATAGCAACCACCCAAAACACCCTAGCAACCTCTTAAAACACAAATTTCACACCAAAGAGAGTGTAGGCAGTCTTGCCATTATTTCCTTGATTTGCTGTCATCATGTTACATATTTGCATAATTCCCACCTCCTGGCTGCTTTGACCCGCCCTCAAAGAACAGTTGGGTAAGTGATTTTGCTATTACGAGGAGAAAACATTGTATGGACTTCCAATTGTGATATAATTACCATAGATATTATACAGTTTACAGCTGCTCATGAATCCTTGGAATTTATATGTTACATTTCCAACACGCTCTTTATTGACCAATCACAGCAGACTGAGCCAGCTGGCCAATCAGAGCAGACTGGGATTTTCTGAAAGGCGGGGCTTTAAAGACAGGAACTAAAGCAGAGAGTGAAACGAGTACAGTAAGAGGAAAATACTGTGTTTTTTAAATCATGTAAATGCAGGGACTTAAATTAACACTCGGCAAATACCAAACGTGAGTAAAAGTCAGTGTTGGCAAGTATATGAAAGAGTGTTGATCGCCAGTTTGCCAGTACAATTTTTATGAATTCTAATAGTGCAATATTGTGACGAATATGAACAAAGCCTATGCGCCCAGAAAGCGTCTCAGACAGCGTGCGAATACTGAACTGAGCTCTCTTTCTCATCTTCTTGCACTTGAGCGGACATATTCAAACAATATTATGTCAAAATGCCCATCTTGGCAAGCATCCCCGTAAACATGTTCAGTTATGTCTTAAAGTCCCCTGTAGTTAATCATTTTATCCCTTAAAACTCATCTTTGATCACCAAAATGACAAATTTAAACATTTTTCCTGTGAAAAAAATGTCTTTGTGTCTTAAAATGTAACTCGACACCCTTGCCTCATTTAGTATACGCAGTTCTATGAATATGCAAATGAGCCCCGCCTCCACTCACTCACTCAGCTCAGAGATCCACTCTGTCAACTTACTGAAGTAAACAACATCGGACACAACGGTACTTAATATGATTAGCCTTTTGCTTGACTATGTTCTCAAACAGCTAATAATGTGTTGCTAATGTTACACAAACCATGTTCCCGTTCGCCATCTCAGTCTGCCTTCTAACAATCATCAGAAACGCTTTGAACAACTCAGAACGTCAGTGGAGAAAGACATATCGTTCATCATAACATCGTAATATACATCATACACCCGCTTTATTGCTAAATCTACCTGGTTTTTCATATCAACAGAAAAATTACCTGCCATCGAGACTCCCCTGCTCGTTCGCTGTTAATGATATGCTAAAGCCCGCCGGCACGTTGATCTGATTGGTTACAAGGTAGTTTGTGACGTCAGAAACACCAGCGATTTCAAAGCGTGTGTTTGAGACTATCTTTGGTTCACTGCAGTTTTAAGGAGAAAATACTTAGCAATGCTGTCGACTTATGAATTTACACATGGTTTGAGTTAAAGCATATTAAAAACACCACATAGACACATAAACAACATTAAAAGCTGGATTTTCATCACAGGGGGACTTTAAGTGAACGTAAACAGTTGAGAAAGTAAACGCGTGTATCAGTATATTAGATCTGTGCATTCGCTCTTAAAGGGACAGCAGCCTAATATTCTTGCTGATGTCTGTGTTTATAATGTTAATCAAACAACACAGGACAAAGAAAAATCACTCACTGCTCTTGACTGAATAACTTTTGTACATTTTATAAGGATTAATCTATTTTTAATGACTGGTAAAAATATTTATGTGAAAAAGTATTGCAGCAGAACCCCAAATATTACTAAAATGATGGACTTGTAAATGAGCATAATATGGGCAGTTTAAGACACTATGTTACGATGATCTCTGTAACATCTGCTCTGTCTCTCAGGGCTTTATTCACGTGCAACCGGTTCCCTTTAGAGGTCCAGCATGTGTAGCACCTGTTATTGTTCTGTGTTTTTGTGCAGTCTGTAGTTTGAAAGACTCTCGTCTAGTCAGTGCAGCTTAAACACGCTCCATTTAAAGCACTATGTCTATTTTGTGTACATACTACTGTTCTTCATTAAAGACCATGGGGATTTTTGCTGCCAGTTTTTCCAGTTCACCTGGTGATGCCTGAATGTTATGATACGTGGAAGCTCACCTTTACAGCCCATGGACTTGTTCCTGTTGTCAATCTAATGTTAGTTTTATATGCACACCAGAGCACTTAGAAATATAATATTTTAATTGAATGACGCCATCAAAACTGACCCTGTTTACCTGCGTATTCTTGGTCTCTTGTGTACAATTCATTGTGTTCATAAACTTCATAACTTAAAAAATCAAGTTCATGTGGTGTTTTTAATATGCTTTAACTCAAACCATGTGTAAGTTCATAAGTCGACACCATTGCTGAGTATTTTATCCTTAAAACTGCAGTGAACCAAAGACAGTCTCAAACACACGCTTTGAAATCGCTGGTGTTTCTGACGTCACAAACTACCTTGTAACCAATCAGATCAACGTGTGATCGTCAACCAGTGGATCTCTGAGCTGAGTGAGTGAGTGGAGGCGGGGCTCATTTGCATAGTCATAGAACCGCGCATACTAAATGAGGCAAGGGTGTCGAGTTACATTCAAGATATTTTAAGGAATTTTTTCTCAAGGAATTTTTTTCACGTATAAGTGAATTGCATCAAATGATTAATTTAAATGTTCTTAATTTAAAGACTCTTAATGTAACGTGGGACCCAATTCTTTAATTTAATGATTAATTTACTCACTCTTAGTCGTCTCGTTACCTCAGTTAGCTCACTGTCGTTTTGCATTTCAAGTGTGTGCACGTTTTCCACGTCGGGCTTATTAAAATTCTTTTCAGCGCTCTAGGAATGTGAACCGTATGCGTTCTGGACCATCAACATGACAAACGGCAGAAACAGAACAAGCTCCTAATTTTAGATGTGGGAAACGAGCGTGTACGTGGTTTGAGTCGTGTAAACCCTTATTACTCGTGCCGACACACTCTGTGTATTCAGGCAACACACACTCATTTGTGCGGCATCTCAACCTCATTACACCCAGCCAGCTGATGATGTCATCCTCATGGACCTCGCATGGGCCCGGGAATATTTATAAAGAGGGGTTCGCTTGGCCCCTAGGGTTGACGGCCCCATCAGAACGTGCACGAAACTGGAAGGCTCTTTTTACCCCCGTCCCAACTCGGGTAGGTCCTCAGTGTTTAGGACTGAATGGGAGACATGCTGGGCATCGGAGGAGCTGCTTTCGGGATTAACCCTCCATTATTCCTCTAGCAGGGCCCGCGGTTCGCAAGTCTTTCCCCAGGCCCTCTATTCATCGGCACCAAACTCTCGCAGAACAATATACCTTCAGCATGGACTGCTAAGATGTTGGTTAAACAACACGCTGTTGCACCTCTGACGGACTGGGACAGGCTTTCCGCTTGATCCTGAATTCCTAGAAACATCACCTCTGGATATCCGATGACACCGAGACAATAAAGCATGTCGCTCACATGCATTCACTCTATATAGGAATAGTTCACCCAAACATGAAAATTGCGTCGTTTTTTGCGTCAATCTTTTTTCTTTTTCTTTTGTAAAACTCAAAAGCTCAGCACATAATGAAAGCATAGAGTGACCAGGGGCTCAAAAGTGAGAAAAACACCATTCAACTAGCACTGAGAAAGCTACACGTGATTTACTCATTAAACACATTAGAGTTTCCTTCATCTTTGAAACACAAATTAAGATGTTTTTGATATTATAAGATATTCGCTCATCATTTTGTCCCTTCATTGAAAATCCATGCAAATAAAAATTTCAAGCTTCAAAAAGTTATAAAGACATTGTAAAAGTAATCATGCATTTTCTTTTAGCATGAAGAACATTAAAAAAAAAAAAAAAAAAAAAAATCCACTAATAAAACCATTTTGTGGTTTCTTCATGGAACCATCAATGCCAGTAAAGAACCGTAATTTGTGAAAGTGTACAGTAAAACACTGAGAAGAAAGTAAGTCATACAGGTTAGGAACAACACAAGTGATACCATTGCATTTTAATACATGTAAATATGTTTGGTCAGTCACTAGGAATGGACCGATATAAAAACTTTACCGATAGTCAATACCGATAACCGATAATTCTTTATGCCGATAACCGAAATTCCTAAATCTACATCCAAATTTTTATATAATTGTAGAGAGCCTAATTACAAAAACAAGAGGCTCATTATTAAAAGCACACAATTATAATGATGTTCTCATTATAATTTTATATACCTTAAGGGCATGTTGCTCTTTACTGTATTTTCCTTTTTTGAAGTGATTTCAATCATATTTCAAGCAATTTAAAACCATCATGTCCATATGAGTCAAGTGGTTTAATCCAAGTCTTCTTAAGAGACACAATCGCTTCACATTTATTTAACCCTTTGGTGTTCTTCGGTCATTTTTAAAATGTCATTTTTTTACTTCATCGGAATGGTCCGAAACTTGGTAAAGGTTTTGGCACTTGCTATGTGAACACACACACATACACACAAAAACAATTTTTGGATATGATTTGAAAAGTTAAATGGTCCTGAAAACAATTGTCACACAGTCACACAGCGCATTGGAAATGAATGGGCGACGAATTTCATCTAGTGGAAGCGTTTGGTACTGCAGCCAAACAAACTCTTAACGAAAGCTCATTTTTTGAGATATCAGGCTCAAATTTGGAGCTTGTTTTGATTTATGGCTTTGATTTTTCTCACAGTTCTAGACTATAATATGTTTTGGAAAATATATATTTCATATAAAAATTAAAATGAGATTTTTTTCTTAACAATAAACTTAATAAACACTTTTTTAAGTTCACTTTTTCAAAACTTTTTTTTTACTAAAGCAATAACCTGCCAAGTGTCGTCTTTAAAAAGAGACAAAACTTAAGCCTGTGCTCCAAAGCATTCAAGATTTACCACAGTTTAAGTTGGAAATGTCATTTTTAGGCTTATGGTCAAAAAGTTAATACATGGAATATAATTTAGTACCATTAAATTTCCTAAAAATACAAAATATTAAATAAAAAAAAACATCAAACTTAAAATAGTACATTCATTTATTTGAAATAATAATATAATAAATAATAATTAAAAAAAATTTGACATTTTTGACCGGCACGTGAGGAGCACCAGAGGGTTAATTTAGGCTTTAATTGACATATAAACATTAATCAATAAGTGTGTGTATGCAAAGAGCTTCAGTGACAAAAGTAAATGATGCAGAAACAATCAATCAATACAATATGGGGCAAATTCACTAAACAGATATGCTATGGAAAAAAAAACTGAAAATGTAAAAAAGACTGAATTATAGTTGCTGCATAAATATATAAATTATGTAATTGTCATTGGTTTCACTGCAAACATGTCAATTATGATTATCGGAAATTTTGCGCAAAAATTGCCCTGTGTAATCAATGTCACACTGTTACTCTAAAACTATCTGAAAAATGTTTATATACAATTTTGGTGATAATCAGTAAAGCACAATATGTGTGATCTGCATAATTCCTTTGCTTAATCAGGTGATAAATAAATGAATAAACTCATTAAAAACATTTGAGTGAATTCCTCCAAATGAAAGGACATAAAAGCACTGTGTATAATGTGGAGTTACAGACCGAGTGTTTACGTCAGGCTGCTTCATACGAGCATGATCGAGATGCAGTGTGTGTTTGTCCAGACAAGAGAAGTGAAGGGTGGTCTGAACGGAGATGAGCGGAAACCCAGTTTATCATTGCCAAGCTGTTTTGTCAGGCTGAGCACACAGAAGAGACTAAGCTCTAGTTGGAAGCAGACAGTAAAGAAAGCAATCAATGCTAATTAGCATTATTAGCAACAATACCCGGCCTCCTGCCTGGCTCTCTTTGTTTGGCCTCTCTCGCTGGAGAACCTGCTAAAATTAGGAGAGTTTGACCGAAGCCCTGCAGGACGGAGCCAATGAAAACAGTTCACCGTCACTGTTCTTGACCCTTCAGTGCTCCTCTATTGAACAAGGGCATGTTGTTTCCTCTCAGGAACATTTTATTGCTAACAGGTTGATTTAATGGAGTTTGGAGATGTCTCGTTAGCTTCGTCTCATATGGTTCTCCTAAAAGCACACAAAAAAATAGAAGAGTGGCAGAATTTGCAAAAATACAAACTAAAAGTTTGTTTAATATTCTATATTCAGTATAATGTAAGCTTAAGGATAGTTTGATTTTTATTTCATTTTAAACTGGTGCTTAACACTATTTCTAAAACAGGGGCTGCCATCATAGTTTCAGGACATTTTGGAAATATTAGACGATATTCATCCCAATTTAGATTAAACACGTCAAATCTGTAAGTTGTCAGTGTAGCATCACAGATTTTAAAGCTGGACACATGAAATTGTCATAAATTAAGCAAAATGTGTGAAAATTAAAGGTGTGACATACATTTTTGTAACACCACAAACAAAGACAAAGTTTGAGGAATTATATATATATTATAAAAAAAAAAAAAAAGATTTAATTACATTTTACATGCTAAATAAAGTCTATGTAACACAAAATAACCTCTTTATGTCAGATTAGGTTTCTTTTTTACGTGTGTTAGGATGCGTTTATTTGACGATGCAAAAACGGAAACGTTTTTCCGTGTACAGACGAAAACGTCGCCAAAGCGGTCCTCGTTCACACGGATCATTGTAGAAAAAAAGCGCTGTATTCTGCTGCCAGGCCAGTAGATGGCGATGTCCCTTTGTAAAGAAACACTACGCGTCTATACACTGAACATGTAATATACAAGACCTCACCGTTTTCACAAATTCACGTTTTTGAAGTTTTACACGGAGGCGATAACGGTATCTTTTTCAAAAACCCGTTTTGAGTGTCATGTAAACGGCCCTTTAGTTCTTGTTTCCTTGGTCCCAGTTTATTATTTGTCCGGTTTCTAGGTATGTTCCCATTTGTTTCCATGGTTACTCATTTGGTAATTGATTAACCCCACCTGTTTCTTGTTTTCTCTCTTCGCAGAGTCTGCGTATTTATAGCCCTCATTTTCAGTTGTTTCTTTCTCAGTTCTTGTCTGTGAAGTTGGTTGTGTTCCTCCTGCGTTTATCCTGTTCATGTTATTTTATTTGTATTGCTAAATAAAAAGATTGCTGCGATTATATCCGACCTCACATCTCTCATTGCTGCAACCGCTGCTGTCATTGTATATCGTTTAATCGTTATAATAATGTTATATAGTAGTGGGAACCCGCAGATTTCATTACTCACGGAATATCTTTTACATTAAATATTTTAACAGTGCACAAATTATTTTCACCCTACAGAATACAAATATGCAAACATTTTATGATTTATCTGTACTTAAAGGGGTCATATAATGGTACATGCACTTTTACAAGTTTATTGTACTGAAATGTGTGTTGGCAGTGCCTGTACACAACCATCATATAATGATAAAAATCCATCCAGTGTTTTTTTTTTAATCTTAATACGTTTTCCCCTGTCTCAAATCACGCCAAAGACGCCCCTCCCACGATTGTTGATTGACAGCAGCGTTTCAATCATAGTCCGCGCGGACTGGCGCGATCATTGTTGATACGCTGGAGCACTGTCTATGAGCAGGATGGCGTCTAAGCGATTGTGGTGTTCTGTTCTTGGGTGCAATAAGTAACACAGCATCATTTTGATGTTCCTAAATCCGAACCGCTGAAGACGCAGTGGCAGAGTTTGTTTTCAAAGGGAATATTCCCCTCGATCAACGTCAATGCTTTCATGTTTGCGCGAATCATTTCACACACCAGACTGCTTTACAAACGAGGGTCAGTAAAGCTGGTTTTGCTAAGAAGCTGCTCCTGAAAAAAGGATCGGTACCAACTATTCGTGTTCCTGCTGCACCTCCAGAAGAACTGAAGTGAGTGTAATGTTTTATTAACCTTTATATTAATCTTTGCAAATCGCTTGCTGCACGCTTCACGATGAATGCGGCTGTTTACATTCAGGGTACATTACGGCATGTTTTCTATGTACGACGTTCTCAATATAATTCATAATCCCACGTTTATAATGAACACTGCGTTATGGTTATTGTGTAATTGTGTTACAAACGGTGTACGCACAGAACAGAGGGGCGGGGTGAGCAAAGCTCATTATCATTTAAAGACACATGCACTTAAACGCGTGCTGAAAACAGAGCTGTTTTTGACCAGGTAAAATAAGTGTTTTCTTACAATACTAATGAGAATTTTTCATTAAAGTATATTACAAACTTTTAATTTAGACCCTAAAGAATCATATTAGCTTGTACAAAAATGCCATTATATGACCCCTTTAAAGTGTATTTCTACTGTTGAACAGCACAGAATTGTTTTTGTCAAATATTAAAATACAGAGTAGCCTATGGAGCTCTAATATAAATGTGAATAGCAACTCAAATCATTCTGAAAATAGTTGATATTAAATTGAAGACTGGGATCTTGAATCTGAGCCCAGTCTGACATGTTGTTCAGATCTCGGCTGAAACCCAAGAGGATGTGAGATTATAAAGTGTGAAAACTGCCTCGAGTGAAAGCCTCCATTTGTTCGGAGTTTCTTCACAAAACAATTGAGATTATAAAAAAAATATATATACTTTTTCTTCTTTTGCCGTCACCACTGATCTGGCAAAAATAAACTTAGCATATTTTCTCAAACAAGACATATTGTTATTTGTTGCCGTTTGTTTCCCTCCTAAAACTCAGATCATAAGGGATGGCGAGTTCTAGGTGAAAAGCCTGTTAAATGTGAGCCATGTGTCCTTGTTTACACCTCTCTCTCTCTCACACACACACACACACACACACACACACACACACACACACACACACACACACACACACACACACACACACACACACACACACACACACACACACACACACACACCATCCTCCCTTTCCTATCTGATGTGAGAATTCAGTGTTGGTTCAAAACTCAAGCACAGGCAGATTAAATGACCATCGCTCAGCAAACCTTAACCCCCTCAGTCCGGAAGAAAAATAAAGAAATAAAAGCGCCTCTTCTCTGGCGATACACTCCCGTTGGAGCCGGAGCTTCAGCGAGAAGGTTAAGCTGTAAGGCTTTAGGTTATCATGGGTAACTTTATATCAGCCATTGGTTCTGTGGGTGCAGCTAAGTAAACATTAGCCCTGTGTGTGTGTGTGAGACAGAAACACACATCTGTCCCAGCGGGAGACTGTGGAAAGCAGCAGGGAGCGTGGAGGTGTTGAGCTCAGTCATCCTGTTGTTGATGGTCCACACCTGTCTGTTGTTTTTGGGTCATCTAAGAGGCTGTTCGGGACATTAGTTGGGGGGACGTTTACACTAGGCTCAGTGAGTGATTCACTGTGTAAGGAAGTGATGAGTGTGTGGATGCTGGTGACTTTTATTAGATTAGATTAGATTAGATTCAACTTTATTGTCATTACACAAGTACAGGTACAAGGCAACGAAATGCAGTTTAGGTCTAACCAGAAGTGCAATAGCAGCAAGTGCAGGATATACAGTGGTTCATAAGTGCAGAACATGGATATGTACTGAATAAATATAGAGTTGAATACTATTATAAACAAAAATTTACAGATAGATTGTCCTATGAATATAATATACAGATAACTATTACTGTGAACAGAGTTTACAGCTAGATATGTACTGAATATAATAATATACAGATGGCTATTACTATAAACAGAATGTTTACAGATAGATATGTACTGAATATAATATACAGATGGCTGTTACTATAAACATAATTTTACAGATAGATATGTACTATGAATATATATACAGATGGCTGTTACTATAAACAGAATGTGAGCATAATATACAGATGGCTATTACTATAAACAGAATTTTACAAATAGATATATGTATAAGTTAGGCTAATGAGCAGTATAAAAATGGATTTAAAGTAGTGCAAATAAAGTTTGGACAGAAGCTATCCGAGTGAGTGCAGTGGAAAGTAATTGCATATTACAGTTAAGGTACGATATTGCAATGTATATATAACAGTCGGTACTGTAAATAAACAGTCGGCAGTGCAAATGAGCATATTCCAGTCAAGGTAGTAGTGCAAGATGCATATGTAAACAGTTGTTACTGTAATAACAGTCAGCAGTGCAAATGAACATTATAGTATTGCAAATAACAAAATGGAGGCAGGTGTGAGGAGGGAGAGGAGAGTCAATCAGTATATAAGGGGAGTGGGATCAATGAGGGTTAGAGTTTAATAAAGAGACAGCTCTGGGGAAAAAACTGTTCTTTAGTCTGCTGGTCCTGGTCCGGAGGCACCTGAAACGCCTGCCGGAAGGCAGGAGAGAAAACAGTCTGTGGGCTGGGTGAGAGGAGTCCTTAAGGATGCTGCGAGCTCGATGCAGACAGCGTTTCCTCTGGATGTGCTCGATGGCAGGTAGTGGAGTCCCAGTGATGCGCTGGGCGGTTTTCACCACCCGCTGCAGTGCCTTGCGCTCTGCAACAGAACAGCTCCCATACCACACTGTAGCACAGTTGGTCAGGATGCTTTCTATTGCACAGCGATAGAAGTTCACCAGGATAGTGGAGGAAAGCTGATTCTTCCTCAGTGTCCTCAGGAAGAAGAGGCGCTGGTGAGCCTTCTTGACCAGGCTGGAGGTGTTGGTTGTCCAGGTCATGTCCGCCGAGATGTGGGTCCCCAGGAACTTGAAACTGGAGACACGCTCAACAGCCATTCCATTGATGTGGATGGTGTCGTGTGTGCCTCTTGACACTTTCCTGAAGTCCACGATGAGCTCCTTCGTTTTGGTGGTGTTGAGGAGCTGGTTATTTTCGGTGCACCATGTGGCCAGGTGCTTGATCTCCTCCCTATAGGCAGTCTCATCGTTGTTGCTGATGAGACCAATCACCGTAGTGTCGTCCGCAAACTTGACGATGGAATTAGATCCGTACACAGGCTTGCAGTCGGAGGTGAAGAGGGAGTAGAGGAACGGGCTTAGCACACAGCCCTGTGGTACACCAGTGTTGAGTGTGATGGATGTGGAGCAGTTGGAGCCTGATCGAACATTCTGGGGTCTGTTGGTCAAGAAGTCCAAAATCCAGTTGCACATGGAGGTGTTGAAGCCCAGGTCTCCAAGTTTGGCTATTAACTTAGTTGGGATGACAGTGTTGAATGCTGAGCTGAAGTCAACAAACAGCATGCGTGCATAAGTGTTCTTATTGTCCAGATGTGTGAGCACAGAGTGCAGTGCCATGGAGACTGCATCCTCTGTGCTCCTATTGCTACGGTAGGCAAACTGGTGTGAGTCCAATGTGGATGGTAGAGAGTCTTTTAGGTGTGCCAGGACCAGCCGCTCAAAGCACTTCATTACGATGGGTGTGAGTGCTACAGGGCGGTAGTCATTAAGGCACTTCGGGCTGGAGTGTTTTGGCACTGGCACAATGGAAGTGCATTTAAAGCATGTTGGTACAGTTGCTTGGGCAAGAGACAGGTTGAAAATGTCTGTAAAAACCCCAGCGAGCTGCTCCGCACATGCCCTGAGTACGCGTCCAGGGATGTTGTCTGGTCCAGCAGCCTTGTGCGCGCTGATCCTGCTCAGTGCATTGCAGACATCTGTGGAGGAGAGTGTGATCGGTGGGTGGTCAGCTGAGGATTTGAGCTTGGTGGCAGTTTCTCTGTTGTCTCTTTCAAAGCGAGCATAAAAGTCATTTAGCTCGTTCAGGAAGTTGACATCAGTGGCTGCGGGGGTGGAGTGAGAGGGTTTGTAGTCACTGATGGCCTGAATGCCCTGCCACATGCGCCGAGGGTCAGCGTTGGAAAAGTGTCCCTCTATCTTAAGCTTGTAGCAGTGCTTGGCCTCTTTGATGCCCCTTTTCAGATTTGCTCTGGATGTGCTATAGGCTTGTGCATCTCCTGATCTGAAGGCAGTATTGCGTGTCTTCAATAGGAGTCGCACTTCCCTGTTCATCCATGGCTTCTGATTTGGGTATGTGGTGATCTGCTTCTGGGTTGTAACACTGTCAATGGTGGTATTAATATAATCCAGTACAGAGGAGGTGTAGCAGTCAATGTCCGTGTGAGAGCCACTGGTGGCTTGAGAAGCAAACATACTCCAGTCTGTGTGTAGAAACCTTTCCTGGAGTGAGAAATCTGCCCCCGCAGGCCACACCTTGATGGTCTTCACTGATGGCTTCACGCGATTGATCAGAGGTGCATATTTGGGGGTGAGGAACAAAGAAAGGTGATCTGACTGTCCCAAGTGGGGGAGGGGTGTCGCGACGTAAGCTTCAGCCATGTTTGTGTAAACATGGTCTAAGGTTTTGTTTCCTCTGGTGTGACAGGAAACATGCTGGTGAAATTTCGGTAGCACTGACTTTAAGTTTGAATGATTAAAATGATTACACTGGCTGTCTTTTGTGACAACTTTTCCCAATACCTAAACAGAGGCCAGTGTTTCTGTCTTTAACCTACAAACCTTCAAGCTTCATTCATCAAACTTGACGCAGATCTTCAGCCTTATCTTGTTCAGGCTGGTGTGTGTTTTCTAACCCATAACAGACCATCAAAATCTGACGGTAATGAGTTTTCAAGATACATTCAGACCTCCAGTTTTATTTTTTAAACTGATCAGACTTATCCCTTAATACTCAACATCGATCACCAAAATTGAATATGAATGAATCAATGAATATGCAAACGAGCCCCGCCTCCACTCACTCACTCACTCAGCTCAGAGATCCACTGGTTGACGATCACACGTTGATCTGATTGGTTACAAGGTAGTTTGTGACGTCAGAAACACCAGCGATTTCAAAGCGTGTTTTTGAGACTGTCTTTGGTTCACTGCAGTTTTAAGGAGGAAATACTCAGCAATGGTGTCGACTTATGAATTTACACATGATGTGTCTTAAAGCATATTAAAAACACCATATAGACACATAAACAACATTAAAAGCTGGATTTTCACCACAGGGGGACTTTAAATACAATCAACTTGGATGTTTAAGTCATTTCAACTCACATTACACTGACTTATAAACACTGTGCCTAACCTTACCCATATACACATCTCATCATAGGAAGTATAGAAGGACACTTGACATAAAGTGGGACCAAAATTCGTAAATTAATTTGAAATAAACAAATAATACTTTAAAATGACATAATCTGTGAAATCTCCGAATGCACAGATCTAAAGCAGGAGCAGTGTTCGGCGTTGCTCAGTTCAGTGGTTTGGAGTTGAGGGGAAGGACGATGTCTGTGTTAATGAATGTCTACATGATCTCCTCTGTCCTCCCGGCCCGGCCCTATACATCGCCTGGCCCTTTGTGTGCCGGCCACGCTTTGTCAGAGACTTTAAAAGACTTCCTTTTACGAGGCATTGGTCTTTGAATATTAACTGTGTGATCACACAAGGAGCTTTCTTCAAACGCTCGGGAAACATAGGTGGGAGTCTCTGCTCTTCCCCTCGAGTGTCCGTGAAGACCCTTGAGTTTGCCCAGTGGTCCACAGCTAAACTCTGGCTTTCTGCCCTAATGCTTTACATTTCAGCAACGGCTGAACATAAAACACACACAGATTGATCATGCAGGGCATTGCTAGGGGCCTGAGTCTATGGGAATGTTTGGCTCATATGATCAATGTGCTTTATGCATATAATAAAGTTATGTTTATTTCTTGAAGGATTTAATGTTATGCATTTGCGTATTCTGTACATATTTGTATAGGTTTTTAATTTAACGTGTAGTTTTAATTTTAGTGGTCATTTAGAATTTTTGCATGCTCTATATACATTTTATGTATTTGTACTATGTACATTTTTGTGTAGGTTTCAAATATAGGTTTATAGACACATTTGCATAGGCTTTGAATTTAGTACGTGTTGTAGGTTCACTTGTGTATTTTGAATTTATGTACACAATTATGTATATTTACAGTAAATGCTACGCCCCAATATTTAGTTTGTAATTAAAAAATAGATTTGTTGAAACGTGTGTATTGTTTTATACAAATAAACAATCTGTATTTGAAAGGGGATGCACAATATATCGGCTGATATATGATCCTTTTTAACGTTGTCGCTATAATGTTACGACACAATAATACATTTTGGCCAATTTATTAAAGCCGTGAATAATGTGTTGTTTCCTTCAGCTGACACACTTCTGATGTTCACCATGAAGGTTTTGAATTGCTTGAAATATGAGCATTGAGAACATTATAATTGTGTGTTTGGGACACGGATTTTAATGGTGACTTTTGTTTTTGTAATCAGACTCTCAAAAATTATCAAAAAAAAAAGTGTTTATCGGCCGATATATCAGTTATCGGCTTTCAAATATAGAATTATCGGTTATCGGTATTGACAATTATTTTATATCGGTGCATCCAGTTACTTACCAACCATATTTACATTTATTAAAATGCAATTGCTTCACTTGTGTTGTTCCTAACCTGTATGACTTTCTTTCTTCCGTGAAACATTAAAAAACAGATGTTTTCAGAAAGTGTTTTTCTGCTGGACGGTTTTTACAATTTACGTCTTTTGTAAATTAGGGCTATACAATGACTTGTTCTTTTTCACTTCCAAACACTGTAAATGTAACAGTTTTACTGAAAAATTACATTAAATGCACAATTAGATCCATCACAGTTATTCACCGTATATAGTGCAGAAACTTTCTGTTAACCAATTAACAGTATTTTACCGTTAAAATCACGATCATTTTGTACAGTTTATAGTTCACTAGTCTGACATTAACACAGAGTCTGTTTTTCACATGCTTAGATAACGGCGTAATTAACTTGAGACGGGGTAATTAATTGTGTCCATGGGTGTGGTGTAAGCCATGACTGCTGGGAAAAGGTGAATTTAACAGGTGTGTGTACAGCAATAATCCCTTCATTGCGTTTAATGAAATCCCACATGGAGTCGGACATGTGTCCACACATGAATAATCAGATAATCATAATCATGACGCATGCAGATCAATCGCATCTGCGCTGTTGCAACACACACATCAGTGTGAAAACTGCCTACTCACTAGCCGACACAGTAAACCCTAATGCTCAAAATAATTCATTGGTTTGAGTGGGACAAACTTAAATTAAACGAATTAGTTCAGTCAAATTAACTTTTATGAGTATTTAGCACTTTCTTTTTCTTTCAAGTTCACAGAACTGATATATTCTAAGTAAACTGAACGGTTTCATTGTTTTGAGTTTTATTAAATGAATTATTTTAATTTAGACGAACTTAAGTTTAACTGAAACGGCTGGGATTTCTATTTCCCAGCATGCTTTGCCCATGACACTCAAAAGGGAGAGTAAATGCTAAAATTAAGTGTAATTTAATGTTGTTGTTTTTGTGCAAGAGTAATGTTAAGTGGGAGATTTAGTAGTGATTCATGTTTTGTTATGCTAATTTAGAAGAATTTCTGTTGGTTTTAGGAGAGCCATCATGGTGACAAGTGGTGCATGAGCTTGGTTTGAGAGCAAGTTTATTAAAAGCTTTATAATCATACTCATACAGCAAGTGCTATACCATTGTTAACATGTTAGCAAACTAACAATTTAGCATTTATTGAACTATTTTGTTATAGTGAGCTAAGTTTATACTAATAAAAATGTTAAAGGTTACATACTCAAAACAAGTAAAATGCTTACTTAAACTTTGATTTTCTTAATGTTTGAGGCAACTGATTGCCTTCAATTTGTTGAGTTTTGCCAACTTATTCGGGTTTACAGTGTATACTGAAATGCTACCGCATTCATTTATATTTTTTTGTTTCACTATCTGAGGGAAACAAGAACACACTTGCTGTGGCTATACTCTGATCGGGATCTCACAATGCGCCAGAGTACTACTTTATCATGTGGGAAATGCGGGATACAATGCCCTCACAATGCAGAGGAGAATAGCAACTCTCTCTTTATCAGCTTCCAGCTCCCGGGCTTCAGGCCAAGAACGGCTCTTTCAAACACCAGCGCATGAAAAAAGCCCATAAACCAACTTTGCTAGACTCACTTCTCACGTCTCTGCCTATATATACATCTCCAGTGATGGTTTTATGATCTGTTTCTCGTCTGTGCATTTCACCTGTTTAATTGTAAGGCCGTTTGCGCTGGTTCTTTGTCTAGTGTTTGCATGAATGCCGGCACCTGGGTTTCATTAAAACTCTGTGATCAAACGCAGGTGTGTCTCTGGTCTTCAAACACTTCTGAGAAAACACACTATATGCTCTCGCTATATTACAAACAGCTTCCCCAAGGAATCAGTGCTGTACCAGGTATTGGCTTTTGTTGTAAACTTTCCATAGGTCTTGCCCATTTGCAGTTAGCATTTCACGAGGTCTGTAAAGGTACTCTTGTGTCAGCGACTTAAACGTCAGTAACAGACAATAGCTTACATTCTTAGTGTGTGTTTTGTGTTTTGCTGTCGGGCCGTTTGGCAAAGAGGCACAGAATGAAATGGGATCCTGTTTTCATGTCATGACACAGAGGACTGGTTTGTACAGTATAGTGTCAGACATCTCGCAGTCCGATTGGAAAGATGCCGTTTGCTTTTCTTGCTAAGATACGGAATATCTGCGGATCTCATTTCACTTGTTTCTGTATTTTTTCTATATAAAAATGTTGATGCAATATAAAGTGTTTCCTCTGGCTCTTGTTGTAAAGTCCCCCTGTAGTCAATCATTTTATCCCTTAAGACTCATCTCCATCACCAAAATTATGTTTTGAAACGTTTTTTGTTCCTTGAAAAATGTTCTCAATGCCTTAAAATGTCTTGAATGTAACTCGACACCCTTGCCTCATTTAGTATGCGCGGTTCTATGAATATGCAAATGAGCCCCGCCTCCGCCAAAGGATCCACTCGTTGACGATCACACGTTGATCTGATTGGTTACAAGGTAGTTTATCAGGGTTATTGTTTTGCGGCTGACGTTATTGCATGTGTAGAGTTTCCCTTTCAGACGCAATATTTATGGGAGGAGAGAATTTAAATGAATCACGCGAGATGATTTACTAAGGTTAGTTCGTCAATTTACTGGTATTTTGCACCATTATGTCCTAAGCATGTCCCGTTCGTTGACAAGCATAAACATTACTCGCTCTATCTAGATATTCAGCTTAATGATGATTCTGGAATATTGGTCAAGAACAGGATATTTTCGCTGTGTATAAACCATATGCTTATATGTAAATATGCACTACTTTCAAGACATAAAAAAGATAATAAAATAAAGAACAGCAGTGACCGCAATCATTCCACATGTTTAAAGTTTATGACCCGCCCAACTCAGAAACGATCAAAATGAACTCTAATCACGTCTAATTACCATAGTTTTCTATTTTAAATAAAGAAATTTGAATATTCATGAAAAAGATTCCACAGAAAAGCATCACAACTGTTTTCAACATTGATAATAATCATAAATGTTTCTTGAGCATTAAATCATCATATTAGAATGATTTCTGAAGGATCATGTGACACTGAAGACAGGAGTAATGATGCTGAAAATTCATTGAAAATGCAAAATAAATTACACTGTACTATATGTTCACATAGCTGCAAGAATATTTCACAATATTGTTTTTACTGTATTTTCAATCACACAAATTCAGCCTCGGTGAACATAAGAGATCAAACTGACTCCAGACTTTGAACAGAGAATGTCCATTTACTTGTTAGTATTTATAAGCTACTTTTGAGCAGATGTAAATTCTGGCCAATCACAGAGCAGCACATTATTTCAATGGGCCATGATCTTGTTGCATGCGAGTGCATCTATTATTGTGTCATGTAAAACCCTAACTGTGTTTGGTCACTTTACATGGATTTTTCCCTTTAAGTGTGTAACTTTGCTGATAGTTAAACATCTCACTCAGTAGTAAATGAATAATCTGTCTTTTATCTCTCTCTTATCCTCTCTTTGAAAGCTATGGGTGTCAGTGAACTAATATTTATGTAACCATCCCAGTACATCAAGCAAGATTAACGTCAGATTAAGCCTTTTAGACACATTCTTAGTGCAAATCCATTACCCAAACATCCTTCTGCCAATATCTGTGTTCATTACTCCACATTTTCTACAGGAAAACATCATATTTTTAGTGGAAGCAGTGCATGCCCACAGTAAAAAACATTGGGTTATTTTTTTACCTCAACCGTTGGGTTACACATATTGGGTCAATATGTTGGGTTATTTTTCCAAAAATGTTGGGTAATTTTTTTTATCGTTGGGTAATTTCTAGTAACCCGGCTGTTGGGTTAAATACACATGTTGTATGTAAACTTGTGTATGTTGAATTTATGTACGCACCTATGTATATTCACATTCAATTCTAGGCTCGCCAAGGTATATATAGTTGTATATTTGTTGAGACATATTTATTGTTTTATACAGATAAACAATCTGTGTTTGAAAACAAAGTGTATTTTATTTATTAAAATAAATACATAGATATAAATAATAAATATAAATAAATAGTTAACTTTTAACCCAACTGGCTTTTAACTCAATGCACTGGGTTAAAATACCCCACAGTTGGGAAGGTGCTACACCACCCCATAGTTGGGTTACTCGTTGGGTTATTTTTAACCCAACAATATTAAGAATTCTTTGTATTGCATCTGAGCTGTACATTAATTGGCACCTGCATGCATATCAGCTGGTATGTTTAGCATATTTATGAATTGTGGATGAAAACAGAGCAACATTTCCAGACACAGATCCTCCTCTGGCACAGCGGTTCGGGGTGTATGAGCTCAGGAACGCTGCTGTGATGAGCTGGGTTGATCTGGGAGAGACGCTGCTGTAGATGTGAGGTGACGGGACTCAACACTTGCTCTGTCACCTGATAGCCTCTCGTTTCCATGTTTCTCCTGATTTGGGGGATTGTGTGTTTCTCAGGTGCAGTTTCCCATGAGCAGTTCTCCGCTCACTTCATCTTGTGTTCTCATCACCAGAGCTGATCAAAGCACAGGAGATTACGGCCGCCGGAACCGCAGGAGATCACAGGCGCTGCACGTATCAATGTTCTCAGTGTATGAGAACTGATGCGCCGGCTGTTCTGCCCATTGTGTCTCAGAGGAGGGAGTTTTAAACCAAGCATGAAGCTGACCTGAGATCAGTTTTTTACACTGAAAAATGACAGCTTTTGTTTCTCTTATAATGGTTTCTCTGTGAATATCTATCTATCTATCTATCTATCTATCTATCTATCTATCTATCTATCTATCTATCTATCTATCTATCTATCTATCTATCTATCTATCTATCTATCTATCTATCTATCTATCTATCTATCTATCTATCTAATGGTTTCTCTGTGAACATCTGTCCATCCATCCATCCATCCTGTGGCTTATTTTAACCCAATGCATTGAGTTAAAAGCCAGTTGGGTTAAAAGTAACCCAACAGTTAACTATTTATTTTTATTTATGACATTATTTTAATAAATAAAATACACTTTGTTTTCAAATACAGATTGTTTATTTGTATAAAACAATAAATATGTCTCAACAAATATATTTTTAAATTACAAACTAAATATCGGGGACTCTATTAGACAATCTAATGTAAATATTCATAATTGTGTACATAAATTCAGAATACACAAGTGTACATACAACATGCGTATTTAACCCAACAGCAGGGTTATTACTAGAAATCACCCAGAAAATACTAGAAATAATAATAAAAAAAACTACGTTTTTTAGTCTATCTCTCTGTCTATCTGTCCATCTGTCTGTCTTCATTTAAAGATTATAATATCTATCTGTCTATCTGTCTGTCTGTCTGTCTGTCTTAATTTAAAGATTATAATTTCAAGACTAGATTTTAATTTAGAAATTATATAACATCTATCTATCTTGTAGCCTGCATTTCACAGCAAATTCTTTTTTGGTAGCGAAATTAGACTCCTACTACGGAGAAGGCCGAGCTAATGAATATTAATTAAGTCACGTTGACATTTCTTAACAGTCCTGGAGCGTCTAGCAAGGTCATTTAATCAATATTTGTAATAATGTAAAAAGAAATATCCACTACTGCACTTCAGCTAGGCGAGATGCGCGTTGCGGACTTAATATTCATGAGCTAATCCTTGGCCGTAGTAGGATTGGTGGAATCCAGCGGGGGGGAACCAATGAGCGCATCGGGTGCTTCTGCGCATGCGCGTGCTAGAGAGCGCACCGAGAGTTTGAGAGTTTTCCTCCAGTCTACTGAGTTTGTTAATGGGACTCCCGGCGTGTATAAGTGTTGGGAACTGTTTTATGTTCATAGACACCCGCGAGAATTCCTCACATTGGACGGGAAATTATTTCATTGCTATTTTTATGCTGTCCTAAATTGGATTACATCCGTAATGATACGAAGTAAAACGTAAGTGGTGTTTTATTTGTGTTTCTGTCTTTTTTCTGCACAGACTGACCTCTTCGAACTGAATTCAAGTCTTGACTTTATTCTATTTAATTTGATTATCCGAACAGTATTTCTCAAAGTAGCAGTAGTTTCCTTTGTCATTTTAATTTGCAGAGCGACTTAATTTAAAGAAAGTTAGGCTGACACTAATTGAACATTTTCTTCAAATGTTTGAGAAATTATGCGTTTCATATCTGGTGATATTTCCAGGGTTTTATAACATGAAAAAGAGTTCAAACAATGTTCGTAGGCTATACGACGAAGACGAAGAAACATCTTTCCAAGCCTTTCATAAATTAACTCAACAGGCTTTAATCTTTCGTGAACTGGTGTAAGTGCTGCATTATGTTGACTTGCCGTTTAAATCATTTGCTGTTTTTCCTCCAAACGTGTAACAGTGTTGACAGCAGAGCGCGCTCAGGTGGTGTTCTCTGGCCAGGAAAATCCTGTTTAATTACAGTTATATACTATTTCTATTTCGGTTTCACTCACAATATCAAGTTACTGATGTATACTGATTTATATGAGTCTTTAGTGGGGCTTTTGGAGGTGATCGATGATGATGATAACTGTCGCTTGTGAAAGTTCTTAAAGGTATAGTTCACCACCCAAAAATGAAATTTCGTCATTAATAATTACTCGCCCTCATGTCCTTCCTACGCACTCACTTCGCTTCATAAAACTGAGGTTAAACCTCTGGAGTCACATGGATTACTTTAATGAAGTCGTTACTGTGGTTTGAAAGTGGTAGTTGCGTAGACTGTCAATGGAGGGACAGAAAGCTCTCAGATTTCATTAAAAATGTCTTCATTTGTGTTCTGAAGATGAGCAGAAGACTTACTGGTTTGGAACGACACGAGGATGAGTAAATAATGACAGAATTTTCATTTTGGGTGAACTAACCCTCTAAATATACATCTACCGATTGCCTTGTCAGTTGATAACTGACTTAAAAAAAAAAAAACATTTATATACATACATTTAATCAGTTAGCAGACGCTTTTATCCAAAGCGACTTACAAATGAGGTGAGCAATAGAAGCAGTTAAACTAACAATAGGACAACAATATGTTAGTGGTGTGACCCTTCCCAGTTCAGTGTAACGCAGTATATGTATTTTTTTTAGTAGAAGGGAACAGAAAAGAAAGTGTAAGTATTAATGGATCAAGTGTTGCTGAAAAAGGTGTGTCTTCAGCCGTTTCTTGAAAATGTCAGCAGCTCGGGTACATATCCAGCATAAATTAGGCTAACTACTTGCATACTATTTAAAGCATCCTAGGATTTACCCCATGACCATGAAGTTGGTTGAGGGAATGAACAGTGTCTAATTTTGGGTCATGCTTTAGGAATTTACATTCTGTCATCATTTTGATTTCTATTAGTGTGGAAAATGGTGCAGATCTTGTATTTGTAAGTACATGCATTACAGCGTTCTCATGTTTTTGGCAGCACAACCGCTTATTTGCCCTGCTAGGAATCCTGAATCTGTGTCAGCTTCACTTTTTCTCTTTCTTTTTTTTCAAATCTGTTATTGTCCTGTGGCCTCATTGGCATTAACGAACTGGACCGCAGGAAGGAACAGCACGTAGGGTGTGTGTAGATACTGTACACATGTGGCAGGAGTTTCTCGGAAAACACAAAACGCTTGAGCGCTCTCTCCTTGAGCTGGGATCTCAACACCTCGGGCCCTGTTAAAAGAGAAACCTCAGGTTAAACACGTCCCTGGCAGCAGCACAAGTCCTGCGGGGAAGCACACACTCATTACACACACCCTCGTGTTAATTGGGGGACAAGAGCTGCCAGGTGCCCGACCCCATAGGCTCACTTCGGGTCACGGCTGTAAACAACCTCATTGTACATTGATGACCGGAGCTTGTGTGCTTAAAGCACGCAAGTGAGGACGAACTGCATGATGTCATCTTATTACCGCGGTGCTGTTTGATGATAGCACTGGTTCTTGAAGCCTTTGTAATAACATCTACACTGCCCGGCCAAAAAAAAATAAGTGTCTGTTTTGATTTAGAGGGGACATATCATGAAAATCTGACCTTTCCTGTGTTAAAGTGCTATGATCGGGTCCCCTGTGCTTCTACCAACACAGAAAACGTGAAAAGTGAAACCCAGTAACTTTGTTTTGGTGAGCCTTTCTCTGCGAGCGTGTCAAAAAATAAGCCGATCAGATTTCGCTCCCCTTCCGACGTAGAGGATCTTATTATAATATTACCGTCATTAATCTGCACGTTTACACACACCGGCCGACATTTGGTTCCGAAAGCGACGACAGAGACCAGTTCTAACGCATTATAAACACCTCAGGAACTGTGTACACTTGTGTACAAGTTAAACGCGACGGTACATGCAAGTCGATGAGATGAATCAACGTAACTCTACGACAACTACATAAATGATGTATCCACTAACCATTCAGAAACGTCCATGTGCGTCTAAAAGTTGAACTCTTCCTGAGTCTCTCCGTAAGCCTGCACTCGCTACTGGTTATTTCTGAGATTTTGGATGAGTATCTAAAGGCTCCGCCCTCTTCTGAACGGGGGCGGAGCAGCGGCTCATTTGCATTTAAAGGGACACGCACAAAAACTGTGTTTTTGCTCACCCTCAAAATGGGGCAAATTTGACAAGCTATAATAAATGATCTGGGGGGTATTTCGAGCTGAAATTTCACAGACACATTCTGGGGACTCCAGAGATTTATATTACATCTTGTGAAAAGGGACATCTTATGTCACCTTTAAATAGGCAAATGCTTAAGAGTCTATGATTGGATCATTATTGCAGTGATTATTATGTTTCTGGCATTTTATATGTTTGGCAACAGTTCTTCTAACCCTAATTGATGGAGTGTGTAGCTTTTCATTTCTTAAACAACCATGTAGGAAGACTCATCATGTTCATATTCCAGGATGACAATGTCAAGATTCATCAGGCTCAGATTGTGAAAGAATGGTTGGGAGGAACATGATGAATCATTTTCACATAGGAAGTCCAGGCTTAAATTCATTGAGAGTCTTTGGGATGTGCTGGAGGAGACTTTACAGAGTGCTGGACTCTTGCACTGACAATACAAGATCCTGACCAAAAGTTGATGCACCTCTTGATGGAAAAGAATTTGTGATGTTGATTTCCATCAAGAGGTGCATCAGTTTTTGGTCCTGGAATATGGCCATGATGTGTCTTCCTACATTGTTGTTTAAGAAATGAAAAGCTACACACTCCATCAATTAGGGTTAGAAAACTTAATAATCACTGCAATATTGATCCAATCAGAAGCCGCGTTTTCATTATTCAAATTGCACAAATTGAAATTGTGAATTGAAAATACGCCCGATGGAAACAATTTCGCAAAAACTCCCATTTATCGCAAAAATGTTTTTACGTATATATTTTACGTATACAAAATATTGTAAAAGTTTTGCGCAAATCTGTAATGGAAACGCGGCTATAGACTCTAGCATTTACCTATTTAAATCCACACAGCGACTTTTCTTTTCTTTTTCTTTTTTTTTTTTTTTTTAGTAAATGAACTTTCTATTCATTTATCAAAGAATCCTTAAATGCATCACATAAAAAATCTGAAGCAGCACAACTGTTTCCAACATTGATAATAATCAGAAATGTTTCTTGAGCATCAAGTCATCATATTAGAATGATTTCTGAGGGATCTGACTCGAGTTATGATGCTGAAAATTCAGCTCTAGATTTAGTTTTTATATTTTTTTGCATATTTTATACTTTTACTTGTTAGAGAGTTTGCAGTGTAAAAGAAGTTGTTGTTTCAGTCTGTCGATCTTCTGTCCCACTGCAGATACACTCGAGCGAGCGGATGTCATCTTTCTCCTGCTGTGCTGTATCGATTCTCTGAAGATTGAAGTCTTTAACTTTTCACGGCACATACTTTGATGACACCCAGGAGCCGGAAGTGAGACTCATGGCCACCGTCCCGATCCCCCCTCCTCCTCCTCCTCCTCCTCCTCTTCCTCCTCCTCTTCCTCTGACCCGCACTGACTCTGGCCGCAAACACCGGCTTCGCAATCTCAACTGGGAGCGGATCCCTAAGGAGCGCGTGGAGGGCCGTGAGAGTGTGTGGAGCGGCTCGCTGGACGAGGACACTGACCTCTCCATCGACCTCAGCTCTCTGGACGAGCTCTTCGGGCAGAAAGAGGGCGTAAAAACCGACCGGGCTGCTGGCTTTCGGCGCAGTTTGCTGAGGAGCAGGTCTCCACTAGAGATGAGTGTGGACAAAGTAAGAGCACTTTATCTGCCATGCATGCTTCTTGCAAAACTATACATATAAACTCACTTAATAATGCTGGGTTACAAATAACCCAAAGGGTAACCCAACTATGGGGTGGTGTAGCACCTTCCCAACTGTGGGTTAAGTAACCCAACAGTTAAGTTAACTTTTTTTTTATGACATTGTTATAAATAAATAAAATACACTGTGTTTCAAATACAGATTGTTTATTTGTATAAAACAATATGTCTCAACAAATATATATTTTTAAATTACAAACTAAATATTGGGGAGTCTAGAATTTAATGTAAATATACATAATTGTGTACAAAAATTTAAAATACAATAGTGTACATACAACATACGTAACCCAACAGTTAACCCAACAGCCGGGTTATTACTAGAAATTACCCAACGATTTTAAAAAATGACCCAACATTTTCGGAAAATAACCCAACATAGTGACCCAATATGTGCAACCCAACGGTTGGGTTAAAAAAAATAACCAAGCATTTTTTACTGTGGGGTCATGACCAGGGTTTGACATTAACATGTACGCCAAATGCGTGTGTATTTCATCAGTGGTGTGTAACGCAGTCACTCTTACTAGCCACTTTAGCTGGTTGAATTTTATATATGCCTCATTTTTCAATTGTAGTCTTTTAAAAAGACATCTGAAATAATTATCTGAGTGCAATGTAGTGTTGTCAAAAATATAAATTTTTCGATAATATCTGAAACGCTAATTTTCCACAGAATATATATAGGATACCAGCGTCTCTTTCTCTCTCTCTCTCTCATCTCTCTCTCTCTCTCTCTCTCTCTCTCTCTCTCTCTCTCTCTCTCTCTCTCATCTCTCCGACAGCGAGTGACACACAAACCCGCCTCTTCTCACTCACTCCTTTCATTTGCTCCGGATGAATATTGTTGCTGTTACAGGGCTTGAATTTCAGCGTGGGATTGTGTGTATTGAGCATAATTTTACTCATTCCCTCAGATTTTGTGCTCAAACCCAAATGCGGCACATAAAGCCGACTCTCAGGACTAAACTGAGCTATTTTTAACTGTTTATTGCCCTTAAACTGTCAAATACACTCAAATAATGTCAAAATGCCGGTCTTGGCGAGTATTCACGTAAACACAGTCAGTTTTAAGTGTTTTAAGTGAATGTAAACAGCTGAGAAAGAAAACGCATGTGTAACAGTATAGTGGATCAGTGCATCAGGTCTTAAAGTGACAGCAGCCTAATATTCCTGCTGCCAAATCATGAGATAATATTAAAAATATCTAAATGGGAATTTTCCCCCATGGTATCAATGCCAAAATTGTGGCCAGTGGAAATGCTGAGTGGTTCGTAACTTTAGAAAACCACTAGCCACAGTGACTGATGAGCAAAAAAGTGAATGTCAAGCCCTGGTCATGACTCATGACTGCCAGGAAACATTCAGAAACCGCTTTTAAAGGATGTTCTTGTGTTCAGCTGGACCGAGCACAGCAATGGAATAGATTCCAAGAGTTTTATAAAAGTTTCTAACTTTTAAAGCCTTAAATGCATGGCTGTTTCACCAATCATTATTACAGTCTTCAGATCTATATCGACTCCTGATATTTTAATAACCATTACAAAAGAACAAAATAAAGCAATGTCATATTTTTGTTACCTTTTGGCTCATATTCACTCATATTCATATTCACAGTCTCAACCATATTCTCAAAACTATCGTAACCAATATTTGATTGCACACAGCACTTGCTCTGCAGTAAATTGCTGAGTTTTTCTGATGGTACTTGTGTATACTTTTGTGTTATGCCTGCGGTAATTATGAGTGAAACTTCACGTCATCATTGTGAATCAGAAATTCTTGAGGAATAAAGGTAAATTGCACTTTTAAAGTCATTAAAAGATTCAATTGATGCACAGAAAAAAAAAAGAAAAAAAATGTGCACTATTACATACCTCGGGTCGCTAGCGACCCAATACACTTTTCCCCCAAAAAATAATTAAAAAACAGGCATTCTTTGATACATTTTTTTTTCTTGTTTGTTTATAATGAATACATTTAGGAGTACTAGGAAGGTTGATGTCTAACTTTAAAAAATGAATGAGTGCGAGGGTAGTGGACGACGTCAAGGCTCATAAAATACCTGTGGTGTGTGTTTAAGTATTAACTTCACTGATCTTAACTTGACAGAAATGCAATGTCTATGGCTCAAGATGCTGAAAAACAGGGAGATTCAGTGGCCAAAGACCCCCATATGTATGTTTTCATAGAATGACACATGTGCAGTAATTGACTTAATTTCTTGTTGAAGGCAATGGACTTCATTCTTCCTTTTTTGATGAGTTTTTGTGGGTTTGTGAGCTGATTACCTTTATTTGTATTTGCAGGTTACACTGCTTGACTCGAAACGCAGCATGAATGTTGGGATATTTCTGCGCCAGTTGAAAATGTAAGTTTTGGTTTCTTTTTATATATTACTCAGGCTTATTAAGGCAAGACACCCCAGGTGAATAGGGTAAAAAAATAACTAATAGATATCCCAATACTTCACCAGTTGATTGATTACATTAATAATTGCACAAAAAAATTGTATTACAAGTTTTCTGAAATGTTATGTTTAAATATGCAAATGAGGCGTTATGTAATTACATTTCTAATTTCATTTCTAGAACAAAAGTCTGACCATTGGATAAAGATGTTCAAAATTCATGTTTTTTTTCTAAATATATATTAGAGTCTAAGGTTTTTACTGAGGGGATTCTGGATATCTCTTTTTATCACTCCATAAATCAGAAGATACTGTAGAACAACAGCCATGAATAAATACATTTTCACCCTTTTTTTTTTTAAAGAAATAAAATGTTGTACAAAATCAGGACAATTATATATGAACAAACCCCTCTATAAAAACCTTTAGAATATAGATCAATATACAACTGTAAAGTTTGGTGTATGTAAGTGTTACTGAATCAATGTGTTGTTTCTGGCTCAATGACACATACTGTAATTGAAATCTACTGACGCAAACAGATAAAGTGCTCTAAAAGATACAGTTAAAAGTGTATTTTTGATGTTTTCTTTCAACTGGTCTGAAAAACACACACACTTTATGATTAGCCAAAAAGCCTAAAATCTCAAAATTGAAAGATGCATGAAAAAACACAGTTTCTGCTGTAGTGTCTCGCCTTAAAAGGATGAATAAGTAAAATAAGTCTTCATTTCTACAAATTATTTTGTGTTCATATGCATTGGTATTATATTGGCCGCCCTGCCATCTAGATATTTGTTTTGGGATTTTTGTTACAGTCCCATTTGTTAGGAATAGGAAATGAAGGTGTCCTGGAGGAAGTGTCTTAACACTCTAGACGGGCACGATCTGCAGGCTGTGTTTATTCTGAGTCAATGATTGCCCTCAGACGGAGGATAGATGATGTGTGAATGAAAAGGGGGGGGGGGGGGGGCAGATGACAAGTGTCCAATCAGAACAGCTGGTTTTGATGGTCAGTGAAGGAGGTCAAAGGTCACACCTGCTCTGTGCCCGGATGAGCCGTGATGAGGAATGAAACCTGATCTCTGCAGCAACTTCTCAAAATATGCTCCGAGATTAAATATATTTCAATTCAGGTGTTTCCAAAGAAATGCGATCCATTGTAGTGATGCAGAGTGAAAGCAGTTCATAAATCATTATTCATCCTTTTCAGTGCCAGTGTTTAATGAGAAAAGGTTGGCGTTTTCATGTCAGCACTTGCTCTCTGAGTAAATACATGGGAGTTCCCATCAGAGTTTGAAAACCTCTTCCACGGGACTGATATCTGTCAGAACATGTGGGGGAATTACGGAGAAGTGCTCACGCAGACAAACACATTTCCCCGTGTGTGTGTGTGTGTGTAACCTCACATAAGTGCACACTCTTAAAGTGTATGAGTATGAATTATACTCCGCTGTGTGGCCAAAGCTGGTCTTTGTTCTGCAATACCTTTTCATTATTTCATTTTGAACGCCACGAAGAAACCACGAGAGCCTTCAATACTCTCTGACATTAACAATTACATAACTACAAAACTAGTCGGGTCTTGTAAACCTTTTTTTTGAGACGAGCAAAAGAACCAGCTGTGGGTTTGACACACATCCACATGTCCAAGAGAAACTGGATTGACGAGTAAATACAACCTCATTTAGGTCAACAGGACCAGACGTTGCACTGGCGAAATCTTAAAACGCATTGATTTAAGATTGCATACAATCCAGAGCCCTTGACCTTTAGTCCTGATGCGACTAAAACCCTATTCCGACGGTAATTGTTTCTTATGTGGATGTCCGTAAAAATAAATGTGCATGTCACCTCAGTGATAACGCTCATGTGGTTGGTCGCATGAATGCCTGCTGTAAAGAAAATGTCGCATGCTTGGAATAATATGAATAAATTCTAAATTCTTATTGAATTTAATACTAGCAAAATAATGTTCAATTTATTATTTATTTAAATCTCATTTTTAACAATGGGAAGGACACGCATATATGCCTATTTGAAATGGTTCTTATATTCTTGCATTTTATCTCAAAAGGATGTCACGGAAATGAGCGTAAACAAGTTAATGCAGCCTTTTATTTACATACGGTAACAATAAAGCATTGTTTGTATTTTTAATGTTGTGTATAATAGCCTACATATTTTAAATTGAGTCATATATTGCTGCTGCCGGCCCATTTCACATGTTTATGTGCCTTTTCCTCTTTCTCCTTTCCGTTCGCTGCAGTGGAGCGGTGATGCATGTTGTTCTTGTAAATACTTTCCAGCATTACAGTAATAAAAGTGTACATCTTTAAAATTAGTGGTCGACCGATATTGTTTTTTTGATGGCCGATGCTGATGCCGATATCTTAGAGAGCAGGATGGCCGATATAAAGCCGATAGTTTTATTATATAGGCTACTTTATATTTATTTTAATCAATATTTTATACATTTGAAATAAATTAGAAAACAAATCTTTAAAATAAACATGCTTATACTTTAGATGGCAACTTCTTGAATCTGTAGTCCTGTTACAGTATTTTCCACAAATAAAATAATTGTTTAAAAATATGTGAATAAAAAGGAAGTAAACACTGTAACAGGGCACTCGGTAATCTGGTGATATTGTGCGCACTGGTAATCATATTTTTTCAAATAAAGACAAGGTAACGCTAATATTACATACAGCACACAGTGAAAACTATATGAGTATGACACAGTGGGCAACTGGTTATATATCAGCATATTTTAAAATTAAGGATTTAAAGTGTTTCGCTCGCGTCTCCTGAAGCTGATCTTGTGTTCGCATTCACTCACTTCACACGCGGACCGACCGTCACTCGCAGACAGTAATGCACACTTCACAAGATATCACAGCTGGACTCGATTAAATCTGCAAGGTTTGTGAAATTAAATGTTTATTAGATATTCAGAGATTTGTTTAAATGACGTAGATGCGCATTTGCTGAATGTTGACGGCAAATGAGAAAGTATTTTAGCCTGATTGTTTGCCTTTTCTGTAACAAATAATATAAAAGCAACACTTTACTTTTTTTCATACCATTTACTTTCTTTGTTTACCAGTTCTGTCTAACAAAGTATTAGATATGACTGACAGAGATGGTAAACTAATGAAGACGGAGAATGTGAGTGAGCGCTGTGTGATCAGGCGCTGCCGTTCTCTTCTCAGCGCCGCCCGTCAAAATAAAAGTCCCGCCTCCAACACATCGGCCAATCAGAAAAACTAATCGGCCGATGCCGATATTTTTAAAGTACCAAATATCGGCCGATATATCGGCCTTGGCAATATATTGGTCGACCACTATTTAAAATGCATGCAAATTACAGTGAAGCGCAACAGTTATCGTACGTACGGTGCTCGGCGGTGATCAAAAAGGGGTTAAACTGTGAATTTTGAAGTGATCTCTTCTTGTAAAGTCAGAGATGTGGATTCGGACGGCTAATAAATCCCCTTTGTAAATCAGCCTTGGTGTTCGTTAGAAAACAGTAGGTAATTCGGCCGGGGATTTTTGCGCGGGTGGTGGAAGAAAAACACTGACATTCTGGATTCGGACGGCAATAAAATCACAGACTAACCCCTGAAAATGATGAAAATACCTTACGACCCCATAAGAAACAATTACCGCCCGGATAGCACTTTAGACTGCTCAGTGTACTACAGATTGACAGAGAAAGTGATGTGATTGGCCGTGGTCTCCTGTTTCCTCAGTGCTGTGGAGGAGATCGTGGAGGACGTGAGACGAGGAGCCGGAGAGCGTTATGGAGCGGAGAAACTGGCTGAGCTCTGCAAACTTCTGCCTGATGATGAAGAGGTATCGTCTCTCTATCGTCTGTCCGTCCACATGTTAGAGAGAATTAGATGTGATGCTGCTTGTTACGCCACATGAACTCTTTCTGTTGGACTGAGTGCTGAATATTAAGTCCCTGCCGTTTCCTTTTGTCCAGGAGGCCCGGTTGAAGAAGTTCAGCGGCGACCGTAGTTTACTGGCAGAGCCGGATCTCTTCGTTCTCTTACTGGTGGAGTTACCCAGGTAAGAGTTCAGGACTGAATGATCCAGTATTAACTAGTGTTGTCAAAAGTACCGACTTCGTGACGATACCAGCATTTCCCTCTAGCATTTTAGAGCGCTGTTTTTCACACGCTCAACATATATCTCTCTGATTGGCCATTGCGTTCAAGCACTCAACATATATGTCTCTGATTGGCCATTGCGTTCACTTGCTCAACATATACATCTCTGATTGGCCGTTGCGTTCATGCACTCAACATATACATCTCTGATTGGCCGTTGCGTTCACGCACTCAACATATACATCTCTGATTGGCCATTGTGTTCACTCGCTCAACATGTATGTCTCTGATTGGCCATTGTGTTCACTCGCTCAACATGTATGTCTCTGATTGGCTACAATGATCAACGCTTCAAAAACACGTTGTCTTCATCGAGCGGTTACACAGATACACACAGTTGCGTTTGCAAGTAGGCGTCTATCAGTGTATCCGTCTATCAGTGGATATATTAGGGATCCGCTGATGTGAAAACAATGGTCAATCGTTTGTAAATGAACAGCGCTCAACAGCGCTCAAAATGCCAGAGGGAAATGCTGGTATCGTCACATTTTTAAAACTTCAGTACCGACTTGGGACTCGGTACTTTTGACAACACTAGTATTAAACACATCATGTGTCTTTCACTGAGCGCTGATTAATCCTCCTCCTCCTCATCATCACTAGCTTCCGCATGCGTCTGGACGTCCTGATCCTCCAGCAGGAGTTTGACCCCGCGGTGACCTCTCTCTGTGTGGCGGCCAGATGTCTGCGGGAGGCGGCTCGAGGTAAACCTCTCACTGGGTTGGTTTGGAGCGGTTGCAGCTCTGAAAGCTTCGGCTCGAGTCACACAGTATCAGAGACCTTGTGCTTGAGTTCTGCTGCGATGTTTAACCCTTGTGCATCCGTATGGGCATTTCTGTCTTTTCAGCGTTTTTTATTATATGTTTTTTTTTATCATTTTGCCTGTGTTAATGCCAACTGCATGTATTTTGGCACAGGTGTGTATTTTTATTGAAATTTCACAATTTCACCCCCATTTCCTTTAAAAAATCTATTTTGCACTAGTAACACACAATAGTTCCTCTCAGCACCTTTTGGACAAAATGTCCGCATTGAAACCCATTAAAACTGCTATTTTTAATCCCAGGGCCGTTTAACTATAAAATGAAACGCAATCTTTGTTAATAGGCTTTCATTCTGTTGGCAAGGCTTCAAAATTAAAAATGTAACTATTTTTTACCAGATGTCGACATTTTCTCAGGTTTGGCCTATAAAGCGAATACTCACTTTATTCCTGTGTTCTGCTTCTGCATATCATAGAGCCAATTGGATAAATTATGAAAGCTATAAGTGTGTGTGTGTGGTTTGTTATATACTGTATGTCAGAGTGTGGTTATGTGTGTAATAAAAAAAAAAAAGTGTGTGCTTGTAATATTTGATAGCTGCAAATCCCAAATCCATCCACTGTGTACCAGTGAGTTTTGCTGGATCTAATGGGGAAGTCTGGTACTGCGCCCACACACACTCTCACTGAAAGCTCATTTTTTGAGATATTAATCTCAAATTTGGAGCACGATTTATGGCTTTAATTTTCTAGCAGTTTTTGAGTTCAACATGTTTCATAATGTATACATTTTATATAAAATAATGTTCATTAATCATTAACGTAAAGCTATATAAGTATTTTTTTTTTTGGTTTTACTTTTTACTGTTTTTTTACTTCAACAATAATCTGCCAAGAGTCTTCTTTAAAATGAGACCAAACTTAAGTCTGTGCTCCTAAGCTACAGTTTTTTGACACTGAAAGTTTTGTCCACTATGATGCACAAGGGTTAGTGGCGTGACGTGAGTGTCTTTGATTGATTGATGATGTCTGTACATCAGTGCTTGACGCTCGTGTGTTTGTGCAGAGCTGCTGAGCTGCCCCGAGCTGCACTATATCCTGCGACTGGTGCTCAAGGCGGGAAACTACATGAACGCCGTGAGTCTTTGATCAACGCGCTGTTCTTGATAAGCCATGTCCTCGTGTGAAGCCAGACTGAGGTCTCTTGTGCTTTCAGGGTGGTTACGCTGGAAATGCTGCTGGATTCAGGATTTCCTCTCTGCTCAAACTGGCCGACACCAAAGCCAACAAACCAGGCATGAACCTCCTCCATTTCGTTGCCATGGTGAGTGTCGTGATGATGTCACAAGAGCCTGACTTTCATTATGCCTCTTCACATGAAAGCAAACCGCATGATGATGTCATTATGATAGAATGAAATCCGCTGGAGAAAAGTCTGAGTACGGTTCAGCATGAGTGATTTTCTTCTTCTCCTTTACTACAGGAGGCAGTGAAGAAGGATAAAGACTTGCTGATGTTTCCCAGCCGCTTGAGTCACGTGGGTCCCGCTTCAAGGTCAGGAGACAAACACCTTCTGAGAGCTTTTACGCTCCCTTAAATCAGTCCAGAACAGGGGTGTTCAATTAAAGTTCAAAAAGGTCCGGTCTCTATGTTTCCTGCCCAGCGTAGGTCCGGACAGTACTGTTTTGAAACAGTTATTCATGTCCATCGAGGCAGCCCGAAGAATACTAAAAATTATTATTTTTTAAATTCTAAACACTCAAAATTGTCATCAAAGATGAGAGTCCTGAAAAAGCCAAAAAAGTATATTTCTCCCTCCTCGAATGAATGTAAAAAGTTTAGATCAGATGTTTAAATAGGCTATTTTTATAAACCTTTGTGTACGGCACACATAAGGCCCATTGTTAAATTTAGTTTAAAGCAATAAACTACTTAAAAACAAACAATGTACATAATCTAATAATCAAAACTCTCAAGTTAACTAGTAATTTAAAAGTTTTTTGTCTTCTCTTGCTTTTTTTTATTATGAAATGCTCTTCATATGCTAAATGATAATATAATATGTGATAATAATGATAAATGTATGAAAAAAACATCTAAAAATGCCACACATTAACTTGTCTCAAACCTGGTTTAGCTAAACGGTCAGAGTCATCTGTAGGACAGATACAGTACAATTAATTGTGTTTTAGTTTTTGTGTTGTTAAAATAACGCGTCGTCTGCCGCTCTTAATGCGACGCTTTATGTTTTTAGCAAGAGAGAGAGGGAGAGTGGAAAGGGCCTGAATGAAGCACTTTTAGTTCTAGATAAAAATATTATAGATCTAGTTCTGAAAGATCATTACCATAAACAACCCTGAGTGACTGTGGTGTGAAGCGCTCCGTTGTTTTGACACACTCCTCACTTTAATCTGTAGAAACGGTAAAATGGCGCAATTATGTCCCGTGGTCCGGCATTTAAATAACACTGGTCTAGAGGAATATCAGTGGATGACTGTCATGAAGCCTGTCTGGGTCATATTCCACACCAAAATCAAAAAGTAAATTTTACATTTAATGAAGAAAATATCATCCTTCCCTCACATCCTGTTACAAATCCTTTTTGTCCAGAAAGCTTATTTTATTTCATTTTGATCATTTTTTTTCTTCTATTTTTTTAATGCATTTTTTGGGAGAGTTATTTTTTAAATTTTATCTACCTTTGAATTACTAGATTTAATCAATAAATAATCAATAAATAGTAATTTAAGCACATTCCTCACATTCTTTTAACTTAAATTCAAAATAACTCAATAATATAAACAATTTCATGCATAACCCTTTTAATTCAGCTCAAAATATCTTACATTGGGCGTCTTTAACGACCTCTTGTGGAAAAATAATAATATATCATGATATTTCATGACTCTTGCCACTAGATGGCCTTATAGCTCTATATGGAGCAAACGAGCTGTTCCTCTGGGTCCTAAAGTCAGGTAGCATCAGTATGCATCCAGATACACATGTAGACATTATAAAATAATATTTTGGTAAAGTTTTAGCATTTTTAGTTTGAATTTTGAGCATTTTTAGGTTTTTCTATGTGTACTGAAGCATTTCTCGCATTCCATTCATTCCTAAGGGGGTCAAATTGACCCGTGAGGGAAGGATTTATTGTTACGTTTTACAATTTCAACCTCGAATCCATTCAAAAAAAATGTTTTGTGTGTGTATTCATGGTTCAAGTGCGCCAAAAGTCCTGGGGTATTGGACCCCTCTGATGAACACTCAATTTGTAAAAATAAAAATAAAAATTCACAAGAAATTTCCGGGTCAAAGTGACGAAGGATGAAGGGTTAAAATAGGCGTTGTTTGTTGTGATATAATTTGCATCAGCTTTACACAAAAGTAAGTTGTGCACGTATTCCTCTGTGGATAATATTAGAGAGTGAACGATCATGTATTTTTGCGTTCAGGTTGTCAGAAGAGTCTGTGCTGGAGGATCTGTCTCGACTGCAAAGCCGAGTCTCAGCGCTCAGAGTCAGAGCTCAGGCCGATGCCGAGATCCAGATGCAGACCAGAGCCTTTCTGGAGGTGTGTGTGAGTCCAGGTCATGTTCACAGATGCTGATGCTCCTGTTCAGCCTGTAAATCCCTCACTTCTTCCTTCAGGTTGCGGAGGTGAGGCTGACCGAAGCTCAGGACGAGCTGGAACGCTTACAGGAGAGCAGTAAGTCTCTGGTGGAGTTCTTCTGTGAAGATGACAAGACCTTCAAACTGGAGGAGGCCTGTCAGATCTTCCACGGCTTCTGCCATCGCTTCCAGAGAGCCGTGCGGGTGAGCGGGACTGTCTCTTTAAATAGAAACTACTAAAATGAAGTTTAAAGTCCCCCTGAAGTTAATCATTTTATCCCTTAACTCATCTTTGATCACCAAAATGACATATTTAAATTTTTTTCCTTGAAAAACAATTCTTCATGCCTTAAAATAGCTTGAATGTAACTCGACACCCTTGCCTCATTTAGTATGCGCAGTTCTATGAATATGCAATTGAGCCCCGCCTCCACTCACTCACTCAGCTCAGAGATCCACTGGTTCACCAGGGGGGTGTTTCCCGAAAGCATCGTTAGCCAACTGTGGTCGCAAGTTCAGTCATTATCAGCAGTCCATTACGAGTCAACGAGTCATTAGTTCAACGAGTCGGTGTTTCCCGAAACCATCGTTCTAACGAACATTTGCAAACATCATCGCAGAGTTGTGTGTTTGGAGCGACAGATCTCGACCTGTGGTTAGAAGAAGAGTTTCTAGTTTGCATGACATGTGGACTCAATAAATCCTTATCTTGAGCAAAATAAGCAAGCTGACATTCAGTACAACCTGTGTCTTTTATTTAGAATACATACAAATGTCATTTAGTTTTTGAGTTTGTCAAGAGATTTAAAGCGTCGTTTTTTGAAGAGTGCGCATGTGTGAACGTGCTCTAGTGCGTAAGAACGAGCCTATGATTGAATCTGGAAATAAAGCAAAATAACTGAGAAAAATGAGAAATAGTCCTCAGATGCATGTCTGTAATTTATATAAAAACATCTAGCGTTAATTCAATCTCAAACAGATTTATTAAAATAAGTTATAACTCCACCACGTGCGTGACATCATTAACTAACATGGTTGAACGATCAAGTTGCGACAGTATGGTTTCGGGAAACAGTCGTGACTGGCAAGTTGATTTCTTTAACGATTCATCGTACTGTGGAAGTGAAGCAGGGAGTTATGTAGTTGTACGGGAAACACACCCCTGATTGGTTACAAGGTAGTTTGTGACGTCAGAAACACCAACGATTTCAAAGCGTGTGTTTGAGACTGTCTTTGGTTCACTGCAGTTTTAAGGAGGAAATACTCAGCAATGGTGTCGACTTATGAACTTACACATGATTTGAGTTAAAGCAGATTAAAAACACCACATAGACACATAAACAACATTAAAAGCTGGATGTTCACCACAGGGGGACTTTAAATGTACTTTCCTGAACCTTGAGCTGCAGAAATCTGAATCTGAAAGTGTTATTACAAACACTCAAAGTTTAACTTGACATTTTCATGTAAATGTGATTGTTAGCAACCACTTAACTGATGTTTAATTGGTTAGATTGTTTGGTAATATTATTGATAATATAAACATACGCTACTAACCAACAGGAAAACTATGGAAGCTTGTTTCTGCCAATGAATAAAAAATTAAATATGTAATTCTGACTTTTTCTCTCTCAATTATGAGAAAAAAAGTCAATTGTGATATGTAAATTCGCAATAGTGAGAAAAAAAAGTCATAATTATGAGATAAAAAGTCGCAATAACTATATAAATAATATAATGAAAAATCATGTTTATTTATTTATTTATTTTTTTTTTTTTTATAAACAAGCTTTCATAGAAAACATCAACTTCATTTGATCTGTAAATGCCAATCAAATTGCAAGATTTTTCTTCCAATCAGAAGAACCATCATTTCAACCATGCAGTTATTCAAATGTTTAATGTATAGCATTTTTAAAACATTTTAAAAAGCTAGTTACAGATAATGGCATTAAAAAGCATGTTAATAGGCAAAAAATACAGATTAAAAGGCCAAATAAAGGCATGCATTTAACTTGATGAAATTCAATACATTTTATTAATATCCATCAACAGTATGTGGTTATATACATTATATTTACTTGTATAAATAAAAATATAAAAATATATAAAGCGCTCTGTAAATGTAACAAATTATTATTAATTACTTGCATGTAATGCACATTTTTTATACATGTAAAATCTTCCATGAACATTTTAAGTGACGCACATCTGTGAATCAGCTCATTGAAATGGTCGTTTCAAACCTGACTTTCTCGCAATTTTAAAGTCATAATTATAAGATTAAAAAGTCGCAATGACCTTTGCAACATTATCAACCATGCAGTCATTCAAATGTTAAATGTTAAGTTTGAAATATTAAATATGTTAATATTAAATATATAAAATAAGTATTTCAAAACATATTAAAAAGCTAGTTGCAGATAATGGCAATAAAAAGCATGTTAATAGGCAAAAAAGAAAGATTAAAAGGCCAAATAAAGGCATGCATTTAACTTGATAAAACTGAATACATTTTATTAATATCCATCAACAGTATGTGGTTATGTACACTATATTTACAACGTACATTTTTATACATGTAAAATCTTCCATGAACATTTTAAGTGACACATCTGTGAATAATCATGTTGGTTTGAAACTGAAGTGTACACATGTGACTTGTGTCCTTACAGGAGAACACAGAGAGGGAGTTGCAGGAGCAGCGGCGCGTGGCCCGCGAGCGTGAGAATGTGGGAAAGCGTCGTTCCCTGGCTCTGTGTACGGGCCTGGAAGAGGAGCGCGAGTCCGACGACCTGGATCACGCTCTGCAGAGGAGCTTGAGTTACACGGGCAGCCGGCGAAGCCTGCGCAGACTCTCACAATACTTCCTCCGCTCCAGCGAGAGAAACAGCACATCTGACGTCCAACAGCAGACAAACTCATCCCCGAGAGACCCGGAGCTCATCGGACACTCACTGCATCAGAATGAGGAAGCTCGGTGTTCAAGCACAGAGTCTACGTGTGGCCTTCAGCAGGACTCAACAGACACTGTGAGAAGCCATTCTAGGCTGAATACGAGGACAGTCCCCAGTGATAACGCTTTTGTTGCTTTGGGAAAAACAAGTATCACGTCACATCAGCAGGGGGCAGTGAATGTCCTCCCGCTCGCAGGAATATCCCCTAACAAAGTGTTGAAAGTTGAGAAACGGGTTCAAGACGCCTCTGAAAGGCTGACGCAGATTGCGACTGATGCTGAGAAGGATCCTGAGAAGAAGGATTGTGTGAATGGCAAAGCGTCTCAATCTCAAAGAGGAGCAACACTAGACACAGACACCAAAACTGACACTCGGTTGGGAAAGACGTGGACTGATGCGTCTGACGCTAGTCCGGTTGCGCGGGAGGCGTGTAGCGCAGAACGAGAGCACGTTTACCCTCGTGTCGGAGAAACGCTGGAGTGCCACACGCTAGTGAAGGGCCTTCGCTCATACGAGAGCCTTTCTCCAACCGTGACACGACCAGCCGCAAATAATCACTGTTCAAAATGGAGGAAAGAGCGGGAAGCTGAGGAGCGAGATTGCGCTAGCTCACCCCATGCTAAGGATGACAGCCGTCTAAAAACTCCCACTCGAGGATCGACTAAAAGACTGATGGCTCCCAGAGGAGCGCCTTCTAACTACAGCGGGATCCCAAGAGTGCACAGCAAGACTCCCGCTGATAGTTTATCAGCTAGTCAGGTGTCGCGTCCCGCATCCGTACGCACGTCGCTAATGAAACGCTTCACCGGAGGCCAAAATGAGCTCAAACGTAATAGTAGCGCGAGGCAGAAAGTGAACGCGGCGTCTGATACGGGGAAACTAAAAGGTGACGCCGTTGAAAAGTCGAAGCAGGACGAAGACAAGCAGTTTGTGAGGGGCTCGCCACTTCGCGTGTCCAAACGGCTAGCGCCCAACTCTGAATCCGCGGCTAACCGCACCATACACAGTCCCACCGCGGCTACGACCGCGAAGACCATCCGCACGGCCATCATAAGTGCGGCCAAAGCCAAGACGAACACCAGAATACCGGGCCCTAAAATCCCCAGAGCTGCCGCCCAACCCATGTGGAGATGACATCTGATTATCTGTGCCTTTATGAGATGTCGTAACATGCATGAGTAGGGTTGGGCATCATTTGAATTTTAACGATTACTATTTCGATTCTGCTTATCGATTCCTAATTTCGAATCCAACAAGGAAAAAAAAACTTGCACAAAAATGCTGGGTTGTTTCAACCCATGTTTGGGTCAAATATGTGACCCTGGATCACAAAACCAGTCTCGAGTCGCACGGGTATATTTGTGGCAATAGCCAAAAAGACATTGTATAGGTAAAAATTATTGATTTTTATTTTATGCCAAAAATCATCCGGATATTAAGTAAAGATCATGTGCCATGAAGATATTTTGTAATTTTCCTACCGTAAATATATAAAACTTGTATTTTTGTGAGTGAATGCAGCACAATCTTCAACATAAATGAACAACTTTAAAGGAGATTTTCTCAATGTTTCGATTTTTTTGCATCCTCATATTCCAGATGTTCAATAGTTGTATCTCGGCCACATATCGTCATATCCTAACAAACCACACATCAAGGGAAAGCTCATTTATTCAGCGTCCAGGTGATGTGTAAATGTCAATTTAAAAAAAATTGACCCATGTGACTGGTTTTGTGGTCCAGGGTCACATATGGACAAACCCAACCATTGGGTTTAAAAATGTAATTAAAAAATGTAAACCAAATGTCGGGTTTGTCCACATTTGACCCAAACATGCATTTTTTTTTGTCTTATTGCAAAACATTTAAACAGCTGCTGTCACTTTAAGAGTTGCCCAATGGTCAGAAAGAAATCGATAAGAAGAATTGAAATATTAATTTTATAACAAGTATCCGATTCCTGACCTCAAGTATTCGATTCCAGAATTGTCGATTCCCAACCCTATGCATGAGGAACTGAAGGTGTGTGAACGGTCAACTGTTGTCTCCTTTGGAAATAAAGGAGCCATTCATCGGGTCTGGCCAGAACGGACCGTCAGCCGCTGTAATGGACCCAAGCTGAGTGACCAATCCTCTCAGAGCTCAGGTCACTTTGAGTTTCGCCTCGCGTTTCAGGACTTTGCTGGAAACGCTGTACCTCTGAACGCTCGGGTGCTCTGAGCCGGGAACAGCACACATCAGACCGGCTCCTGACACAACCGGCTTTCAGGATGGGTTTTGTTTCCTACGTTAGACTGTCAAAGCGAACAGAGCTTCCCAGGTCAAACACACCTCAGTAAATGAACCGGTTGATTTTAAACCGGCCCTTCGATTCAGGTCAAATTGACTTGTGTACTTCAGTTACAGGTACAAAAATAATGACGCAAAACTAATATGTAATAATTCAAGATCCCAAAGCAAATGCGTTGAGTTTCCATTTGTACATGTTGAGCTTCTTCCTCAACGTTTGATGCACTTTACAGATGAGAGAGATTTAATGCGGGCAGGTCTCTGTGGTAATCTGCTGTACATGTGTGTTTTCTCTACGTGAAATGTTAAATTAACTGAGTCAAAAACACCTTTGTAATATTTGTATTTGTAAATAAGACTTTGAAATAAAGAATGAATAGATTGTTACTGTTCATCGACATTATATGCTTCTCCTAGTTCTAGTCTACTGCTGTTATCCTTTTAAAATTCTTCCAAATAGTTACAATTTATTGGTCAAGTCCCCCTGTAGTCAATAATTGTATCCCTTAAAATTCATATTTGATCACCAAAATAACATATCTTAAAGTTTTTCCCTCAAAATAAAATCTTCATGCCGTAAAATATCTTGAATGTAACTCGACACCCTTGCCTCATTTAGTATGCGCGGTTCTATGAATATGCAAACGAGCCCCGCCTCCACTCACTCACTCAGCTCAGAGATAATAATAATAATAATAAACTTTATTTTATATAGCGCCTTTAAAAGTAGCATCTCAAAGCGCTTTACATAAAAATATAAAAATTAAAAGGTACATATACCTTTTAAAAGGTACACATAACAGTGCAAACAGTAAAAAACTGACCACACAAAAAATAAAAAAATCAATACAAAAACAAGCATAATAATGACATGGATCACACAAACGCTACCCTAAAAAAGTAAGTTTTAAGGGATGATTTAAAAACACTAAGGGATTCTGCATTCCTAATCTCAGAGGGCAGGGAATTCCACAATTTAGGAGACAAAGAAGAAAAAGCCCGATCACCCATAGTTTTTAGCCGTGTTGTTTGGACAGTTCGAAGACCAGCTTCAGAGGAGCGTAGAGCACGTGCAGGAGTGTAGGGGGTTAGAAGCTCACACAAATATTGAGGGGCCAGATTATTCAAGGCCTTATAAGTGAGCATGAGAATTTTAAAATCGATACGAAAACTAACAGGAAGCCAGTGCAATTTTTCCAGGACAGGTGTGATGTGCTCCCTTGCACTGGTCCATGTCAGAATTCTAGCAGCTGAATTTTGTACCAACTGTAATTTGCTTAGGGTAGCTCTAGATACTCCAGCCAGCAAAGCATTACAGTAATCAATACGTGAGAAAACAAAGGTGTTGATTAATTTTTCAGCTACAGAGAAAGGCAACATGGGACGCAATTTGGCAATGTTTCTGAGATGAAAAAATGATGTTTTGACTGTGTTACGAACATGATGGTCAAATGTTAAATTGGCATCAAATATCACCCCCAGATTTTTTAGGTTAGTTTTGAATTGCAGAGCAGAGCCATCCACACTTAAGGTTATGGACTCTGCTTTACGCAACTGATGAGGTGAACCAATAAGCATCACTTCAGTCTTGTCACTGTTTAGACAGAGAAAATTTTCAGACATCCATTTCTTAATCTCAGTAAAACATCCACTGGTTGACGATCACACGTTGATCTGATTGGTTACAAGGTAGTTTGTGAGATCAGAAACACCAGCGATTTCAAAGCGTGTGTTTGAGACTGTCTTTGGTTCACTGCAGTTTTAAGGAGGAAATACTCAGCGATGCTGTCGACTTATGAACTTACACATGATGTGTCTTAAAGCTTATTAAAAACACCACATAGACACATAAACAACATTAAAAGCTGGATTTTCACCACAGATTTGAAGTATTTCCACTGAGATGCATCGCTGTTGAGCTTGACCTTTACCCTTCATGTCCTGGTCAAAAAGTCCTGTAGTGCTTGTGGAAGGCCAGTATTCAAATAGTCCTTTTTTCTCTTAATTAATATCCTGTTTCCAAAGTAAAATGAACAGTAAATGTCTTTTGCACCAAGCAAACTTCCTTAATATATTAGATAAAAAATTGGTGCATCCCAATTCACATACTGAAGCATTATTCTATGCCATTTTGTAGAAGATATAGTGCAATAAGTGTGTTCACACTGTACATTACAACAAGAAAAAGTGCACAATGCTGGAGGACAACCTTTAAACCACTAACCATGTTCAGACTGACAGCCAAAATCAGATTTTTTTTTTTTTTTTGCATATCCAAATTATATCCAGATGGGTTTTTGAAAGTCTGGACAGCAATAAATACATAAATAAAACATGAAAATGCTAATTGAAATACAATTTTTTACACTTGCATCTCAGTCTGGATGTTCTGGCTGCTCAAATCAGATTTCTTTTGCATCACTCTTAACACGACACAGCGATTATATCAAAACCGGAGATGGAAATGCCTAAATGGTTCAGTACACATGTGCACACTATAATATGTCATTTGGGACGCAACTTATGCCTGTATTCATAAAACAGTCGGCTAAAAGTACCCAGATGACCTACTACTTCGGGCGATTGTGCCAGTCGGCCAAAACCTGGAAAAGGCTTCACTTTCGCTTTTCCGAACTCATTCTTCTCCCTTTTCCCACTGCACATCCGCTCAGAGAGGCGTTTATTTAAAATATTAATGAAGAAAATATTCAAAAAGTTGAAATAAAGTGCCTAAAAGGGCCTTTAATAATGAAGATAAAGTGTTTATAGGTGTAGGGAAGAGCTTTACGGACCGGTAATGTCATGATAAGGCGGCATCCATTTATGATTTTAATAAATATAATCATAAACACTGAATATTTTGTTATTATTGTATACTGTTTTATAATGTCCTATAATAAATCTTCCAATATCTGCACTATAAACAGTCAAACCAAAAATTATTCAGACACCAGATATAATTTTTGATATTTTTTTACTAGTGTGTGCAGGACACTATAGTTCATTTATGTAAGTGAGGAGAGCGAAATAAAGTAAACTGTGATGTATAATACCCAAATATTCTTCATTCAGTGACTACCAGTGGAATGTATAACAGACACTTTTAGCTGATCATGTTTTGCTGAAGTGTTTTCTCTTTAATAACTAATGCTCTTTTTACACACAGACTGAACACAATGAAGCATTGCTTGGTGATTGGTTGAGCTAAACTGGTATTATCTAATAGTGTAGTTAAATTTAACAGCTGACAGATATTCAACATAATTCATGTGTGAGACAGTCTAACAGAAGGATGGATAAAACCAGTCAAATATCAACTGATCTGAGAACTCTTGAGTTCTGCTCATATTTTATCACCATTATAGCGAATAAACCGATAATGTGAGAAATATTGAAGGTGTCTGAATACATGTTGGTTTGACTTTATAAGTCTAAATTGCATCTAACAACTCTTTGCACTATCGCTGCCTTAATAAAAAGCTGATTTTGTGAAGTTTAATGGTGATGGTAATAGTATGCCAGCTATATGTTTGCTTCTCTTCTCACTCTATCAATGACTTGTGGCAAATCTTTGGGTCAGGATGGGCAACAGAAGCGCAGGCTCCCGAAACCTCCTCTTATTCTGCGCTCCTCATTAACAGCTCATTGTTTGGTGGCCCTCGGTTGCACTCTCGAAGCCCCTGTACCCTCATCCCAGTCTCCCAGTCACTCCCAACTGGTGACCGTTGCTATGGTGATGCTTCAGGCCCTGCTCAGGAATCCCCAGCCGAACAGTGGGATTCGGGATGGGGGAAGACGTCTCAGTGGGAAAGATCCTTATATAGGACAGAATGATGCCAGGACTCTTGGGAAAGGCAATAAACTGCTGCTGTATGTCACTCAGGCCGTCGCTGTCGCTGTCAATGACATCATTATTCTGTGGGAAATGTAATGACGCTTAAAAGTCACGGCTTGAATACATTACTTCTAGAGGCATTAGACCTCTCTGAACTCAATAACTATATAGTTTTGATTCATAATAGGCACAAGTGCAAGTACACACTTTCTCACACAGTATTTTTTTTTTGTGTCCAATATGTTTTGACTTTAAAAAAATAATAATAAAATGGCTGGTTTTCACTAATGTGGAAGGTATAGTCAGATGCACTGCATTGTGGGATACAGTATTATTACACCCTGTGTACTGTGCTCTATACTGCACATTTTAATAATAGGTCATCTAGCTATATTTTGTCCAACATAAAATTAGCATAATTTGCTCAGTATAGGCCTATAACAATATTCTGTAGAAATAGTGTTATGAATTTTTTAGCATCTCTTTTTTTTAGTCATTATTAAATTGAACCGCCAAGATTTTAGACTTTTTTACACACACACACTGTAACTGACACCTTACAATAAAGTGTAACCTATCTATCTATCTATCTATCTATCTATCTATCTATCTATCTATCTATCTATCTATCTATCTATCTAGCTATCTATCTAGTAGGGGTGGAGCCGAACCCGAATACGGTATTCGGAAAGGCACAAATAACGTGTTTTTTACGAATACTTATTTCGAACAAATACTTTAAAAAATATTTGTATTCGGGAAAAAGAAAAACTTTATATCAAAAAGCTGCGTTTCCTCATGAGACCGCAGTGCAGAGAGAGTGAGTGAGTGAGTAAAAGAGGTGACTGACACCTCTCAAACCCGGTAGTTGATGCGCGTGCATGCCCGAGCCACGAAGCGCGTGCAGTTGCGTCCTCTTCATAAGCGCTGAGACATGGCGACCGGCGGTGCTGCTGATGTGGTGGCTGTAAATCCACTTGTTGATAAGAAAGGAGGAAAGAGCCACATATGGAAATATTTTGGATTAGGCTAATATCACGTTGTCATAAGGGGCCGTTCACATAGCGCGGTTTTTGCGCGTGCAGATTTCAAATGTAGGCGCGCTCGTTTTTCCAGGCGCGCCTATGGTTGCATAGCAACGACAGACGCAGGTTTAAAAAGCCCTTTTAAAATTAAATATGAATGCAGTTTTGGATCAAATAAAAGTACAGTCAAGTCAAATAAAACACGTTTTATCTCCTGTATAGTTTGGTAACAAAGATACCATTCATTAACATTACTTAATGCTTTATTAAACATCAACACATTGAGCGAACAATATATTTTTACAACATTAATTAATGTTTGTGAATGTTATTTAATACAAACATTCGATTGGTCATGTTTGTTCACTTCATTCATTGTGCATTAAATAATGTTAACAGAAATAATGTTAACTTTTGATTTTAAAAATGTATTTTTAAATTAACCCCAAGGAGAATAATTGCGACAGTAGGCCTATATAACTATTGTTTATTGTTAGGTCATTTTATCTAATGTTATCTAACAAATGGAATCTTATTGTAAAGTGTTTTTAATACTACAGTTTCCATCTTTTGTAATCTAAATTAAGCTTTGGTACCAAAATTGGTACCGAGAACCATGGATTTTCACTTGTATTGGTACCGAATACTGAAATTTTGGTACCGTGACAACACTAGTAGCTCTGTTAGCTCAGTAATTTAGACAATAGGCTGTTGACAGAGTAACGTTAACGTAGGTAATGGCTGTTATGTTATTTTCTTTTCAATGACGTTCCTTGTTACATGTTCATTGCTGGATTTATGGAAAAACATCAACCAATATTGCATATCCATAATTATTATAATGGATATAATTAAAGAATACTTACACTATAACGTAAATTAGAAGTGTAACGCAAAAAAAATAGATTGTTACGCCTATTTTGAATTTTACTCGAATACAAATACAAATACAAATACTTTTCCCCCCTCAACAAATACAAATACAGATACAAATACCGGCTGCTTTGCACACCCCTACTATCTAGCTAGCTAGCTATCTATCTATCTATCTATCTATCTATCTATCTATCTATCTATCTATCTATCTATCTATCTATCTATCTATCTATCTATCTATCTAGCTATCTATCTATCTAGCTATCTATCTAGCTATCTATCAAGTAATGAGTAGGCTAATATTAATTAACTACATGTACTTACTAAAGGGTTAGGGTAGGATTAGGGTTTGGTTGAGGGTTAGTTGCATGTAACTATGCATAATGTAGGCTACTGTTATTACTATGGTAAGTACATGTAACATGTAACAAGGACACTGTAAAATAAAGTGTTACCGATTAATTGACTTTTTTTTAAAACAACGGTTAAAAAGGCTTAAATGTGATGTTATCATTTTATAAAACTTTGCTACCTAAACATGTAGTATAATAATTTTCTGAAATAATTTAAATTTATAAAATTAGAAACACCAGCGATTTCAAAGCGTGTTTTTGAGACTGTCTTTGGTTCCTCTGCAGTTTTAAGGAGAAAATACTCAGCAATGGTGTCGACTTATGAATTTACACATGGTTTGTCTTAAAGTGCTTTCTAGTCTAGTCAGTGCTTTCTGCACAGGGGGACTTTAACAAACAATACAACTAGACAACATTTAGAGTGAATATCTGTTGCTACTGTGCAGCTTCATCTTCTCAGTATCGGAGTAACAACCCAAATCTAAAGGTACAGCGCCATCTACTGTCTGAACATGAACAGTACAGTCTCGACTGTAATTTCAGTGTTGATGCAGGGACTGTGTGCGTAGACACGGATTTGTGTCTGAAAATATATGTGTACACCTGAACTACTGAATGTACTTCACCAACGGACTGTTCTTCGCCTATTTCAATACATAATGATATCTATAAGGTAATCTGAACGTTGGTAAAGTCATCGCTACAGTAGAGAGCGCGGGGGTGAAAAACTTTGAGTTTGCGAATCGATTCAAATGAATCAGTTCATGAGACCGAACGAATCACACGTCACCGCGTGACATCACGCTCAGTCTTCTTCGCTGGTATGGAGGAGCGCTATAAATAGCGGCGCACTCTTGAGTTCGCTCCCTCACTCCGCGATGTCTCGGTGGAAGAGAGTCAGATCACATGAAGATGAGAGAGTCAGAATGCTACAAGAAGGTAAAACATAATTTTTTTTTTTTGCGTATAATTTGTAGAGTTACAGAAGTGTGCGGACAGTTTTACAGTTGAATCTATGACGTTCCAAAAATGCTAACGTGAGCGCGCGCGGGGTTCAGCAGCACGTGGTTGGTTGTTTCCTCGACTTTGATTGGCCGTATGAAATTCAACAACTTTAAAACAGTGTTTTAGAAGTCACAGTTCTCCCGTGGAGCTTGTAGATGAAACTCCTGTGTGAAACCAGCACTACTGACTATGTGTTGATCATGTATGTTGGTCTTTTGTTATTTCAGGTGGCTGAGTGTGTTGTGCTATGACCCCCTGATGAAGATGAAGTCTCTAATGTAAGTGTGTGTCTGTCTGTGGACCCAGCAGGCCTGAGTGCCTGAGCCAGTGTTACACGTGTGTGTGTGTGTGTGTGTGTGTGTGTGTGTGTGTGTCTGTCTGTCTGTCTGTCTGTCTGTCTGTCTGTCTGTGGACCCAGCAGGCCTGAGTGCCTGAGCCAGTGTTACACGTGTGTGTGTGTGTGTGTGTGTGTGTCTGTCTGTCTGTCTGTCTGTGGACCCAGCAGGCCTGAGTGCCTGAGCCAGTGTTACACGTGTGTGTGTGTGTGTGTGTGTCTGTCTGTCTGTCTGTCTGTGGACCCAGCAGGCCTGAGTGCCTGAGCCAGTGTTACACGTGTGTGTGTGTGTGTGTCTGTCTGTCTGTCTGTCTGTCTGTCTGTGGACCCAGCAGGCCTGAGTGCCTGAGCCAGTGTTACACGTGTCTGTCTGTCTGTCTGTCTGTCTGTCTGTCTGTCTGTCGACCCAGCGGGCCTGAGTGCCTGAGCCAGTGTTACTCTGTGTGTGTGTGTGGACCCAGCGGTAGTCAGCTGACAGGCCAGCCCGTGCCTGAGCCAGTGTTACTCTGCTGGGAGAGAAAGGCTCTGCCGTCTGTTGCTGGTGCAGGTCTGGCTGTTTTAGTGAGTCCTGCGGGTCAGCACTGGTGGACCGGGCCCTCTGAGAGTGGACTGAGCTCATCACGTGACCCAGCCCTAGTCTGAGGGCCTACACTCCTCACACGTGTGTGTGTGTGTCTCTCACAGTCACAGGCTCGATCCTGAGAGTCTAACTAATGCTGTTGTTACAGGTCACAGGAGACCCCAGAATACCGTCTTCCACATGGCCAGTTGTGTTGAGCGGTAAGTGTTTAGTTTTGGACATTTAAAGTCAGCATGAAATTAAAATTGCCCCTTTCCTTAATGCACAAAATACAGCGTTCACGTTAGAGAAGTAAAATGGGTTGTAAATGTCAGCTTTTCCCCCTTCTCTGCAGGAAGAGATGGATGGATGAACACTGAGTTGAAAGGCCATGGAGATCCTCCTAGTGCAGGTAACCTTTAATCTGCTCCTCAGAGTTATGATCCAAGCTGATACCATCATGGCAGAAGCGCTCCTCTGCTGTGATGTCTTTAATCTTGGAAGAGCATCTGCAGGGTTGGCACTGATTTCTGTTGAGATGGTCTACAGAAATCTGACAAAGAAGCCTGCTACACTTCTCTTAACTTACTATTAGTGTTGTGGTGTGTGTTTGACTGTGCTTTCTTTCGTTGTAGGAGAGGTGTGTGAAGATCTAAAGGAATTAAGATCTGTTGCTGATGTACATGATCAGTGCTTGCTGTTAACACAAGTTTACTTGCAGATTATCAGAGATAATTATTGTATTTTCGGTATATGAAGTGTTAAATAAACTGAACGGATGATCTTTGTACTATTCGTAAATGAACTTGTAATAAAGGCTGAAGTGATTGTTACTTTTTGTAAGCGTTTCTTGTAATCAGTTTGTCGGTGTCTTTGGTGGAATAGTTACATGACAATGGATGGGTTTAGACTGAGTTCACTCTTTACATTTCAGTAAAAATGTAATGTTAGCATGTGCTTAAAGTCTATTACTTTGCACAAGACAAAATATTAATAAATGACTGTAAACAAGTGCAAAACATTAAAATAATCCAATATGTTTGGATTATAAACTGGTGAGATTACTTTCATTCTTATATATATATATTATAGTACTTAACATTAATACACATTGTAAATGTAGTCCCACGGCCTGTTTTCACAGATGGCTTAGATTAAGACAGGGTTAAGTCTAAATTTGATTAGGATATTTAAGAAACTTTTATAACTGTCTTAGGATAAAAACATTACTGTTGTGCATCTTGAGAGAAAATGGTGGCACTGACATTAAGATGCATCAGAGCAATAAGGTATTTGGCAAGCACATGTTTGTAGTTGTAATATGAAGGAATATTGATGCTGCTAATAGTTATGTCTCTAATGTTTGACTCAAACGGAAGTCCACTTTTGTTACATTTTTCTTAAAATAGCCTTCAACTGGCACAGATGACTGGAATCTGGCATTAATTTCACTTGTTTTCACTGAAAATCACCGTTAGGATATTCAAATTGTTCATAAAAGTTTTTAGTAAGAATGTTCAAATGTTGTTCTGAAATAGCTTTTCTTGTGTGGTTTGGTGGGTAGAGCAGTTCCGAATTGCTTTACACACATGTAGTGTTGACTCCTTATGTCATTCGGTTACCAGGTGTGTATTTGGAGTCTCCAAATGGCCTTTAAAAAAAAAAAAACCTTGACATTTGTTGAATAAAAGCTTACAGAAACTACATTTTTGGGAGTATCATCCTCAAATTTAAAATCAAAACATGGTCAGACATTCAGTTTTATATTTATGGTATTTTCAGGCCTTTGACATCAAAGTCTCGTACATTTTACCCTAAGTGAACTTCATTCAAAGAAATCGTTTGTCATGTTCATGTATATTTTACCTTGATTTACTCTGTTCTTATACTACTTTGAGTTATTATGACTCTTGGATAACAAAATTTCAAGTGTCTAGTTTAAAAAAAAATCAGAGTTATGAATAGACTGTAAAGGACCATTAAATCCCCCATCACTGAAGTGGGCCGACACCTTTACCTCCAGCCATAGAGGACGGTGTGCATGGTCTTTGAATACCTGAAAAAGGTTTTCACAAAAGGGGACTCTTACTAAACCTGAGCCGAATGTTGCTAAAGAACTCTTTATTTGTTTATGTTTTGGTTTATTAATGTTTCTCGCTGAATACTTAATGTGGACATTGTATTTTTATTTTTGTTTTACAAGAGTGTCTGTTACTTACCACACATGCTTTTATTTTGAAGTCTGTGAAGCGCAGCGGCGCGGTGTGTGAATGTTGGAGCACTTTCTATGTGAAGCGCCATTCTGATTAACGCCACCAGATAAATGAGATGAGTTTTTGGGCCCAAACTGTGAAAATATAGCTTTAAAAAAGGATTTTTTTTTTTTTTTTTTTAGCTGGCTGATGAAGGGCACAAGGTACTGTTTAATTTTTTGTTGTATGCTATTGATCTCCTTTGAAGCCGTTAGTGGGTCGTTAGCATATGCAGATGCAGAAATCAGTGATGACCATTTCATTTGCTTATATGTTATGTAGAGAGTGTGTGTGATTTATTGTTACTGTCACATGCAGAACACAGTGTATTATTGCCTCGTTTCTCTTGATTTGCACTTCTGTTTGCACTGGTTTACAGCAAATTAGAGCCTTTATTTGGTCATTTTATATATTTTAGTTTTTTTCTAAATTGAGATCGTCAGCTGTACCAAAAATAATTCATAGTTAATTCAGTTGTGTCATTTAGTTCATATTGCACTTTAAAGGGAGATTGTTGTAATTAAAACAATTTATACATTTATATAGGTCAGAGAGGTAAAGCACTTTGAAAGAAGTTTGTCAATTGTTTAAAACTCATTTTTGGCAGGTGCTTTATCTGCATTAAATATTATTATTGTCAGTGTTAAAATAATTCATAATAATACAATAAGGCAAGGTTATTACATTAGCCTGCATACTAAAAACTTGATGTATTGTCACACTATTTATGGTGTAGTCAATTAGATTGCAAATGTGTATTCATTAGTTTGTACGTTTGTTATGGACATTTATGTACAATTTGCAGTGAGAAGTCTAATGTTTATTTGTTTGTTTCCTTTTATTCAGCTCTTATGGTGTTTTGGGAATAAAATTCTTTATAAACTACTCGGTTACTATCGTAACCTTGGTTCCTTGAGAGTAGGTAACGAGTATTGCATAACTATACGCAGTGGGGAAACTCCTTTTCCTCGATTTACTGAAGCCTAAAATGTAAAATGCATTTTGCAACTGCACAGCTAGCACAGTGAGTGTCTGGCTCACTCATTGGCTGCTGCGGCAACTGCACATCCAATGGCGCGCCCCCTTGGCGGGCTCTGACGTATAATGGCGTGATGCTAGCTCATTGGCGCAGACGTCAGAGTGGCGGGCCAAGGGGGCGCGGCCTTAGCCTATATTAGTCCCCGAAAACGCCATTTTAGCAGGTTTAAACGACAACTTGCCAGGTTACTATAGTGCGGCCGGCTACGCAATACTCATTCCCTACTCTCGATAATAACCGAGTAGTTCCCTTTCGAGAACTGTCACTTCGTATTGCGTAGCTATACACAGTGGGGACGCCATGCAAAATGCTGCACTATAAGTAACTGGTTGTCTACTGCAGCTCAGGACCCCTGAACTCACAGAAACAAGCCAGAACCCAAGTATATATATAAAAAGTATATAAAAAGACGCAGAATGCTCTGACAGGGCAGAGTAGATTAGCCTCCCCATCCTCAGCAGAAGGGGGAAGAGCTAATAATGTGATAACCTGTGCTCTAAATGGCGTTGAGAGCACTTTGGGTACATAGCCATGTCTGGGTTTGAGGATGACCCTGGAGTCATCCAATCCAAACTCCAAACAGGAAGGGCTCACGGAGAGGGCCTGCAGATCCCCCACTTGCTTGATAGATGCCAGTGCCAGCAGGAGAGCAGTTTTTAGCGAGAGAGGTTTAAGATGAACCGACCGGAGCGGTTTAAAAGGTGGTCTCTTCAGGGCCCCAAGGACCGTGGAGAGGTCCCAAGATGGCACAGTCTGGAGGGGTTCATCCTCCTAGCTCATTTTAGAAACCGTACCACCAGGTCGTTTCTTCCTAGTGATTGGCCAGCCACCGGAGCGTGATGAGCTGCAATGGATGCCACATACATTTTGAGCGTGGACGGGAACGGCCCGCGTCCAACAGCTCTTGTAGGAAAGAGAGTATCACAAATACCTAGCATGACCCTGGATCAAAGAGTTTTTCTGAGCACCAGCTGGAGAGCACTGTCTTTCCTCAGCGGAACAGGCCAGGGGACTCTGTCCGATAACTGAACCAGCTCTGAAAACCACGGCCTGGATTCCCAGAGGGGGGCCAATAGGAGGACTGGGCATCCGCTCTCCCTGACCCGTTTGATGACCTGGGGGATCATTGAAATGGGGGGAAACCAAAAAGGGGGCGGCTGGGCCAGAGATGGGCCAGCGCGTCCCTGTTCTTCGAGAAGAACACTGCGAAGTGGGTGTTGGTTCTCGAGGTGAAAAGGTCGACTTCGGCCTCACCGAACACACTCCATATCAGACTGACTGTCTGTGAGTTCAGGGACCACTCGCCTAGAGGAGAGATATGCCCCGTGAGAGCATATCCGCACCCAGATTCTGAATGCCAGGGATATGTGCTGCCCTCAGAGAGTTAAAATTGGTCTGTACCCACAAGAGGAGGTCTCTCGCCATGGCGTACAGGTTGCCCAACCTGATGCTGCCCTGGCGATTTATGTAGGCCACCACTGACGTGTTGTCCGTGCGGACTAAGACGTGGTGACCTTTGAGGTTTGACAGAAATGCTTTGAGGGCCAACTCAGGGTCCGTAAACAACCATGATTCACCATGATGCGCAGGCTGCCTGACTGCCATGCATGGGTTGGCACACGGCGTTTGAGCCAGTGCTGCAGCAGGCGCATGCGCTGTAATCCCATACGGAGTACTGACGATGCCGCTGCCATGAGACCGAGAAGTTTCTGAAACTTCTTTAGAGGTGTGCGCTCGCCTGCCTTGAATGAGGCTGCTAGCGTTCGTACAGAGAGCGCGTGCTCTCGTGTAAGCCACGCTGTCATCGTTATAGAGTCGATAACTGTGCCCAGAAAGACCACACTCTGGCTAGGGTTCAGTTTGCTCTTGGTTACATTGATTTTGAGACCCAGACATTTCAAATGGCAGAGAATCAAATCCCTGTGTGACAGCAGTTAGGTTCTCGACTGTGTCAGAACCAGCCAGTCGTCGAGATAATTTAGCACGCACACTCCCTGATGCCTCAGAGGAGAGAGCGCTGCATCCATGCACTTCAGAAATGTACGGGGTGCTAGGGATAGACCGAACGGTAGATCGGTGTATTGATAAGCCTGACCCTCAAAGGCGAATCTCAAGAATGGCCTGTGATGAGAGTTTTTCTGAATGTGAAAGTATGCATCTTTCAGATCCACCGTAAAAAAAACGATCCCCCGGGCGAACTTGCGCGAGGATATGTTTGGTTGTCAACATTTTGAAAGGCCGTCTCATGAGAGCCTTGTTCAAATGTCTCAAATCTAGTATGGGTCTGAGACAGCTGTCTTTTTTCGGGACTAGAAAATAGTAGCTGTAAAACACAGAGTGTTTTAGCGCGGGGGGGAATAGTTCTATCGCCCCTTTTGCTAACAGATTCTGTATTTCGGCGCGAAGCACGTGACCCACGTTGCTTCTCACCGAAGTCTTGATAACCACCTGAAACTTTGGGGGTCTGCGAGTGAAATGGAGCAAGTAGCCTCGCTTTATTGTGTTTATGACCCAACTTGACACATCGGGGATGGCTTGCCAGGCTAACGCCCGTGTGGCTAGGGTTTGACACATAGTTTGGGATGGGCCGCCTAACACACGGGGACCTGATACCCTTACATTGTGATTTGTGCATGTACAGTTGGACTGACTGTACAGGCTTTTGCTTGGGGGAAAGTCAGTGTAACAACTGGGAGGGGGCCGCCTAGTGAAGGGGGACCGTGAACCTGTGTGTTATGTTTGTGAAACATACTCTTTTTGTGCTTTATGTGGGTCGCCGTGAAAACGGCGTTTGTTTGTAGAGGCGTGCGCAATCCAGCGGGCCTTTTTACAATAATAAAATCTCCAGCCGCCTAAGCTAAACAGGGAGTTGTGAGAAGTGTCATGGGTTTCTTTGAGGGTGGTCCAGCTAGCGCGAGACACGAGCCCTCTCTTTTCACCCTCGATGCTAGGAGGTCTTTGGTGGCCCAGCATCTAGCACAACGCTGGGTCGTGGGCCCTGGCGCCGAGGCAGTGGGTAGCGCTTCGCTGGTCGCGACTGGTGGAGGGAATCAGTCGCAGGACAGGGCTGAGAGACCTGCTTCGCCGGCTTGGCTGGATGAGGAGAAGGCGGGGCGGTCTTGGGCCTGCTAGGGAAGGAGCTGGCGCGTTTCGGCAGGAAGTGTCGCATAGCTTGGGACGACTTCTGCGCTTCGGTGTACCTCTCTGAAAAACCCTTCACCGCTGGGCCAAAGAGGCCGGAGCTGGAGACGGGGGTATCGAGGAACATCGTTCTGTCCGCGTCCTTAATCTCGGTGAGGTTTAGCCAAAGGTGGCACTCGAGCACGACCAAACTAGCCATATTCCTCCCAATAGCCTGCGCTGTAGCCTTGGTAGCACACAAGGCTAGGTCCGTGGCGCTTCGAAGGTCTCGGAAGGCCTCAGGGTCCGGGCCAGCCTCGTCCATCGATTGGAGGAGTTTGGCCTGGTAAACCTGCAGCACGGCCATCGTGTGCAGGGCCGAAGCAGCCTGACCGGAGGCAGAATAAGCACATCCGGCGAGGGCTGAAGTGTTCTGGCATGGCTTAGTTGGATGAACCGCTCTAGTTCACCAGCTAGCAGCGGTGTTCGGGCAGAGATGAGCAACCACGGCCTCTTCGAGGGGCGGCAACGACTCGTAGCCCTTTTCCGCCACACTGTCCACAGAGGAGAGCGTTGCGGAAACTGAAGAGCCCGCGCGTGCAGAGTAAGGAGCGTGCCACGCCTTAGTCAATTCTTTGTGCACCTCCGGGAAAAACGGCGCAGGTCTGTGATGAGGGGCCTGCTGGCGACCCGTCAAGAACCAGCCGTCCAGCCGACTTCGAGGAGGCTCCTCGGGCGAGGCCCACTCGAGCTTGAGGTCTGAGACGGCCTTGGTGAGGATCCGAAGCATCTCCGCGTCAGAGTTAGTCCTGGCGGCTGAGACGCTGGCGGCAGACTGGGAAGCGATGGTGGGTGTCGATAGAGCCCGGCCATTCTTCCTCAGGTGCGGCGATGGAGAGGTTGTCGTCGTGTTCGTCGATCGATCTGCCGAAGGAGACAAGGCCCGCCACGTGGGTGGGGGGGGGCGCTGGTCTCCCGCGAACATGACCGGAGACGGTGTGTGAGCAGGAGAAAGCGAGGCACGCGGGGACGTGGCCGGCGTGAGCTCGCTAACTTCCATGCTCTCAGGCTGCCGTTGGCTGTGGCGTTTCTTCTTCCTCGGCCGAAGTAGAGCCGGGAAAGGAAGAGCAGGGGGAGCGGCGTCGCCGTCTCGTGAGAGAGCTAGCCGTGTCCGCAGCACAGAAATGGGCATGCTCTCACAGACAGAGCAGCCGCCATCAGAGAGAGCAGTCTCGGCGTGGACCACTCCCAGGCATGAGATGCAGCTATGTGTCCGTGTGTCTGTCGGCCTCGTGCAGATGGCATCCTCACGTGGCACAAGAGGAGCGAGGCATTTGGAACAACGCTTCGCGCTCTTATAAATCACAATAGAATGAAAAGGATATGCGTCAATGCCGGATGACCACAGGAGAACGGCGGCAGGAGAAAAACGACTTTTGAGATGAAGGCGTAGTCTGCAGAATGCTGCTCGCTCAGGCTGATAATGGTTTGTTCAACGGCGAAGGCTTTCAGAGGTTTCAGAGACGTGAAGTTGTCGCTGAAGGAGTGAAATCTGCTAAAATGGTGTTTTCGGGGGACTAATATAGGCTAAGGCCGCGCCATTGGATGTGCAGTTGCCGCAGCACAGCCAATGAGTGAGCCAGACACTCACTGTGCTAGCTGTGCAGCTGCAAAATACGTTTTACATTTTAGGCTTCAGTAAATCGAGGAAAAGGAGTTTTCCCACTGCGTATAGCTACGCAATACGAAGTGTCCGTTCTCGAAAGGGAACCTCAATTCCTGAGAGTAAATTGCATCTGTTCAGCCGGGAATGCTCATAGACCATAGGGTTTAAGAGCTGCACACATTTTTATTTGGGTATATATGTCGTTTTCAGAAAATTCTCAAAAATAGGGGCGCATATTCAGAGGAGAGAAGCAACTTTAAGGATATTTACCACTGGTTACATTAGGACTCACGTCCACATCTCTGATCCAACTGTAAATGAGAAGACAGACATACAGCAATAGAAAAGCATTCACAGCATCAATGTTCAACTTGTGTTTGAATTGCTGCGTTTACAGTGATTGATTTCTGACACAGAAGTCAAAGCTTAAGACTTAATTCTGAAGAGCATTTCCGAGAAGTCTTACACATACGGCTCTGATCTGGGTAACACTTTATTTCGATAGTCCACTTTAGATATACTACTAACTATAAGTAACTTTGCAGCTACATGTCAACTAACTGTCATTAGAGTATTAGTAGACTGTCTGCTTAATATTTGCTAACACTTTATTTTGGACCTCCAACAGATATTCGACTAACTACAAGTCAACTTGGATTCTCCTAACCCAAACCCTAACACCTAACCATAACCTAACAGTCTATTGACAGTCAATTACAGTCTACTAATACTCTAATGAAAGTTAGTTGACATGTAGCTGCAAAGTTACATATAGTTAGTAGAATGTCTAAACTGGACTATCGAAATAAAGTGTAACTGCGATTTGTAATCAGCTGAATCAAGTATTTCTATACTAAGCATGTATATTTCATTAACACTATTGTGGAATATTTCAACAACAAAAAAGATCTAACCTTTATAACTGAAATAATTATTCATTCACAACAAAATCTTAAATTTTTGCATGTTTAAAATTAACTGGTTCAGTGACTAGAAATATAATTATACTTTAAGAAAATTAATCTGCTAAAATGGTCTATAAAAGCTCTAATTATGTAAAGTGAAATATAAATGAAATCGTGTGTTGTATGGATATTGATCAAATATTGGAAACGTGATGAAAGCAGGAAGATCCAGATCTACAGGAGTAACGTTTACTGACTATTGACCGGAAAGATCCTCAGAGAGTCTAAACTCAAGAAGAATGGAAAGAGTGTGTGAGTGAAGGTGGTTGTGAATGTGTGTAGATGTGTGTTAGTTACAGGATCAGAGAATGACACCGTTCCTCTGTTATAGTTCAGATACACTCTCACACGATCAAGCTTCTGTTCAATATGAAATCCAGACTCAATAACACATCCATACTCCACACACCAAACATCACTGTTGAAGAAATCACGTCCCTTCCTCTGGTTTAATGCTGTAGTTATTCCAAGTTTCCTCACACAAAATCTCACAGCAACACAAACACAATTATTACACAATCATTTATCCAGTTGACTCTAATATGCAGATGTAGAAAACTTTATAGGCCAAACCTGAGAAAATGGCATCATCTTGTAAAAAAAATACATTTTTATTTTATTTTGAAGCCTTGCCAAAAGTCTTTTTTGTCCGTTTTTTCCTTAAGGTCATGAGTGTAAATATTTTGTGTACCCAGTGATTTATGAAAGGAAATAAGAAAATTCTAATAAAAATACACACTTGTGCCAAAATTGATGCAGTTTGCATTAACACAGGAAAATAAAATATAAAAAAAACCTGAAAGAGACAAACATGTCCTTATGGAAACACAAGGGTTAAATTGGCTCTAAATTTTACATTTAAAGGTGAACTAAGTAACTTTTTTTACCTTAACTGAACAGCTTCGGAGTCAATGGAATGGTTATATTACTTATTTCGGGTTGAAAACAACTTTTTATGGCGGCGCGCACAGTCGCAGCGGCTTCTCTCTCTCCCGACAGAACGGTGTTTTCGTGTTTTTTGTTTTGTAAGTCGACATGTTTTTGCACATCTTCGTCTCGACTATCTGTCTCTAAGCGCACATACAGTCGTGAGTTTCTGCTCAAGGTCGGCAGAATTACATTTTTAGAGTTAAACTTAGTGCACGCTGAAGAGCTGCAGGACCTCGGTCTGCTCCGAAATCCCACCCCATCACCGACCCCCACTATGGCATCTCGCCCACAGCGGAGGCGCTACAAGCGGCGTGAGAGGAAGCAGAAAGGGGGGTAAGCGCAGAGGTATCCGAGCTAGGCTAGCGGCCTACCCACACAAGCCAGCTATCCCCACTATCGTACTGGCAAACGTACTCTCTTTGGACAATAAACTGGACCACATCCGACTACTTCGATCTACTCAGAGGACTGTAAGAGACTGTTGTGTTTTTGTGTTTACGGAAACATGGCTTAACAACAGCGTTCCGGACTGCGCCATACAGCTCGACCAGCTAACATGCTATCGAGCTGACAGAGCTCTCGTCGAGGGAGGTAAGATCCGCGGCGGCGGGCTTTGTGTTTACATCAATGATGCATGGTGCCGCGACGCTGTTGTGGTCTGCAAACACTGCTCACCCCTGGTGGAGTTTATGATTATTAAGTGCAGGCCGTTCTATTTACCGAGGGAATTTACAGGCATACTGCTCGTTGCTGTATACATCCCTCCCAGCTCCAACAACAACAACAGGAGTGAGGCACTGAATGAACTGTACCAGCACACCAGTGAGCAGCAGACAGCCCACCCAGATGCTTTTCTCATCTTGGCTGGTGATTTCAACCACGCAGACCTAAAGAGTGTGTTCCCAAAAATACACCAACACATAGACTTTCCAACAAGAGGAAAAAACACCCTGGACTTTGTTTACACCACCCAGAGAGGAGCTTACAAAGCCCTCCCCCTCCCCCACCTCGGAGCCTCAGACCACATCACTGTCATGCTAATGCCTGCAAACAGACCGCTCGTTAAAGTCATCAAACCAATACACAAACAGATTCAAGTGTGGCCGGAAGGGTCGTCAGAGGAACTTCAAGACTGTTTTGACACCACTGACTGGAATATGTTTAAACAGGCTGCCACATACAACAACACTACAGACCTCCAAGAATACTCGGAGACTGTCACTGCCTACATCTCCAAGTGCATTGATGATGTGACAGTCACAAAGACCATCACTGTCCGGGCCAACCGGAAGCCGTGGATGACAGGGAAGGTCTACAGCCTTCTGAAGGCCCGAAACGCTGCGTTTAGAGCTGGAGATGAGGAGGGCCTGAAGACAGCTAGGACCAACCTTTCACGCGGCATCAGAGAGGCAAAAAGACAGTACTCCAGGAGGATAGCTCATCGTTTCAGCGACAGCAGAGACACTCAAAGCCTGTGGCAGGGGATACAGACCATCACGGACTACAAGCCCCCACCACAGACCTGTGACAGCACCATCTCCCTGCTGAACGAGCTGAATGCCTTCTTTGCACGCTTTGAGGCACAAAACAGCACCACTGCACAGAAGATCCCAACTCCTACCGGCGACCAGGTGATGACGCTGTCCCCGGACAGTGTGAGGAGATCCCTCAACAGGATCAATGCACGCAAAGCTCCGGGTCCTGACAACATTCCTGGGCGAGTACTGAGAGACTGTGCAGTGGAACTCACTGATGTCTTCACAGACATTTTCAACATCTCTTTAAATCAGGCTGTTGTCCCCACATGCTTCAAAGCTACCACCATCATTCCAGTCCCGAAGAAGTCATCTCCATCCTGCTTTAATGACTACCGTCCAATAGCACTCACCCCTATTCTCATGAAGTGCTTCGAACGGTTAGTCATGCACCACATCAAGTCTGTCCTCCCCCCCTCCCTGGACCCTTTCCAGTTTGCCTATAGGTCCAACCGCTCGACCGATGATGCCATCGCCACTGCCCTTCACCCAGCCCTCACACATCTGGACAAAAAAGACACATACGTCAGAATGCTGTTCATAGACTTCAGTTCAGCATTCAACACAATCATCCCTCAACAGCTCACTCACAAACTGCTCCAGCTGGGGCTTAACACCTCTCTGTGCAACTGGCTGTTGGACTTCCTGACCGGGAGACCTCAAGCAGTACGGGTTGGCAGTAACACATCCAGCACCATCACACTGAACACTGGGGCCCCCCAAGGATGTGTGCTGAGCCCCCTCCTCTTCACTCTGCTGACCCACGACTGCACACCTTCACACAGCTCTAACCTTTTCATTAAGTTTGCGGATGACACGACTGTGGTGGGTCTCATTAGCAACAGAGATGAGACCAACTACAGGAGCGAGGTGAGCCGCCTGGCCGGGTGGTGCAGTGCCAACAATCTCTCTCTGAATGTGGAGAAGACGAAGGAGATTGTTGTTGACTTCAGGAGAGTACACACTCAGCATGCCCCTCTGACCATCAACGGTGCGACTGTGGAGAGAGTGAGCAGCACCAAGTTCCTGGGTGTGCACATCACAGAGGACCTCTCCTGGACTAACAACACTGTTGCACTGGCCAAGAAAGCACAGCAGCGTCTCTACTTCATCCGCAAACTTAGAAGAGCCAGAGCCCCGGGCCCCATCATGTGCACCTTCTACAGAGGCACCATCGAGAGCATCCTAACTAGCTGCATCACTGTGTGGTATGGTGCCTGCAACGCATCCTGCCGCAAATCACTTCAACGCATAGTGAGAGCAGCTGAGAAGATCGTTGGTGTCTCTCTTCCCTCCCTCCAAGACATCTACAGCACCCTTCTTACCCGCAAAGCCCTTCGCATTGCAGGTGATCCCACCCACCCGACACACAGCTTCTTCAATCTGATGCCATCAGGGAAGAGACTGCGGAGTCTCCAGGCGAGGACCAGCAGATTGAAGGACAGCTTCATACATCAGGCTGTCAGGAAGCTGAACTCCCTCTCATCCTTGCCCATACCCATACCCTCCCAGCTCCCCACATCCTCAGGACCTCCTCTCTCCCCCCCGTTTTACAACAGTGTTGTCAAATATCTATTCTGAAGCTGTGGGGGGAGCTCTAGAGAGAAACCTGCGAGCAAAAAGCGAGAATACAGCGAAGAAATCCCTAAGTTACTGAATGCAGCTTTAATTGTGATTGATCAATGAGACCCTTTGATTACAGTGTTATTATTGAAGCATAATTTGCCAAACTGTATTAATCTAGAAGCAGAAGCAGATTTAACTGTGATTTTCTGCTGTAATAAACAGTTTAACTGGTAAGATCCTCAGAGGAGAAGTTGTGCACTCATTACATAAGAATGGAAAGACAGTCTCTGTGAAGGATGTCCTGAATGTGTGCAGACAGTCTTTAGTTACAGGATCAGAGAATGACACTGTTCCTCTGTCATAGTCCAGCTGAACTCTCACATGCTGAAGCTTCTGCTTAACAGTAAAGACAGTGCCGCCTTGCTCTGGGGATTTTGAGCTGTATTTGCTGTTCCAGTACCGCACACACCAGATAGACTTAGAGAAATCCGCTCCCTTCCTTTGGTTTGATGCTGTCGTTATTCCAAGAGTCCAGCTTGTATTGTCTCCAACCTCCACATCCCAGCAGTGTGTTCCTGAGTTAAAGCCCTCAGATCCCAGGACACATGCAAACCTGTCAAACCTCTCTGGATTATCAGGAAGTGTTTTATCTCCATCACTGACCGACACACTGGTCAGATCAGCAGAGAGTGTGAGACGACGATGTGCTGTGTTTGGATCCAGAGTCAACGGAGCTGCAAAGAGAATAACATCAGATTACAGGATATAGGAGCTATGATGTATTATAAATGTAAATGTAAAACATTTTTCTTTTGTTGAAAGAGATCATAAATCATACTATCATAACAATGGTCTCTCAGTTACTGTCAGAATGGATTGAGGCTCCAGGTTTAATATCAGTATCAAATCTGCTGAGACTCACTGTGTTGGACAGTTTCCAGCATCTTCTTCCAGACTCTGAACGGCAGGTTACCCAGATAATGCGACACATTAATCAAAGCACCAGAACTCATCCGTGGATCCGGCTGTGAGATCTGGACTCTGAGGAACATTCAGGAGTCAGAACTGCAGTGAATTTGAGTTCAGATCAACTGAGAGAAGAGATACGAGCAGCTCACTCACCTTTCCATTGAGGCGTTAAAGTTCTGGAAAATATAGAGTTTGAAAACATTTTAATATCTTATCAAACACTCTCAGTGTCAATGAGTCTCTCTATACAAGTTGTTTTCTGCACAAAGAATGAAGCCAGATTGATTTGTCACCTTTAGAAATGAGACGTCATTGTCTTTCATCATCTCCTCCATGTCTCTGATTGTGTGTGAAAGAGCTGAGATGTGTGTGTTCATCTCCTCCAGCTTCTCCTTCATCCTCTGCTTCTTCTGCTCCTCTTCCTCTCTCAGTGCAGTGATTGTAGCTTCTTCTTCGTCTCTGAGAAACTGATGAAGCTTCTCAAACTCTTCTTTAATCTGATGCTCTGTGTGCTCAGCTTGAGACTGAAATCAAATCACATTCACTTCAATCATCTCAATCAACACAAATCTCAGATACCCGACATATAACGGATCCAGAAGCAGAAGCTGCTCGTCATTTACAGAAATAATCAACTGGAATCCATTATATTACATATATCAATTTATAACGGTATAAAGTGATCCTCCAGCTGTAATGAAAATGACTCTTGATTATGTTTCCTCACATTGATGTGTTGAGCTGTTTTCTCAAACTCTCCTTTCTTCTTTTCATTGTGTTGAAGTTTCTGTTGTAAGGGCTTCAGTGCTGTATTGAGCTCCTCCTAGAATTGAACAAAAATACATTAAACACCAGATTACAGTGAAGAGAAGAAAATACAGTGATATGATCATACAATTCTGTGCAAAAGTATTCACCCCCACCATGATTTCTTCAGTTTTTGTGTAAATCTCATACTAAACTGATTCAGAAATTAAAACTTACCATAAAACAAAGGCAACCTGAGTGAACACAAAGTACAATTTGTAAATGACAATGTTATTTACTGAAGCAAAAAAAGTTATCCAATACTAACTGGGCCTGCGTGATAATGTATTTGGCCCCATAGTTACTAATTCCTCAAAGCTCTGAAACTGTATTTATAATGTTGTTCAGCTGGACTAACAGCCAGTCCTGATCACTGCAGCCCTGTTCAATCAAATAAACACTTAAATAGGACTTTTTCAACAGCATGAAGTTGGTTAAAAGGTCTTAAACAGTAACACACTATTGACAACGGTGAAAGAAAAGCAATCATGATGAAGACAGTGAAATAGCTTTGTAATTCATCACAGACGGATGTATTTCAATCAAAGGCTCTTGGACTCAAAGAACCACAGCGAGAGCCATTATATCCAAATGGAGAAAACTCGGCACAGTAGCAAACCTTCCCAGAAGTGGCTCAAAGTCACCAAAGGGCCAAGAACAACATCATAGTGTTACGTCCAGAGACGAAGTGATTTGATTTATATTTACTTCTAATGTGTCTTGTTTTTTTTTTTCTTTCTTTTGCTCCTTCTACTGAATCTGCCTGGCAGGTAGCTGATCGCCCCCAGCTGTACCTGCTTACCAATTAAGAGTGAGCCAGCATAAAAGCAGAGCTCCAGCTATCAGACAGCGAGAAAACGTTCCCCCAAGAGCTTTCTCCAGAGCGTTGTCTTTCTCCTGCCCAGCCTGTTGTTGCAGCTACAATTGGTGGTTATTGGGCTGCTGATTGTTCTTTTTTTTGGTATTGTAGGTTTTCTTGTTATTGTTTCCTTATGACACTTTTTCAAATACTTACTTTTTGTTATGTTAGTTAAAGAGAGATATATTCTTTATCTTTTGAGTTTGTTGCTTGATTAATAGCTGCTATTATTAACATCCTTTTTAGTAGCTACCTTAACGTTTGCTCATTTGTGTTTTGGGTTTATTGGTTTTATTTGGAAGCTGTAGGGAGGTGGATGCCATTTTGTTTTAACCTGTTTTCTCCTGTTTTGGGGCTAGTAAGGGAGTTAGGGTATAACTCTGTTATTTTTCTTTTCTTTTCTTTGTTAGTCTAGTTAGAGGTAAATATTTCAGTTATATTGTCTTGTTTATTATTTTGGCCTTATCCTCTCCTGAAACTATTGCTTCCTTTTGTGTTTTTCTTTATATTTGTTCCACGAGCTGTGAAATAAAATCCTTTTCTGGATACTTGTGGCTTGTGGTGCTGTGGCAGGACTTAGATTAACGCTCTTTAAAATTTGGTTTTACTTTTGTTGCGTCCCCATTTACCCCTAGACTTATGTGGGACGTAACAAATGGGGGCTCGTCCGTTTGTTTAATTATTTCGTGGAATTGTGGTATCATGAGTTTTTCAGCAGCTTCGAACTTGTGCGGGTGAGGAAGTGTACATGTTATGAATTGAATAATGGAATTTGATTTGGTTAAGTTTACTTTGTCTCCGACAGTGGAAGAGTTTGACAGGTGTAGGAAAGGAGATCTGATTTTGATTGCAGAGTTCTTTAATATTCCTGTCAGCAAGGAGGCAAAGAAGCAATGCCTCAAAGATGAGTTGTACCGAAGGCTTGTCCAAATGGGTATTTTGCCAGCAGATTCTAACGTGGAAGTTGTGTCGGGAGAGCCTATTTCTTTTCATAGTAAAGGTGGCGATTTGAGTCCTGATCCTTTGATGCCGCTTCGTTTAAAAGAATTAGAGCTTGAGCTTAAGAAGCAGGAGCATGAAACTCAGTTGTTAAAGTTGAAGGCTCTGGAAATTGAGGCTGATCGAGATGTTAAGCTTCGGAGGTTGGATCTCGAAGCTCAGATTCTTCACAGTAGGCCGGTTCCGTTGCCTAGGTCTCGTCCTTCCTCATCCAGTGTTTCGGCACCGGTCGAAACAGGTTTTGACGTGAGTAGGTACGTGAGATTGGTCCCTCCCTTTCGTGAAGGTGAAGTGGATGCGTACTTTGTTGCATTCGAGCGTATTGCCACAAAATTGAACTGGCCAAAGGATTTGTGGGCTCTTTTGGTGCAGAGCAATATTGCTGGCAAAGCTCAAGAGGCATGTGCAGCATTGCCAGTTGAGAGTTCGTTAGATTATGACGCGGTTAAATCCGCTGTGCTCCGTGCCTATGAATTAGTACCTGAAGCGTACAGGCAGAAGTTTAGGCTGTGTTCGAAGCTGCCTAACCAAACTTTTACTGAGTTCGCAAGAGTAAAGCGGGTACTGTTTGAGAAGTGGTGCTTCGCAAGCAGGGTCACGGCTTTTGAAGAACTTCAGGAACTTTTGTTGCTGGAGGATTTCAAAAGTTGTGTTCCTGAGGGCGTCGTAGTTCACATAAATGAACAAAAAGTGAGTAAGCTTGTTGAGGCCGCAGTTTTAGCAGACGAGTATGTGCTTACACATAGAACTGTTTTTCCTTCGATGCGTTCTGTTAAAACTTTCTCCTCCGAGGAGAAAGTCGCTAAGAATTGGTCAGGGGTTAACCCTGCTAAACCGATTTTGCAAAGCTCCAAGAAAATTGAGGATAAGAGGGTATGTTTTTACTGTCTTGACCCAGGCCATCTTATTTCAAATTGCAAAGCTTGGAAACAGAAAAACTCTGCTAAAAGTAAGGGCGTAGCATTCGTCAATGCTGTTCCTGAGAGTGCTGTTAAGTTACAATCTGGCCTGAGTACTTTCAGCCCATTTGTAATGAGGGGCTCAGTAGCTCTCTCTGAAGATTCTGACTTTAAGCCACTCTTGATGCTTAGAGATACAGGAGCTGCACAGTCCTTAATTTTAGATAATGTGCTTCCATTTGCTGCTGACTCGTACACTGGTTCTAGCGTGCTAGTTCGTGGGATTGAATTGGGCTGCATTTCCATTCCATTGCATAGCATTTATTTGAAGTCTGATCTTGTTTCTGGTTGCGTGAGCCTTGGTGTACGATCAAAACTGCCTGTCGAAGGGGTAAGCATGATTTTAGGAAATGACTTAGCAGGTGGCAAAGTCTTTCCTTCCCCAATTGTGTCTGAAGATCCTGGTTGGTCTGCTCAAAACGGCCTAGTTCAGTGTTCTGCTACCTTCCCGGCCTGCGCCGTAACTCGTGCTCAATCACAGAACTTTGAAAATGTGATTGATCTTTCTGATTCCTTTTTGTCTTCCCCACAGACTGTAGAGAGTGAGTTCTATATTAGTCCTGTTCCGATAGAAGCAAGTGGCAGGAGTGGTGAAGATAAACTTCCTTTAAAAGTGGATAGAACCCAGTTAGCTACTGAGCAACGTTCTGATCCAACACTTGCTACATGTATTGGTGGTACTGTGGACAAGGCCTTAATCCCTCAGATAGCAGTGGGTTATTTTTGGGATGATGATATTCTCATGCGTTGGTGGAGACCACGTGCTAAAGATGCAGAATTGTTGATGGTGTTCCAAATTGTGTTACCTGAGGCATACCGTAATCAGATTTTGAAATTGGCCCATGAGCATGTGTGTTCAGGACACTTGGGTGTCACCAAGACATATCATCGAATTGCCAGACATTTTTTTTGGCCGGGCATGAAAACCGCTGTGTCTAGATTTGTATGCTCATGTCATGTCTGTCAGTTAGGTGGAAAGCCCAATCAAACAATTCCACTTGCTCCACTACAGCCTATCCCAGTTCTTGAAGAACCTTTTGAGAGGCTTATTATTGACTGCGTAGGCCCATTGCCTAAAGCTAAATCTGGACATCAATACCTTTTAACGATTATGTGTGCTAGTACTCGTTACCCTGAAGCTGTTCCTCTGCGGACTATCCAAGCTAAAATCGTAGCCCGTGAGCTAATTAAGTTCTGTTCAGTTTTTGGCTTGCCAAGAGTCATTCAAAGTGACCAGGGGTCCAATTTTACCTCTAAATTATTTAAGGAGGTAACGAAAGAGTTGGACGTGGAGCACCAGTTGTCCACTGCATATCATCCAGAGACCCAGGGAGCCCTGGAGCGGTTCCACCAGACTTTGAAGTCTCTTTTGCGAATATATTGCTTGGAGACTGGTAAAGATTGGGTGGAGGGTTTGCCGTTTTTGATGTTTGCTGTGAGGGGAACCGTCCAAGAATCCCTGGGATTTAGTCCTGCTGAGCTGGTTTTTGGCCATGTAGTTCGTGGCCCATTAAAACTTCTGAGTGAGCAGTTTCTAGCTAAGGAATCCCCTCGTAAGTCTGTGCTAGACTATGTGAGTACTGTACGGGAGCATCTACATAAAGCGTGGGAGTTAGCTAGAGTTCATCTTGCTGAAGCCCAGTCCAAGATGAAATTTCGCTATGACAAGGATAGTCTTCAGCGTAATTTCCAGCCTGGTGATAAGGTTTTGGTACTGCTTCCTTTGCCTGGTTCACCTATGCAGGCAAGATTTTCTGGACCTTACCAGATTGAGAAGAAGTTGAATGACACAAATTATGCAGTTTCTACTCCCGATCGCAGGCGAAAGATTCGTGTGTGCCACATCAATATGCTTAAGGCTTACATTAGTAGAGATGGTGTTGAGTCTCAGCCTGGTCCTGTTGACCCTCTTCCTGTTGTTGCTAACACTGCTGTTAATTTGTCTCCTGTGTATTCTCCTGATTTAGATGGTCTTTGGTGTAAAGATGCCATTGCTTCATGTGGTACAATGTCTAACTCTGCCATCTTGTCTAACTTGCAGTCACATCTATCTTATTTGCCTGCAGCCCAGTGTGATCGTGTGGTTCAGCTAATTGAAAAGTATCATATGCTGTTTAATGATGTACCTTCACAAACTACTATGGTCACTCATGACATTGATGTTGGTGAATGTAGCCCTATCAAACAGCATCCATACCGTGTAAATCCCAACAAACGTCAGGTTATGAAAACCGAGGTAGAATATTTGTTGAATCACGGTTTTGCAGTGCCAAGTCAAAGTCCGTGGAGTTCACCGTGCTTGCTTGTACCCAAACCTGATGGTTCGTGGCGATTTTGTACTGATTTTAGGAAGGTGAACTCTGTAACTAAGGCTGATTCCTTTCCTCTTCCTCGGATTGAGGATTGTGTTGATCGGGTGGGATCAGCTAGCTTTGTTACCAAGCTGGATCTATTAAAAGGATACTGGCAAGTTCCTTTGACACCTCGTGCCTCAGAAGTCTCGGCGTTTGTGACCCCCGATTGTTTTCTGCAGTATACATCTATGGCTTTTGGCATGCGAAATGCACCAGCAACATTCCAGTGGTTGATGCTGAAGGTACTGTCGGGTGTGTCCAAATGTGAAGTCTATTTAGACGACATAGTTATCTACTCTGCAATGTGGGAGGAACATGTACAAACTCTTGAGTTGGTGTTTAAACGATTGTTGGAAGCCCATCTGACCTTAAACTTGGCTAAGTGTGAGTTTGCTAAGGCAAGAGTAACTTACCTTGGCAAATTAGTTGGCCAGGGCCAAGTGCGGCCTGTGCAGGCTAAGATAGAGGCTATTTTGGACTTCCCACGGCCAAGTAATAAGCGGGAGTTACGCCGTTTTCTGGGGATGACGGGGTACTACCGTGGTTTTTGTAAGAACTTTGCCACTGTTGTCACCCCCCTAACTGATCTCCTTAAAGCGGAACGGAAATTTGTGTGGAATGTTGAGTGTGAAGCTGCATTTGATTCTGCTAAAGATCTTTTATGTCATGCTCCTGTGTTGTCTGCTCCGAACTTTGATTTACCTTTTAAGCTACAGGTGGATGCTAGTGGGGTTGGAGCCGGGGCAGTGTTGCTGCAAGAAGACAAGGCGGGAATTGAACATCCAGTGTGCTACTTCTCGAAGAAATTCACCAAATGCCAAAGAAACTACAGCACCATCGAAAAGGAAGCTCTTGCCTTGATGTTAGCATTGCAAAATTTTGAGGTCTATCTATGTAACGGTAATATGGGTCCTATTATCGTATACACTGACCACAATCCTCTCGTCTTCCTGTCTCGTATGGCAAACTCCAACCAGAGATTAATGAGATGGTCTCTTATTCTGCAAGAGTTTGTTCTTGATATAAGGTATAAAAAAGGAGTGGACAATGTAGTGGCAGATGCTTTATCAAGAGCTCATATTGATGACTAAACTGCTCATAAAATGTGTGGTAAGTCTTATTTCTTTTTTTTACAAACCAAGAGAGATCATGGTTTGTAACTACGGGTGGGGGTGTTACGTCCAGAGACGAAGTGATTTGATTTATATTTACTTCTAATGTGTCTTGTTTTTTTTTTTCTTTCTTTTGCTCCTTCTACTGAATCTGCCTGGCAGGTAGCTGATCGCCCCCAGCTGTACCTGCTTACCAATTAAGAGTGAGCCAGCATAAAAGCAGAGCTCCAGCTATCAGACAGCGAGAAAACGTTCCCCCAAGAGCTTTCTCCAGAGCGTTGTCTTTCTCCTGCCCAGCCTGTTGTTGCAGCTACAATTGGTGGTTATTGGGCTGCTGATTGTTCTTTTTTTTGGTATTGTAGTTTTTCTTGTTATTGTTTCCTTATGACACTTTTTCAAATACTTACTTTTTGTTATGTTAGTTAAAGAGAGATATATTCTTTATCTTTTGAGTTTGTTGCTTGATTAATAGCTGCTATTATTAACATCCTTTTTAGTAGCTACCTTAACGTTTGCTCATTTGTGTTTTGGGTTTATTGGTTTTATTTGGAAGCTGTAGGGAGGTGGATGCCATTTTGTTTTAACCTGTTTTCTCCTGTTTTGGGGCTAGTAAGGGAGTTAGGGTATAACTCTGTTATTTTTCTTTTCTTTTCTTTGTTAGTCTAGTTAGAGGTAAATATTTCAGTTATATTGTCTTGTTTATTATTTTGGCCTTATCCTCTCCTGAAACTATTGCTTCCTTTTGTGTTTTTCTTTATATTTGTTCCACGAGCTGTGAAATAAAATCCTTTTCTGGATACTTGTGGCTTGTGGTGCTGTGGCAGGACTTAGATTAACGCTCTTTAAAATTTGGTTTTACTTTTGTTGCGTCCCCATTTACCCCTAGACTTATGTGGGACGTAACAATAGGAACTGAATTTTCTTATTTTCTATCAGAAAATGCTAAAGCACAATATCCATATCTTTAGTCTGCAAACTGAAGCTCAAGCAACAAGACAATGATTCAAAGAATAGTGAGTAAATCCACCTCTGAACGGCTCAAAAAAGCACAATTACAGTTTTGGAGTGGCCTTGTCAAAGGCCTGACTTGAAATCAATTGAGATGATGTGGCAGGACCTTAAACAGGGAGTTCATGCTTGAAAACCCTCCAATGAGGCTGAACTAAAGTTGACCGCTCAATTGTGTTTTTTTGTTGTTTTTGTGCAAAATAATGATATCTATGAAAAAGGCGCCACTATTTAGTATGAGACACAAAAACATAAGAAATCAGGATTGGCAAATACTTTTACAGCACAGTAGGTAGAGTGGGGGAAACCGCCCCCCTTAAGGAAAATGTGACATTACAGTGAAACAAAACATAAATGTGACTAGAATTGCCATCCTGGTTTTGAGTGACTATGGCAGGAGTTATTTACCAAATATAAAAATTGCTTAGCCTTCATAATTAATTAGCATTTTGACTGAAAATATTTTTGTACAAAGGGGGCGTTTTGCCCCAGTGGTGGGGTAAAACGCCCCCCAAGGTGGGGTAAAATGCCCCCTTTCTTACAAACCAGTTTGCTTGATAGATCAACAGCAAAATTAACAGACAATAGTTTTTAATCTCTAAAAGTAAAAGGCGAGTAATGTATAAACATGTATATATATTAATATTTATTTCAGCAATGTCCAAAATAGCCAAATTTAACTACCTTCCATCAGTGAGCTAACTTTGTTAGCAAGCTAGCTAGTTAATGTTCACTTGAGGTAATTTTTTCATGTTTTGTTCAAATATTTTGATTTTACCACCTAGTTATACTGCATTAAGTGTAAAACAAAGGATTTGATAGACAGAAATATTTTATTATAGTAATTATGATAGAGAGAAACTATGCCCCCAGGGGGGCGTTTTACCCCTCAGCGTAGGGGGCGTTTTACCCCACAAGCTATGAGTTTCTTTAAAAATGTTTAATTTTTTTTATATAATTATATTCCTTATAAATAACATATGATCTCAAACTACAGACTTCACTATTCATCTATCATACATCACTGCGATATCCTGCAGAACAATATTCTCTTAAACACTTGTTTACTAATATCTGAAAATTATAGCATTTACCATGTAATCCTCTTCTCTTCAAATATGTCGCTGGTGTCAGCTTCTCCATAGAGATTTGTATATCCCCGTTATCAACGTAGTGCATAGCAACAGTAAAAACCTATATTGACTACTTTTAGTGGTTATTTTGGGAAAAACAGGTGGGGGGCGTTTTACCCCAGGGGGGCGTTTTCCCCCACTCTACCCTAAATGTCATATAAAGTTGAGTAAAATGACATTGAAATAGTAATGCATGAATGTGATGATATATGTTTGACTAATTACTGTTCTTTACATGTGAAACAAGAAATATTTGTCTTACCTTGTAAGAAGAAAACACTTCACTGATGAGTCTGAATTTATGATTGTCATGTTTTTGTGAATTAATACACACTATACACACAGGCTGTTTGTCCTCCAGACAGAAGAGTTTGAGTTTCTCACTGTGTAAACTGCAGATCTCCTCAGATCCTGATGAACGTTTCTCATTTCTCTCCTTCAGGAACGACTCACACAAGTTTTTTAATGTGAGATTAACTGGAGGATCATCTCTTGAGGATCTTCTCCTGCAGACAGGACACTCCTGAGTTTCCTTAGTTTTCCAGAACTGTTGTAGACACTCTTTACAAATACTGTGACTACAGGACAGAAAAACAGGAACCTTGAAGATTTCATAGCAAACAGGACAAATATAATCATCTTCAGCTGCTGAAGCCATTTTCACCGTTTGAGTCTCGCAAACTAAACTTTACTTTCACTTTCTGAACGACGGTTTTCAAAAATGAATCACAATGAGAATCAAAGATCTGCTGTCGGTTCAGAAATGAACATCACAAAAATCCTTCTGTAAAGTTTTTCTCTTTGTTCTCCATTGATTGCTTATTCTTTATTGCTTTTGTTGAGACAAAGTCGGTGTGAGAGAAAGGAGAAATAACAAGTCAGTCTCTTCCTGGTTAGTGATGTAAGAGGGAGGAGTTTATGTTCACCTTTGGGTTTACAAACAGATCAAACAAGAATGTCAGAATTTCTTCAGGTAAAATGTATTCAAAATGGACATGCATTGAAATGTTAAAAAATAATGCTGTAAAACTTTGAATAAAACACAAAAGAACAATAAAAATACAAAACTATTATTTATAAACGACCTCAAAATGCTTATACATGTTTTATTTATTGCTCTTTATTTGTCAGAGAGTTTCTCCAGGGGCCTGTGCCATGAAGGTAGCTGAACAAACTCGGGGTTACAGGATTAGTTTTGAGTTGACAAAACTAAACCGATGCAATCAGGCTTTATTGGTAGTTTTGGTACCATGATGCAGCTCATCAACTTTCTCTGTCAACTCAGGCTTTGATCCTTAAGCTATGATTACTCCACGCGAGCGTGCACATAAAAGAGTGACGTCGACACTGAACAACCAATCGCGGGTAGAGTGAGAGCGATATATTTTTCCGCGGAGGAGCAAGAGATAATCATTCAGAATACGATGAATTTAAATATGTATTTCAAGCTCGAAACAATACGGTCTCTGCTGCCAAAGCAAGAGAAGACTGTTGGAGAAAGATTGCTGATTGTTAATGTGTGTAAGAGACCGTGTGCGTCTGCGGCTGACTATGGATTGCTCGTCAACTGAGTCTTCCTCGGTCAGAAGGAATAGGCAAATCCAATGGTGCAGTTTTGAGAATTTATTAAGGAGGAGTCAGGTACATGGAGATGATGATGGTTTACGGGTAACAAATAGGTGTGTTTGTGGGTGTGTGTGTGTGTGTGTGGTTATCTGAAACAGAAAATACAATAAAATGTATATTAATAAACATGTATGCTATGGTTACATACAGATGCATAAAGAAATCACCCACAGTACAACCAAAAATCCACTAGTGGGAGCTCTAACACTATAAATGAACTTGCATAAATGCCATACATCTCCAAATGGTCAAAAATGCCAAAACAGGCGAACTATACATTAAATATAATATTTGTTGTTATTTACAAGGCAATAACTAAAATATATACAGTAGATGGCTACTTTAGAAGCGTATGTGGAGCGCCGTAGCGGGCCGCAGCAGTATAACAGTAGGTAATAACACGAGTATAAAAAACTTCGCCACCTGGGCTAATAACTCTGCAATAAACGCGCCATTCATGCAAAAACCGTACTTACATCTTAAGGACGCACACAGCACTCGTACACACAAGATTAGCGCAGGATTAACAAAGGATGGCAATTTTCTGCACCGTTAATGATGCTCTCATGTCACTGGATCACACCAAAGTGAAAGCGCCTAGCGCAACCGCGATCGATCAAAACTACAAAGGAACACATGCATCATGGGTAACGTAGTCCATGTCAGGGCACGGACTTTTAACAGCCGCCCCTGTATTTGCCTGGCAAATACACTCATTCAAAAGTCAACTAGTTTGAAGAAGTGCTGCTTGAATCCTCAGGCATTTCAGGGAGCTCCACCAGTTTGGTTACCGGGCGAATGTAGATACTGTCTTTAACCTTCACCTCAGCAGCTCTAACAACACCATCTGTCCCTGGGAAAACCTTGGTGATGGTCCCAACAGGCCAAAGTCCTCTGGGAAGGTTGTAGTCAATGATCATCACAATTTGTCCCACAGTAGCATTATCAGTGGATTTCCTCCATTTATGTCTCAGCTGAAGCCCGGGGAGGTAGTTCTGGACAAAGCGTTTCCAGAAATGATCACTGATCACCTGACTGTGTTTCCATCTTCTGTTGGAAAGGGCCGTATACTGCCTGTGGTAATGCAGCGTCGGCGCCGCCCCATTAGCAGCAGGTTTGGCGTGATGGGGTCTGGGTCAGCCACATCAGAGGAGGCATATCCGAGTGGCTTAGAATTAAGGAGCCCTTCAACTTCTATGAGAGCTGTTAGGAGCACTTCCTCTGCCACAACTTGGTCTTTCAGGACGCCTTGCAGAGCTGACTTAACAGATCGGATTTCCCTGTCCCAGGTTCCCCCGAAATGAGGAGAGTATGGTGGGTTGAAGTGGAAGTTAATAGTCTGCTTAGCCAGTTGCTGCTGCAACTTTGGTGCCATGCTCTCAAAGGCACTCTGTAGTTCTTTATGGCCGCCCCTGAAATTGGTGCCCCGGTCGGACCACAGCTCGTACGGCTTCCCCCGGCATGCAATAAACCTGCGTAATGACATTAAGAAAGAGTCAGTATCAAGGCTAGGGATGAGATCTAAGTGGACGCATCTAGTGGTGAGGCATTTATAGATGATTCCCCAGCGTTTCTCTCTCCTACGCCCAATCTTAATCAGGTATGGTCCGAAACAGTCTACGCCTGTAGACCAGAAGGGCGGTTTGTAGAGTCTCAGCCGAGATGAGGGAAGATCAGCCATCTTTGGTGTGGAGGGTGAGGCGCGCCATCTCCTGCAGTCCACACACCGGTATTGAAGTGGACTTCACTGACAATACCCGCTCATTTGAAACGCCCTGCAAATGTCATCAAAGAAAGTCAACGACGGAGTCGCGCAGATTATCATATAACATAAATATATATAGGACTACATTCATATTTTATTTTTTATATATTTACAATTATATTGCACTATTTTACAACTACCTAAAATAAAATCACTTTACCTCACAAACTAGCTAAGCTGGCTGCATTCACTGAGGTAAATTATAATCATCAAAAACAGTATATGTAATATTCACAACAATAACCGTTAAAAATACTGTCATTTGTATAACAATGGCGAAATGAATACTTACACACATACGTAAACTCCTCCATCGTTAGTTATGACCGTTCTGACTGGTGATGACGTGATGCGCGAAATGACAGTTGGGTGTGTGATCATCGCTCTCCACTTCCTGTGAAGTGATGTATCGATGTTCCCTTATTCCCTATGCCGTGCGCAGTGTCCTTCGAACTAAACATGTTCGCTCCCTTCGGATTAGAATCTAACTTAAGATGGCGGAAAACCCTGTGAAGTCCACTTCGCAGTCCACTTATGGTCAAATGGAACGCACCTGTTGATTGTTTGAGCATGTGACTGCGCGTTTCTCCTTGTTTTCTTTTGTTATGCGCAGCATATTTCCCGTGCGCACAAACACAGCCACAGACAATTAATTGTTTGTTCGGTTAGCGAAGAAGAGCATGATGTATCTTGTATAAAGTTTTGTTTTTTTGTTATTAACTGCTTTGAGAACTGGAAATGCACAATTCATGCATACAAATCTGTATATATTAATATACAGATGATGATTAAATTAGACCAATGCAAAAAACGAAATTCATGCCTGCATTTATTAAGACAAACCTAGTAAAAACGAATGCAGTATATACACTGACTTGGCAGCTCTGTGAAATGTAATACAACAGTGCCACCTACTGTCTAAATGCATTAACATTAAAAGTGTGAGGTGAAACTCTTGCATAGACATAGGTAAATGGGTTTGTCTATTAGCCTGAAATAAAAAAAAAAAAAAAAAAAAAAAAACAGATCTTGTGCTTCCTCACATTGGAGTCCCGAGTTCATGTATAAAGTTTGGTTTCGATACGTGACAGAGTTCCTGAGATATGGACGACTTCCTGTTTGGCGACTACGCCGCTGATTCCGTTTGGCTGTGACGGGCAAACGCTTCCGAAAATCAAAAATCCTTCTAGTAACTTTTGTGAGGCTTGGTCCAAGGATCATGTACGTCCATTTTCGTGAAGTTCAGACCAAATTTGTGACCTGTGAAAATTTAGTTTCGCTTTCTGTTCAATCCAGTGTGGCGGACAAACGACATGGACTCGTGATGTCATCTTCGCGAGCAACTTAAACCGGTACTGACCGTACGTTTTAAAGTTGGAACGGTGTCTCTGTCTCAAAGGGCCTAGGCGCAGGAGCTGGCCAAAATTTTTCTCCCGGGAATAATAATAATAATAATAAGAAAACTTAAGAAGAACTATAAGTGTGCTGCTTTCAGCAAGCACACCTAATAATAAGAAAACTTAAAAAGAACAGTAAGTGTGCTGCTTTCAGCAAGCACACTTAAATATAAAGGCTGAAATTATTTAGGCTTGCAATTCAATATGCTTACCAAGACTTGGGACCTCTTGCGGAATGTCATTAATTTGCACCTTCTCAACCTCTGAGAGCTCCCTAGTGCCGACAGGTTTAACTGCAAACACAAAATGATAATGTAATGATATGCATAAACACTTGTGAACAACAGTACCCTTACGAAAAAGATCGTTTTCTTATACCCTTAAGTATCAATCTTTTTTTTCTTTTCGTCTTTTTCCTTTTCCATCCTCTTAGGTGGGTGTGACACTCTTCCTGAGCGGGTCATTTAAGAACATCCCTCAGTTTGTTCAGGCATGGGTTGTCTCACTGATGAATCGGGCGGAGATAAGCCCGGATTCTCCGAATCACTCCATCCTCTGTGCCAATCAGATAAGATCTCAGGACTGACGACATCACGGATCGCTGCATTTTCTCCAACGTCATGAAAAATATTCAGTATCTCTTGCCACATGTATCTGGATATGACAATCCTTTGTCCTCTTAAAAGGAGGTCTCCAGCTATGGAAAAATGCACTCGTTCTTGCTAATATGGCTACAGCTTTTTCTGCAGGTGACTTTTCTCTGGCCACCCAGACTGGCAGGACTCAGGGCCGGATTGGGACTCATTTTCAGCCCTGGAGTTTCATGCCTTAGACCGGCCCACTTTAGTTCCCGACTGACTATTAAAATAATGTAATTAAACCCTCAGTATATAAGGCCCAATCTTTCAAGGGCTATCTGGCACTTCCCCCAATATGGAAGCTTGTTTCCGCCACAAAATAAAAATAAATAAATGATAATTGCGACTTTTTATCTCAGAATTGCGAGATACAAAGTCAGAATTGCGTGAAATAAAGTCGCAATTGCGTGTTATAAAGTCAGAATTCTGACTTTTTTTCTCGCAATTGCGACTTTAGGCCTAGGCTATATCACGCAATTCTGACTTTATAACACGCAATTCTGACTTTATAACACGCAATTGCGAGTTTATATCTTGCAATTCTGACATATTTTCTCAGAATTGTGAGATATAAACTCACAATTGTGAGATATAAACTCACAATTGTGAGATATAAAGTCCTATTCTAAGGGGGTAAAAAAGACGGACTTTTTTTTTTTCTCTGAATAGTTTATCTCACAATTCTGACTTTATAACACGCAATTGCGACTTTATATCATGCAATTCTGACTTTATATCTCCCAATTGCGTGTTATAAAGTCAGAGTTGCGTGATATAAAGTCACAATTGCGAGAAAAAAAGTCAGAATTCTGACTTTATAACACGCAATTGTGACTTTATTTCACGCAATTCTGACTTTATATCTCGCAATTCTGACTTTATAACATGCAATTGCGACTTTATTTCACGCAATTCTGACTTTATATCTCGCAATTCTGACTTTATAACACGCAATTGCGACTTATTTCACGCAATTCTGACTTTGTATCTCGCAATTCTGAGAAATAAAGTCAGAATTGCGAGATGTAAACTCGCAATTGTGAGATAAAAAGTCGCAATTATCATTTTTTTATTTTTTATTTTGTGGCGGAAACAAGCTTCCATAAACATGACTGTGTTAAATAGGAATCCATTGTAATAAAGTTATTCTCATTATTATGCAATAGGCTATTGCTCTACCTGCTCTCCTCTCTCATCTCCATCTCCTTCTCTCGTTCTTCTTCTCTCAGTCTCTTTATCTTTACCTGCAAATCTCCCCTTCCTGAAGATGAGTTTAGATTGATCTTTGTAAAGTGATTATTTATGTCGGTCGTTTAAAATTTCTATCGTAAAACAGCCGTTTAGTTTAGCCACGCACCTTATCTCGTGAAGCGTCGCGTTGGGATTCGCGCGCGGCCGCGGCTCGCGCTTCTGTGAACTTAAATCCCGCTTGCTTTGATCGGTCATCTCAAACATTTTGCCATTGCCGACGAGCGGTGTTTGAGTGCTGAAGCAGCTCAGATGATGAGGTCGGTTATCGTCGCGATATGCGAATCATTGCAGCCAGCAGGTAATATTAGGCAATTATTTCACAACGTTCATTATAGGCTACACTCAGGAAAAATTACCGAGGTCCGGATCTCGGAGACCTCAATGGTCGGTACGGCCCTGACTCGTAGGCTATTTGGCCGCTTGAGTTTCTAGAGATATTTTATTATTCTGGCCTTTTCAGCGCCGCCTTTGCGCCTATAGGCTATTATCCATGTTTTGTATCTCTTATTTTTTGTTCGCACATCTCTAACAAAGTGACTTTATTTTAATTTTTTTGTGGGGCTGCGATAAAATAATAATAAAAAAAATATATAGTGGGGCTGGAAAGCATTCAACCCAGTGCCATGACAACACCGGCCCTCCTGGCCAATAAAACAGACCGGCCACCGGGAATTTTCCCGGTGCTCCCGATTAGCCAATCCGGGCCTGGCAGGACTGACGGATTTTCTCACAGACTGAGTCAGCTTTTTGTTCTTCAACTATTTGTTTCAGCCTTGTTTCTGTGACTTTCAAAGCTCTGCACTGTCAGGAGTCAAGTTTGATTCCTCAGCTTGTTTCTCTTCTCCCTCTCCTTCACGTGTGCTCTCGCACCGCTGAACACAATGCCATCAACCATATCACCCTATAGCCCAAGACTGGTTGCCCACTGAAGCTAAGCAGGGTTGAGCCTGGTTAGTACCTGGATGGGAGACTCCTGGGAAAACCAGGTTGCTGCTGGAAGAGGTGTTAGTGAGGCCAGCAGGGGGCGCTGTTCACCCTGTGGTCTGTGTATGTGTGGTCCTAACGCCCCAGTATAGTGATGGGGACACTATATTGTAACAAGCACCGTCCTTCGGATGAGACGTTAAACTGAGGTCCTGACTCTCTGTGGTCATTAAAAATCCCATGGCATAAAGAGTATGGATGTAATCCCGGTGCCCAGGCAAAATTCCCTCCAATGGCCCTTGCCATTCATGGCCTCCTAATAATCCCCATCCATTGAATTGGCTCTATCACTCTCTCTCCTCTCCACCTATAGCTGGTGTGTGGTGAGCGCACTGGTACCATTGTTCTGTGGCTGTCGTTGCATCATCCCAGTGGATGCTCACACTGGTGGTGGATGAGGAGAGATTCCCCTGACATGATTGTAAAGCGCTTGGGTGTACTGTAGTATATGAAAAGCGCTATATAAATGCCTCACTCACTCAATGTTTAAAATTAACTGGTTCAGTGACTAGAAATATAATTATACTTTATTAACATGTGAAAATTGCAGAAAATTAATCTGGTAAATGATAATTAGCCTGAAACCATGAATGCTAAAATGGTCTCTAAAAGCTCTAATTATGTAAAGTAAAATATAAATGAAACCGTGTGTTGTTATATTGATATTGATCAAATATTGGAAACATGATCAAAGCAGGAAGATCCAGATCTACAGGAGTAACGTTTACTGACTATTGACCGGAAAGATCCTCAGAGAGTCTAAACTCAAGAAGAATGGAAAGAGTGTGTGAGTGAAGGTGGTTGTGAATGTGTGTAGATGTGTGTTAGTTACAGGATCAGAGAATGACACCGTTCCTCTGTTATAGTCCAGCTACACTCTCACACGATCAAGCTTCTGTTCAATATGAAATCCAGACTCAATAACACATCCATACTCCACACACCAAACATCACTGTTGAAGAAATCACGTCCCTTCCTCTGGTTTAATGCTGTAGTTACTCCAAGTTTCCTCACACAAAACCTCCCAGCAACACAAACACAATTATTACACAATCATTTATCCAGTTGACTCTAATATGCAGATGTAGAAAACTTTATAGGCCAAACCTGAGAAAATGGCATCATCTTGTAAAAAAAACCAGTTTTTTATTTTAATTTTGAAGCCTTGCCAACAGAACAAAAGTCTATTAACAAAGACTGCATCATTTTATAGTTAAATGGCCCTGGGATAAAAAGAAATTGGCAGTTTTAATGGGTTTCAATGTGGACATTTTTGTCCTCAAGGTCCTGAGTGTAAATATTTTGTGTACAATGTGGAAAGGAAAGAAGAAAATTCAAATAAAAATACACACTTGTGCCAAAATTGATGTAGTTGGCATTAACACAGGAAAAAAAATATTTAAAGAAATCCCTGAAAGAGACAAACAAGGAAACACAAGGGTAAAATTGGCTCTAAACTTTACATTGAAGTGTGATTGATCAACGAGACCCTTTGATTACAGTGTTATTATTGAAGCATAATCTGCAAAACTGTATTAATCTAGAAGCAGAATCAGATTTAACTGTGATTTTCTGCTGTAATAAACAGTTTAACTGGTAAGATCCTCAGAGGAGAAGTTGTGCAGACATTACCTAAGAATGGAAAGACAGTCTCTGTGAAGGATGTCCTGAATGTGTGCAGACAGTCTTTAGTTACAGGATCAGAGAATGACACTGTTCCTCTGTCATAGTCCAGCTGAACTCTCACACGCTGAAGCTTCTGCTTAACAGGAAAGTAAGTGAAGTGTTGCTCTGGGGAATGTGAGATGTATTTGCTGTCTGTGTACAGCACACACCAGACATTAGACTTCAAGAAATCCTCTCCCTTCCTTTGGTTTGATGCTGTTGTTATTCCAAGACTCCAGAGTGTATTGTCTCCAACCTCCACATCCCAGGAGTGTGTTCCTGAGTTAAAGCCCTCAGATCCCAGGACACATTCATACCAGTCAATCCTCTCTGGATTATCAGGAAGTGTTTTATCTCCATCACTGACCGACACACTGGTCAGATCAGCAGAGAGTGTGAGACGACGATGTGCTGTGTTTGGATCCAGAGTCAACGGAGCTGCAAAGAGAATAACATCAGATTACAGGATGAAATATGATGTATTAGAAATGTAAATGTAAACATTTTTCTTTTGTTGAAAGAGATCATAAATCATGCTATCATAACAATGGTCTCTCAGTTACTGTCAGAATGGATTGAGGCTTCAGGTTTAATATCAGTATTCAATAAACACTATTGTATCCTAATACATAAACATAAACCATGAGGAATAGACTTTTCATTATGAGTTCGCTGTATGATCTGATGATTTTATGAAATACAGTTCAGATTCACTTAGAAATTCAAGTGATTATTAAATATATTTCTCAATATTTCTCATCAAATGTTGATGTTGTGTGTGTTTATATGTGAACTATCTTCTGCACTGGTGTCAAATCTGCTGAGACTCACTGTGTTGGACAGTTTCCAGCATCTTCTCCCAGACTCTGAACGGCAGGTTACCCAGATAACGCGACACATGAATCAAAGCTCCAGAACTCATCCGTGGATCCGGCTGTGAGATCTGGACTCTGAGGAACATTCAGGAGTCAGAACTGCAGTGAATTTGAGTTCAGATCCACTGAGAGAAGAGATACGAGCAGCTCACTCACCTTTCCATTGAGGCCTTAAAGTTCTGGAAAATATAGAGTTTGAAAACATTTTAATATCTTATCAAACACTCTCAGTGTCAGTGAGTCTCTCTATACAAGTTGTTTTATGCACAAAGAATGAAGCCAGATTGATTTGTCACCTTTAGAAACGAGACGTCATTGTCTTTCATCATCTCCTCCATGTCTCTGATTGTGTGTGAAAGAGCTGAGATGTGTGTGTTCATCTCCTCCAGCTTCTCCTTCATCCTCTGCTTCTTCTGCTCCTCTTCCTCTCTCAGTGCAGTGATTGTAGCTTCTTCTTCATCTCTGAGAAACTGATGAAGCTTCTCAAACTCTTCTTTAATCTGACGCTCTGTGTGCTCAGCTTGAGACTGAAATCAAATCACATTCACTTCAGTCATCTCAATCAACACAAATCTCGGATACCCGACATATAACGGATCCAGAAGCAGAAGCTGCTCGTCATTTACAGAAATAATCAACTGGAATCCATTATATTAAATAAATCAATTTATAACAGTATAAAGTGATCCTCCAGCTGTAATGAAAATGACTCTTGATTCTGTTTCCTCACATTGATGTGTTCAGCTGTTTTCTCAAACTCTCCTTTCTTCTCTTCATTGTGTTGAAGTTTCTGTTGTAAGGACTTCAGTGCTGTATTGAGCTCCTCCTAGAATTGAACACAAATACATTAAACACCAGATTACAGTGAAGAGAAGAAAATACAGTGATATGATCATACAATTCTGTGCAAAAGTATTGACCCCCACCCTGATTTCTTCTGTTTTTGTGTAAATCTCATACTAAATTAATTCAGAAATTAAAACTTACCATAAAACAAAGGCAACCTGATTGAACACAAAGTACAGTTTGTAAATGACAATGTTATTTACTGAAGCAAAAAAGTTATCCAATACTAACAGGGCCTGCGTGATAATGTATTTGGCCCCATAGTTACTAATTCCTCAAATCTCTGAAACTGTATTTATAATGTTGTTCAGCTGGACTAAACACAGCCAGTCCTGATCACTGCAGCCCTGTTCAATCAAATAAACACTTAAATAGGACTTTTTCAACAGCATGAAGTTGGTTAAAAGGTCTTAAACAGTAACACACTATTGACAAAGGTGAAAGAAAGGGAATAATGATGAAGACGGTGATTGAAATACATCCGTCTGTGATGGATTACAAAGCTATTTCAAAGGCTCTTGGACTCAAAGAACCACAGCGAGAGCCATTATATCCAAATGGAAAAAACTCGGCACAGTAGCAAACCTTCCCAGAAGTGGCTCAAAGTCACCAAAGGGCCAAGAACAACATCGTAGGAACTGAATTTTCTTATTTTCTATCAGAAAATGCTAAAGCACAATATCCCATCTTTAGTCTGCAAACTGAAGCTCAAGCAACAAGACAATTATTCAAAGAATAGTGAGTAAATCCACCTCTGAACAGCTCAAAAATTACAAAGTTGTCTGCTCAATTGTGCTCTTTTTTTTTTTTTTTTTGCTAAATAATGATATCTATCTATAATGCTAATGATAAAGGCTCCACTATTTAGTATGAGACACAAAAACATAAGAAATCAGGATGGGCAAATACTTTTACAGCACAGTAAATGTCATATAAAGTTGAGTAAAATGACATTGAAATAGTGATGCATGAATGTGATGATATATGTTTATGACTAATTACTGTTCTTTACATGTGAAACAAGAAATATTTGTCTTACCTTGTAAGATGAAACCACTTCACTGATGGGTCTGAATGTGTGATTGGTGTGTTTCTCTGAGTCTCTGCACACTAAACACACAGGCTGTTTGTCCTCCAGACAGAAGAGTTTGAGTTTCTCACTGTGTAAACTGCAGATCTCCTCAGATCCTGATGAACGTTTCTCATTTCTCTCCTTCAGGAACGACTCACACAAGTTTTTTAATGCTAGATTAACTGGAGGTACTTCTCTTGAGGATCTCCTCCTGCAGACAGGACACTCCTGAGTTTCCTTAGTTTTCCAGAACTGTTGTAGACACTCTTTACAAATACTGTGACTACAGTACAGAAAAACAGGAACATTGAAGATTTCATGACACACGGGACAAATATAATCATCTTCAGCTGCTGAAGCCATTTTCACCGTTTGAGTCTCGCAAACTAAACTCTACTTTCACTTTCTGAACGACGGTTTTCAAAAATGAATCACAATGAGAATCAAAGATCTGCTGTCGGTTCAGAAATGAACATCACAAAAGTCCTTCTGTAAAGTTTTTTTCTTTGTCCTCCATTGATTGCTTATTCTTTATTGTTTTTGTTGAGACAAAGTCGGTGTGACAGAAAGGAGAAATAACAAGTCAGTCTCTTCCTGGTTAGTGTTGTAAGAGGGAGGAGTTTATGATCACCTTTGGGTTTACAAACAGGTCAAACAGGAACGTCAGGATTTCTTCAGGTAAAATGTATTCAAAATGGACATGCATTGAAATGTTACAAAATAATGCTGTAAAACTTTGAATAAAACACAAAAGAACAAATAAAATACAAAACTATTAATTATAAACAACCTCAAAATGCTTATACATGTTTTATTTATCGCTCTTTATTTGTCAGAGAGTTTCTCCAGGTCTGTCATGATCAAATCAAATCAAATTTTATTTATGTATCACAACATAAACAACAGTAGTGGCCATTGTGCTGTACAACAGAATAAATATCTAAAAAACAAAAAAAGAGCTCAAAGGGAGTTTACATCAAAAACACCAATCATAAAATTCAACATTAATTTTCTGTCATGCTCAAATCTTTGTCAGTGTAATGGGCAGGAATAAAGATCTGAGTGACTTTGACAAGGGCCAGATTGTTATGGCGAGGTGACTGGGTCAGAGTATCTCTGAAACTCAAGGCTTGTGTGTCGCTTCCGGTCAGCAGTGGTGAGGATTTACCAACAGTGTCCGAGGAGGGACGAACACACACCGGCGACAAGCTGTTGGACACCCAAGACTCATCGATGGACGAGGGCAATGAAGGCTATCCCGTCTGGTCCGAGCCAACAGAAGGTCTAGTGTGTCATAAGTCACACACAACTTTAATGATGTTATGGGAAGAAGAAGAAGTTTTATTTATATAGCGCCTTTCCATAGATCAAGGTCGCTTTACATGGGAGGAATGTGTCACAACACACAGTGCATCACATTCTGCTGCGTATGGGGCCAAAGACCAATCAGAGTGTCAATGATGTGACCCCTGTCAGGAAACAGGAACAGGAAAATGTTGTGCTTTTGTAAAATAATGATGTGACCCCTGTCCACCTTTAAAAGAGCCGCCAAACAGCGGAGCATCGACTGAGGTCCAGATTAGTGCGCTCAGCTTGGCCATTACTCTGTGGGTGAAACCCTGATGACAGACTTGGCAGTGGCACCAATCTGTTAGAATTCCCTCCAAAAGTTAGAGACAAACTGGGGTCTCCTGTCCAAAACCACATCAGAAGGAAGCCAGTGAATCCTAAAGACGTGGTCCATGACCGCCCGCACAGTTTCTGTAGCCGATGGAAGCTTAGAGAGAGGTATGAAATGAACCGCCTTAGAAAAACGGTCAGTGACAGTAAGAATCACTGTATTGCCGCTGGAGGGGGGAAGCCCTGTGATGAAGCCCTGTGAACTTTTTTTCCAGGGCAATATGGGAGCCAGGGCGGGAGGGAATAGAGAGGGGACGAAGCAGACCATCAGAAGGGGAATTACCGCACTTCTGCTGGGCACAGACAGAACACGACGCAACAAATCAATGCACCTCACGTTCCATGGCAGGCCACCAAAATCGCTGGCGGACAGCTGCCAACATACGCCCCCACCCCCGGATGAGCGACCAATTTAGAGGAGTGACCCCAACGAAGAACAGCCGGACGAGCAGACTTAACGACAAATAACTTCCCCTCAGGGCACCCCCGGGGAACGACCAAAGGAGTCGCAATAGGGCAGGCAAGCCTGGCAATTGCCTGGGGCCCCACATTTTAAGGGGGCCCCGAGGACTGATCATTCAAACAATCAGAAATGTTAATATAAAGACGCAGCAACATCTCTGCATCCCCCTTCATCCCGCTCAGTGGGGCTCCCCCTCTCTCTTTACGCTGGTTATGCTTTTACCGCCTCGCCTCTGCAGCCTTTTTCAAACTGGAGCAGCACTTACTCACGATAGGTAGAAAATGCATGATTTGATTTGTTAAACATGAAAAGGACTTATCAGTTTGGTATGGCCGCTCGCTCCAACGTTAACCTAGATAAATGTTCGCTATTATTTGTTGGAGTAGGAATATATTTGATTGGATTTGCTTGTGTGTGTATATGTGTATGTATTGTTGGATGTTATTTGTTAAACTCAAACGTGTCTGTCAGTCTTGGCCAGGACGCTCTTGTAAAAGAGATTCTTAATCTCAATGTGCTTCTTTCCTGGTAAAATAAAGGTTCTAATTATTATAATATATCCAAGTGTTTGTGGATTGTGCTTACTGAATGACATGGAGGCGCTGGCGCGATTACTTGCATTTTCCTATCAACAGTGGAAACAACATTATTTCAACATACTCCATCATTTCTGGCCATACAAAAAAAAAAAAAGAATGCATCAGCCGCAACTACTTTTATTTGTGTAAACTCACAATAACAGGAAAACGTTGTGCTTTTGTAAAATAAAATAAAACAAACAGGGCACGCTTTCATGGTCTCCGTGACGTGAACTGGAGTGTCTCAAAAATGAAACACAGTGTATACTAGCCTCACAGACATGAGAAATATATCTATATAAAGCTTGAAATGTCCACTTTAAAAATTCAAATCGAAAGCAAATATCACCTGATTGTGTAATCCGTTTGAAAGTTGCATTTCTTTTTAAAGGCGCATCCACTTTACAGCGGAGATTTATGTAGATATGTTTGCAGCCGCCACTGATTTAGAAAACACTAGTTTATTAATAAACAATTAAAATGTCTCGTTGTTTTTTAAGACATATTTATTATCATTATCCTGCTTTTGCAGCAAGATTTATGCATGCGCTTGAGTGCACAATAGGCTATATTGCTCCATGCACACAGCATTTAAGCAGAAATTAATATAAACATGCGATTAGTCGACTAATTGCTTAAATGAATGACTACTAGAAAAATCTTTAGTCTATGGGAACTCTAATCAATACATTTACTTTAGTTGGCATTATTTAATTAGTAGGCTAATTAGTATCCAGCTCTTTACATTAAATTAGTTAAGTTAACATTTACTTAATGAACTAATACAATAATAAAACAAAGATTAAATTAAGATGAAAACTATATATGTCTATATAGAATTGCTTGTTTCACCACACAAATGATACAAATGTTACACATTTAAAGATTTATTGTATCTTGAAGATTGTTGTATTGTATTGTATTGTATCTTCTGTTATAAAGATGAAGATTGACATTTCGTTAATTAAAAAAAATAAGCACATAATGTTGTAAAAAATACTGTTGTAGTGCTATCCTATTGCTTGCAGAGGGAATGTGAAAGACAACCATTTATCCCGCCCCTCGGATTGAGCCCTGCCAATGGTGTGTTCCCAGACCCAACATCTTGATGTGGGTCTGGCTTGTCAGGCTAGACATCAGTGGTAAAGGACACCGTTTTTTAATGGTGATGTCATTCAGCCCACGTTAATCGATTCAGAGGCGCAAAGAGACGTTTTTCTTTTCCCAAAGAAAAATCCTGCATCGGCAGGGGAGGAGGAAGGAATGATGGTACCGGCCATGAGCGATATATCAAGATACTTCTCGAGCACCTCACGTTCAGGAGCGGACAAGGAGTACAAACGCCCGTGGGAGGAGAGGTGCCAGAGGGAAGGTTGATACTACAATCATACAGGCGGTGGGGAGGGAGAGAAGCGGCCCGGGAACGACTGAACACTGCTCGCAGATCATGGTACTTTTCCGTAACGCCAGATAAATCAATCGATTCCTCCTAAAAAACAGACAAAGAGGAAACAGAGGGAACAGCAGAGACAAGACAATTGGTATGACAAGACAAGGTCATGAAACACGAGAAAAGAAATTGTCTCTTGGTGGTTGCCAGACGTGGTGAGACTCACCGGGGTAGTGGCCAGATGAATATTATAAAGTACGCTGCCATCCAGGGTGAAAGCCGTAGAAGTCTCTTTTAACCCGTGAAGGGGGAAACCATGTTCAACAGCCCACGTCTCATCAAGAAAATTACCCTCAGCCCCTGAGTCAATTAAAGCAGATGTGCAGGTGACAGAAGTGGTACCCCAGCGAAGAATGGCTGAAATCATGGTGCGGGACTTGAAAGATGGGGATAGTGGAGTCGTGCTCGCCAATACTCCCCGAACTACTGGCGAGCTGTCTCTTTTACCGAGCGTGTGGCGACGAAATGTCCAGTACACCGCAGTATAGGCACAACCTCTCCCGAATACGGCGTTGGCGCTCAGCGGAGGAGAGGTGAACTCTCTCTAGATGCATGGGCTCAGGCTCTGGGCGTGGTTCAGGTGACGCTGTTGGAGTGAAGGGGGAGGTAACACTTTATAATAACGTTCAGTTGTAAGTCATCAATAAGTGGTTAGTTAATGATGAACTAATCATTTACAAAACATTCATAAATGATTAGCAAGTGATATACTAACATTTTATGTATGTTTTGTAAATTCCGTTACACGTCATTTACAAGTAATTAGTAAATGATTAACTAATCATTTATGAAACATGACTTGCATTTATAAATGATTAATAAAAGATATGTTCATTATGTTATTGTTATTGTCATTATTGTAGATTCAGTTATAATTCATTTACATTTGATTAGTTAATGATTAACTAATCATTTACAAAACATGACTGTGTTTCATGAATGTTTGATAAATTGTTACTTTTTTTTGTATGTTTTGCTCACATCAGGTGTACAGTGTGTCACATGCCTGTCCTGTCTTGTGCTGCACATGGGTGTTTTGTTATTTTGGGCCATGTGCTCGTGTCTATTGTCTAGCCCCTCCCATCTTGTTATCTGATTATTGGTTTATTTGTCCCACCTGTCTGTCTCGTTACCCTCCTTTGTTTGTTCCCCTATTTAGCCTCCTTGTGTTTGTAGTCTTGTGCTGGTTCGTTCCGTCACGGAATGGTAAACGAGAGTCGAGGATACAAATGCAGAGTTAATTTATTAGTAACAGGCAGGTACGGTACAAACACAAAAACTCAGGAACTCCAGGAAACAAGAAACACGGACAACGAACCAGCACAAGACTACAAACACAAGGAGGCTAAATAGGGGAACAAACAAAGGAGGGTAACGAGACAGACAGGTGGGACAAATAAACCAATAATCAGATAACAAGATGGGAGGGGCTAGACAATAGACACGAGCACATGGCCCAAAATAACAAAACACCCATGTGCAGCACAAGACAGGACAGGCATGTGACACAGTGGTTAAATACTGTTTACTGAATACATGTTACAAATACATGGTTTTTTAATACTGTTAAAAACATGTGTTTCAGAGAAGACAGCTGTCTATACCCTCACCAGTCAGCACTTACACTGCAGTACACACTACAGTGTTCAACACCTGCAATAGATGATGTGTAAATGCATGAATAAATCATTAATAACACTTTCCCGCATCCCCTAATCTAAAGTGTAAACTATTCATCACTTGTAAATGTCAAGTGGTAATCTATGAATGATGTGTAAGACATTTACAAGTGATGAATAGTTTACACTTTAGATTAGGGGATGCAGATAGTGTTGTAAATTATTTATTCATGCTGAAGGGAAAACACCGCCTTACACTGGGTAAGAAATGGATGGCACTCAGTAGGCTCACCGGAGTAGCAGGGAGGATTGTTGATATGAGGCTCGGAGGTGTCAAGTCAAGTCAAGTCAAGTCAAGTATATTTGTATAGCGCTTTTCACAATACAGATTGTATCAAAGCAGCTTCACAGTATTAAATTAAAATAATACAACAAGGTTTGTTTCTAGTGGAATTTATTGATAAAATCAAATTAGATATCCCCAGAATATCCCCAACTGAGCAAGCCAAAGGCAACAGTGGCAAGGAACTGAAAAACTCCATCAAGTGACCTAATAGTGTCCTAAAACTCCATCAGGTGACCCAATGGAGAAAAAAAAACCTTGGGAGAACCCAGGCTCAGTCGGGGGGTGTGTCGCGACCCAGACAATGATGGCTGGTCTTGGCGCAGGTGGTGTAGCTGACCAGTCAAATCCGACACCTGGGCAACGAGTGTATCCACGGCATGCTTGGTGGGATCTAATTCCTAGGCATGTCTACCCAGCATCGCTCCCTGCAGTTCAACAGCTGAGCGGATGGTCGTCTCGTTCGCTGGGTCCATCATGGTTGGTTTATTCTGTCACAGTGCGAAAAGGACCCAAAAGCGAAAGTTGGTTGCAGAAGTTTATTGAGGATCAGATAAATGTCAAAAATAGGCTGTCTGCCGTTCACCGGCTGTCTATGCGGACGCAGAACAGGACAATGAAACTGAAAAGGACCAGGCAGGGTGAGAGGCACAGGTAGTTGCTGTCAGCAAGTTCACACAGGAGATGATGAGCACTGACTCCACTTTGCAGATACAGCAGCACAGACTAGCACGTCTGGCACAGGATAACAGGTGATATCTCTCGTCTGATACACACACACAGGACGGAACAGGACAAGATTAGGCAGAGGTAAATCACAATGATGAGGCGTCTGTAAAGGGCATGAATGAACAAACAATAAACCGACAAAGAGGGGAGAAGAACACAAGATCTAAATAGCAAGAATATTAGGGCAAATGGGAAACAGGTGTGGGAAGATGAGTGAGGGTGCGAACGCAGATTGAGATTGAGTGAGTAAGGCATTTATACAGCGCTTTTCATATGTACTACTGTACACCCAAAGCACTTTACAATCATGTCAGGGGAATCTCTCCTCATCCACCACCAGTGTGAGCATCCACTGGGATGATGCGACAGCAGCTACAGAACAATGGCACCAGTGCGCTCACCACACACCAGCTATAGGTGGAGAGGAGAGAGAGTGATAGAGCCAATTCAGTGGATGGGGATTATTAGGAGGCCATGAATGACAAGGGCCATTGGATGGAATTTAGCCAGGGCACTGGGGTTACACCTATACTCTTTACAAGAAGTGCCATGGGATTTTTAATGACCATAGAGAGTCAGGACCTCGGTTTAACGTCTCATCCGAAGGACAGTGCTTGTTACAGTACAGTGTCCCCATCACTATACTGGGGCGTTAGGACCCACACAGACCACAGGGTGAGCGCCCCCTGCTGGCCTCACTAACACCTCTTCCAGCAGCAACCTGGTTTTCCCAGGAGTCTCCCATCCAGGTACTAACCAGGCTCAACCCTGCTTAGCCACCAGTCTTGGGCTACAGGGTGATATGGCTGCTGGCATTGTGTTCAGCTGTGCGAGAGTGAGAGAAACTTGACTCCTGACAGTGCAGAGCTTGAAAGCCACAGAAACAAGGCTGAAACAAATAGTTGAAGAACAAAAAGCTGACTCAGTGTGTGAGAAAATCCATCAGTACTGCCAGTCTGGGTGGCCAGAGAAAAGATAGAAAGATAGAAACCTTTATTTGTCCCGCAATGGGAAAATTACGAAAAAAGTCACCAGCAGAAAGAGCTGTTGCCATATTAGCAAGAACGAGGGCATTTTTCCATAGAGGGAGACCTCCTTTTAAGAGGACAAAGGATTGTCATACCTAGATCCACGTGGCAAGAGATACTGAAAATGTTTCTTGTTCGCTGGGTCTATCATGGTTGGTTTATCATGATGGTAAGCATATTGAATTGAAAGCCTAAATAATTTCAGCCTTTATATTTAAATTTAAAAAGGTCACATATAGGCAACTGTCAAAAGTATGTAATGCCCATTTCCATCAAAAGTCAAAGAGTCAAAGCCATATAAGAAATTGCTCATTTGCTTTATTAAAATCCATTATTGCATCTGGCTTTTTCCTTATTATTATGATTATTAGTTTTTTTTTAAATATATATTTATTTAGATCCACATCTTCAGAGACTAAAAAACCTGCTAACTTATGTCACTGTCTCTGCATCAGTGGAAGTAGAAGAGACGCCCATCATGTCTGAATGGACCTAAAGACAGGTCATCTCTGAATAGAAATTCAGGGCTGCAATGCCAGAGATCTTGAATTGCATGTTGGCTGCAGAGAGTTGATGCTGTTGTCCGGTGCCTAGACTGTGTTCCCTCTGGAGGTCAGTTTTTCTGTTCAACATGTTCAGATGTTCAACATGTTCAGATGTTCAACATGTGACTCTGAGATCCAGAGACATTTTTTTTTTCCATGATAGAGAAGCTTTGTTTAATGGTTTTTTAAAACCTGATCCAACAACGTCCTTAGTGGTGGTTGATGAAAGTGGCCAATATCAACTCAGTGAACAAGGAATGTTCAGATAATGTAGTAGGTGTCCTCTGCAGTTTCCTTTAACTGATTTCTTTCTTTTTTTTTTTTTACTTTGTTGAGTAAATGTGTAGACATTACTGAGAATACTTTCTGAAATTTGATTTACTGCAGTGTGTATGCTTCCGATTCCTCCACCGATGCAAATCTGTTCCTGTGGTCCAAACCAAGACTTCACAGTTATCCCAGGAATGCAGACTGTCTTGGTGACTATCAACAACATGTGTTGTCATTTCCTTCTACCTTTTTATATCCGACCAGATGAAGTCAAGCATAATAATGACTTACTATTATTCTTTTGTCCTGCGCTGTACAAATACTGGTCAAATAGTAAACACACGTTTGTTTCAAGGTCCATACAACCTGTGCCTGCCTATACTGTCCACTTTGTTCTTCTAAATGGACTCCTGGGATTAGTGACTTGCTTGAATATAGACACACCAGCTGCCAAATGCTGTTCAAGTTTGATGTGTTCACATGATTTGAGCAGATGAAATTAGCTAGCCCAGCTTTATCCCAACAAGCATTTCTCAAAATGCTTGAACATCGATCTCTTTGCTCTGGTTGGGTAAGGGCTGTTTTCATTTCCAAAGGGTTTTGAATTCCAGACTTCAAAATCTTTTATTAACCAAAATAATACCATCCTTCTTTCCAGACGGGTAGTATTTGTGGTGATATCTTCCATAGAGTCTTTCGGGAGTTTGCCTTCTGCAATTTTAAGAAAAAAGATCTGTGCCTGATGGCGCCCTATAAATGCCCAGCATGCACACCAGACTGCAGATGGTAATAGAAAACATTACCGGTTCAAGAAGTCCAAAGGGTCAGTGGAATTGTGTTTTTGTTTTACAATTTAGATATAGGGTGGCAGAGTGGTGCAGTGGTCTATTTGTGTAGCCCTGCAATAGAGCGGCAGATACGTCCATGCTGCACCTCACCTCTCACCCAGTGCATGATGGGATAGGCTCTAGACCCCCATGCCATGACCCTCTAAAGGAAAAGCAAGTATAGCTATTGGTTGGATGGACTGATAGTTATTTATAGAGAAACTATGCTGCACCTTATTGCTATAACATGTAACAATCATTTTGTGGTATCTGAACATAATTCTTTGACATAAAAATGTTGGCTCTAGGCATTATATAATTATACTTTTATTTGAAATTCATGGAAAGTAACAAAATGTGTGATTGCTTCACATTCAAACGTAAATGCTTTTACAATTACAAAAGTGTTTGAAAGATATAGCACTGTAAACCAGCTTGTGATATTACAGTTCTATGACAACAATCTGGTAAGTTGTTCAGGAAGTTTGTCTCCCTTCTGTGGCCTGAAGACATGAACAACAATATAGATATTTTTGTTCTTTAAACAGTATGTTTTTAACTTCTCACACAAGTCAGTGCCAAATTACAGCATTCATTTCCACAGGACAAATAAAAGCTGATACTCTAAACACAGTGTTCCAGATCAAATGTTAAAATGTGTGGCACCTTTATGGTTAATTGTCATATTAATTTAGGTGAATACAACGTTTAATTATGATTATATAATTGTGTTGGCGATGAATTCCTCTTATTTAACAGGACAGACGAACCATCTCTCGCACAAGATGCCAAAGTATCTGCCTTTGTTGACCAAATAAGAAGCCAGATGTTTAGTGTAGTGATTTATTCAACTCTATAACCCTTCTTTTTTTTCTTTTTCTTTTTTTACTTTTCCTGGGATTACATCTAACATATTGTTTCTACTTTCAGAGGACAGGTCATAATGTCTGTGGACCGGCAACATTTCCAGCTGGGAGAGAAATATCACAGAAGTATATTTAAGAATAGCTGTGTGCAGACATGAATCTTGCTGCAAGGCTTGAATCACTAGCGTGGTGAAATATATGCCAACCCAATGTTCCTGCAGAAGGAGCTGGCACAAGCTACAAATGCAACACTCTTTTGTATGGACATTGCTTGCCGGTAGATAGCCATTGCCAAATGATAACTGAAGTTTTTACTGATGTTTTACCTTTATTAATCTATGACATGCATGGGAATAACACCATGACTAGCTAAAAATCACACATTTAATATATTTTGGACTTAGAAGGTTAATGTGGCTACCGTGTTATCAGTACTACTGATACCACAGATTACCATACATATGACTACATACTGTAGTGATCTTTGATTGGTTACAGGAATTGTAATTTTTTTTTTTTTTTTATTACAGGTACTGGCTGTCACATTCACCGTCTTCTTCCTCATCTGTGTGTGCACTACACTTCCCATCATCCTCCTTGGCACACCTGCACACCTGCACTCTATCAGCCATCATCATCATCACCTGCACTCCCTCATTAACAAGCCCTATATAATCAGCACTCTCCCTTCACTCCTCGTCTGGTTTTGCACGTCGATTCATGACATACAGACCATCTACATTACCTACCTGCATGCTCACCGTCGATCCTGATCTTCTTCAGCCTGTCTTCATTCCGCCTTCAGAGAAACTTCATCATCTTCATCTGCAAGAAAGAGAGATAGACTTGGTTATCATTCAGTTAAGCTTCATCTGATTATCTACTTCCTGTTTACTCACCTTTCACGCTGTGTCCAATCCATTCTGCTATTAAAATATCAAACCTACCATCTTGTCTGCTTCGTGTATGCAAACCTTATTTGGAAAAGATGGCAGAAAAGTTATCCGAGCTCCAACCACTTACCATGATGAAGCCTTTTCTATCTGTAATGCGTGCCAAGGCTCACACTGGCAAATGTGAGGTACAGTGTGCGAGTTAAGTTTACGTCACAGTTTTTTAGAAACATATCCTTGCAGCATCAGACAAAATTTAGCTTGATTTTTATCTCTGTAAATATGCATGTTTCAGAAAAAGTATAGCGCACATTAGTGAAATACTTGAATGCAGTGGTTATCAAACCTGTCCTGAGGACCCCATCACTGCATTGTGTACAGTCAAAGAGTATAGAAGCCCAAGAGGCGAAACTCAATAGAACGCTCCATAGCAACAGTTGCCCCCATGACGTGACGGCGCGGTCGCCATTATGGACTGAAAACTGAAGGAAAATGCTGAAAAATAATGGGAGTCAATGGCACTGAACCAACTTAACATAACAAAAACTTAACATGACTTAATTTTTTCTGGCCGTCATATCTAAATATGAAAACAATTTAAAATACATTAATGAGGACAACCGTTAAATGACAGAAAATGTTACGTCAATGTGTTGGTTATGCATGGTATAATTACCCTTAGGAAAATAGTATTTTGGGACAAAATATTACTATAGAAGTACTATAAGACTAGGCCTACTATAGAAATACTATAGCAGCTCTAGGATATTATAGAGGTATTACGGAACATAACATACTTCTGTGATGTTCTGTAATACCTCTATAATATTTTAAAGCTGCTATAGTATTTCTATTGTAGTCTTATCGTACTTCTATAGTATGTCCCAAATTACTATAGTATTTCTATAAGATTACTATAATATTTTGTCCCAAAATACTATAAGATTCCTATAGTACTTTTTCGTAAGGGTATGTCCCCCACCGAATCGGCTTCATTAGCCTACCACTTACGGTTTCCAAAGATACAATTATAAAATTACTGCAAACCTTTAATCTATCAATATTTATATTCTATTATGCATTTTCCTTGTTGTATGAATAATAGAAATTCATGAAATAATATATAGGCAGACACACAGTAATAAGATATTTATTCAAATGTTGATTTTGAAATTAGTGAACATCACCATGTAAATGATTTGGAAAAATAAATAAATAAATACAATTATAATTGAGCATTTCTAAAGACAGTTTAAATCTTTTACATAGAATATCACAAAAATATTAACAACTTGTTTTTTCAACATCTTCAGTGAAAGTGCACACAGTGAACGTTTCAATGGCAAGAACAAAAACAATCTGTGAATGTCCTATTACAGGCGGAAAGGTACAAAAAAGATGTGCAATCTAGCAAGTGCACACATGAACTATAAACAGTACTAAAATGGAAGTGGTGCCATAAGATCTCAGTAATTAATCAGACACCACCATCTATTGTGTGTGCATTTGTGTATGAGAAGTTTTTTTGTATTTTTTTCTTTTTGTGAGAGAAGAGGCATTGACATAGAATGGAAGCATTAGTCAAAAATTATTGCAGAACACTGCTTGCGTTTTGACCACTTGCTCGATTTCACAGTTTGGTTGTGTGGCGTGCAAACTGGCGCTAACGATTTCAGCAGCTTTCAGTCCATAATGGTGGATGGGAATAGTTGTGTTAATCTGTGTTTTCTTGAGAGGTGCACCCTCTGCAGGACAAGAGAAGTAATAAAGGCCTCGGCCTGGCTTGTAGGAGTGTGTCCTGCTGGGAGCACATGCTCTTTAGACCTTGCCTTCTGTTTGTTTGCCAGCAAAAGTTGTTTTGATTTCATTAAGTTTGAATTACCTTTTCTCAGTTTACATCAGTTTATTTTCTCAGTTTATTATCTGTAATCAAGTTTATAATAAACAACAAGAAAAGCATGTGCAACTTGGTGGACAATGGATTTTTAAGACAAAGGAAGCGTCTAACCCCTCAGCAGACCCAAGAAGTGACTAACAGGACAATTTGATTAAGGATAGTCACTACAATATATGTACACCAGTGGCGATTTGTTTAAGACTGCAAGGGAAGCTCGGCTTCCCCTATAAATGTCAAAAAATGAATGGTCAAAATGTACTGTTGTCTATTGTATTAACATTTTATTGACTAAAATGCGTTAGAAAACGTTCATCTCAAAGACGAGTTCGTTCAGAATCAGTTACATACAGCAGGTCGGCTTCCTAAACCCTTCCAAAAGTTCTGACTGCAGTTGTGAAAGCTTTTCTTTCATTATTACCTCAGAACATTTTATATGTTCAAAATTTGCTCATGGCACCAAATTCAATTGAGGATACACAGACACTGAAGAACTTCTCCATACCATTTTATCAATTGGTGTCCGCGACAGGTAGGCATCTGAAGAATCAGTCTATGGCTATAGACAGGGAGGATTTTCTCAACGGATACACTCTCTACGCATTCAACCTGACACCCGACGAAGAATGTGGCCAGCACGTCTCACTAATTAGATCAGGAAATATCAGATTAGAAGCCCGATTCAGAGAGCCTCTGGCACACATGGTTAACATTTTAATTTACGCAACCTACGATTCTCTTCTTGAGATATCAAACCAGAGACAGGTGCTCGCGGAGTACTACTGAGCGGTTTAAAATGAACACGGTGCAGCTGACAGGAATCATGGATAACATTTCTTGTAATATACATTTTTTAGGAGTGCTTCCTTGCGATTATCTACCCAAAGAACCTTTGATAGATGTAACAGCCCTATTCATTTCTAATACGGATGCATCGGATGAACCGGGTCAGCATTGGCTAGCCGTATACATAGGTCGAAACGGTTTTGGGTGTTTTTTTGACAACTTCGGTAATCCACCGGACGCAGATTGTTTTCCGGCAACCACTCTCGATTTAAAAAAAAACAATTCTACACAAGTTCATTATTCTACAAGACAAGTCCAAGATTATGCTTCAGTCACCTGTGGTCAACATTGTGTCTTTTTTCTGTATTATATATCACAGGGTTATGTGTATGAAAATATAATGAAATTTTACCACGATGATAATCTATTAAAAAATTATGCCATGGTGTCTCTTTTTGTGAAAAAATTTAAGCTGGTTGTCTGTAACGGTAAAACATTTAAATGCATCCAGTGTGTACAGTCTGGTAAACATTTTCAGCCGTATTAATTCATGTGTAACGAATAAATAAAGAATATGTATGCTATGATGTATTATTTATGTGTATATGTAACGAATAAAACGACCCGTAAATAGATGAAACGTTTATTTCTTTTATTTGACAACAAACAATGATACAGTACCCAGCAAACACAGAACGTTGGCACAACGTACCCAACCTTCTAACAACGTTTTAACAACATGGCCAAAAGGTTGCTATAACTACGTTGAGTGGTGAAGGTTGTTACAGCGTTGTCACAATGTTGACATTGAACCACCGTTCAGGGCCATTGCTTAAGGTTGTGCCTGGGGTGTCTGGACAACCACTGGACGACATATGTACTCGTCACTGCCCTGAAGCGCGAAAATCAGCCTTTTAAATTTCAACTGACCATTGGGCCGTCTCTCATTCTTCATTGAGCAATCCTTACGTGAGAATTGCGTTTAATTTACCTCAGCTAAATAAGATACATAATTATACAAACACAACCTACAACTTCCTTGTCTAATGTGACATTTATTTGAACATCTTCTGGTCAGGTATGACAAATTTTAATAACTTTATGCCAAAAGTATGAAGCCAAAATTACTTTAATGATGAGTAATTGATTTCAGCATGTAGCCTACTTGTTGCACGTTAATGCCATTTTTTTTTTTTTTTGGAAACGCACAAAGAAAAAAAATTTTTCTCACAAATGTATGACTTTTGGTAGTTCAATTTAATTACCATATGCAGTTTTAATAAAGTTCAATTAGGTAACCTTCTATGTCATTTTTACTCTTCAAAGCGTACACTTGCAGATGCTGATTATAATGAATTTACTGTTAGGCCCATAAATAATAATAGGGATAAACAATATTTTAAAAGTATATCATTTTTTAACATATGACTAATTAAAAATTAACCACAAAACATGCTAAATGGGGGATATCTATATCTAGCATGAAAAAAAAAAAAAAAATGGCCAGAACGTCATCTCTCAGTTTCTGAATGTCGCGCAGCAACGTTGCTACAGCCCTGGTGCGTCTTACAATTCTACGTTGTTACAATGTTGCGAGTATGTAGACAGCGACATGACCATAGCAGAAATGCAACGTGCCAGAGATGTTGCCACAACGCAAATGTGTTTGCTGGGAATGTCCGGCTCTCACCACAAATGTCCTTTGTCCTTGTTGTAATGTATAGGCCTCCCTCTGCAGATAACAGCTTTTATGAAAACTTTGAGAAGCTGTTAAAAGAAAACAGTCTTGATAAAGAAATTGTCATAATGGGGGATTTTAACATCAACTGGGAGGACAAACCCTCTAGAAAAAAGCTCAAACACATCACAGACAGGTTTGATCTAAAACAAGTTGTCCATGGGCCAACAAGAATAACAAACTCTACCAAGACACAAATCGATCTCATATTTACCAATAGACCAGAAAGAATTGTAAAATCATTTAATATGTTGACAGGTTTATCAGACCATAATCTTACTCTTGTCATTAGAAACCTTACCAAAAAAATGTTTCCATCCTTGTGCTAGAGATGAAAAAAGAAACTATTACAATCCCTAAAAGTAAATATCAAACCTTTGTAGCTGCAGCTAACCAATCAAAGAATTCACACAAAGAATCAAGCACAAACAACACAAAAACACTGTACCTTGGATAAATCCAGACATCATAAAAATCATGAAAGAACGAGATCAAGCCCTAAACCTAGCAAATAAAACTAAATCAACTCATGACAGAGGACGTTTCACCATGTTGAGAAATAAAGTTGTAAGATCATTAAGAAAAGCAAAGGCAGATTTCTTTCTCACTATAACTGAAAAATCAAATGGAAATTCTAAAATAATATGGAACCAGCTAAGAAAAATGACAGGTGATCGCCCCAAAGAACAAAACACTCTAGAAATAAAAATAAATGAACAACTGACAAACAATATTCCGGTTGTAGCAGAGGCATTCAATCACTATTTTATTGAGTCTGTGGCTAACATAGCAAGCTGTTTTACACCTGAGAACGTATACACTCCGTCAATAGACACAAATCAATCAGTTTTCAGTTTAATTACCAGCACAGAATCAGAGGCATCACAGACCATTAAATCACTCAGACCATCCAGATGTAAAGATATTTTTGATATGGATACGGTGATGCTCAAGGGGCTAAGTACATCAGTCACACCCCCCATCACCAAAATTATCAATCTGTCCATTTCTCAAAATATGTTCCCAAGCATGTGGAAACCAGCTGTTGTTGCTCCAATTTTTCAAAAGTGGAGATCATCATTCCATGTCAAACTACAGTCCCATCAGTATTGCCCACATTGTCTAAGATTGTTTAGAAACTTATAGCAAAACAAATTATTAACCATCTAAATACCACACCCTATGCTCTCCACCCTATGCAGTTTGGCTTTAGAGCCAATTACTCCACCGAGACTGCGACTTGCTTCTTTACTGAACACATCAGAGCGCTGTTGGACCGAGGTGGGGCTGTTGTTGTTGTGTTCCTGGATCTCAGGAAGGCTTTTGACACTGTTAATTATAAAATCTTGCTGACAAAATTATGTAATTTAAATTTTTCCTCAGATGCACTTAAATGGATTGAGTCTTATCTCACTGACCGCTTCCAACATGTCAGAGTCCAGTCATTTAAATCAGCGGCCCTCAGTCTGTACACCGGTCTTCCACAAGGATCTAATTTAGGGCCTTTGTTGTTCTCAATTTATATAAATGACCTTCCATCCGTCTGTCCTGATGTTTCTGTGCAGACGTATGCTGATGACACCGTAGTCTATGTTCATGGTAGGAATATCTCCCAGGTGGCTGAGAAACTCACTAACGCCATGGATAATATAACAGCTTGGTTGAAACACTCCTGCCTGCAGCTGAATACATCAAAAACAGTAGCAATGTTCTTCACCAAATCTCACAAAAACTTCAGTGTTGAGCCAGATATTTTTGTTTCAGGGGAAAGGCTGCAGATCGTGTCAGAATACAAATATTTGGGAGTTTTAATTGATTCAAAGTTGTCATTTACATCACATGTAAAAAGGGTCTGTAATCGAATTAAATTTACCCTCAGTAACTTTAGACACATTCGCCATCAAATGTCCACACAGGCAGCAAAAATGTACATGCACTCTATGATCTTCTCACATATCACTTACTGTTTACCCATTTGGTCACAAGCTAGTGTTACATCTTTGCAATCTGTGAGGGACCAAGCAGTCAAGGGCAAAGGACACAGGATTTCCAACCAAAAATTATTTATTAAATACAAAAACAAAGTTACAAATTAAATAGTTTGAAAAACTGAACAAAATAAAGTCAGGTCTGGGCCCATAAAAAGGATCAACTGAACAGAACCCAACTTAACAGTAATCAAACCAACTAACAAAACAACATGACCTCCCAAATGACACACAAGGGGAACTTATATACACAAAGGACTAGTCCATTACACATACACAGGGAACACCACAAACATCACTTAACACAATTACAATAAATAAAGTAATTAACTTCAGAAATAAAGAAATAGGTCATAAACCAAAGTCATTTACCCAAATAATTATAATCAACAAAATACAAATAGAATTATAATAAACAAAACAAACATACAGTCAATCATACACCCCCCAGCTAATTGGCAACATGGATTAGCCCAACAGAACAAAATGGCAGCAACTGACGCCAGTCGGTCCTTTATTGGAATGGACCTCCACCGGAGCGCAGCGTCCCAGACAGTGCCAAACCTCTGCTCTTCCCACGTAAGCAACTTAAACGCCTTGCTGTGTGGCCACGTCGTCGGCCATCACACTCCCCCCCACTTCATGAACCTCCCTGACACAGCGAGAGAGGAAATCAGCCGTAGCATTGTCTTTCCCTGGAACATACTGGATACTGAATTGGAAGGGCTGCATGGCCAAGTACCACCGAGTAATTCTGCTATTTGTGTCCTTCATCCTCTTCAACCACTGTAGAGCCTTATGGTCAGTTTCCACAATAAACTCTCTCCCAAGCAGATAATATTTTAGGGAATCCAGAGCCCATTTCACAGCCAAGCACTCCTTTTCGATTGTAGAATACTGGACCTCTCGCGGGAAGAGTTTACGACTAATACAAGCCACCAGTTGTCGTCCATCACTTGGCCCTTGCAGTAGCACGGCTCCAATTCCTCGTTCCGAAGCATCTGTTTGCACAATAAACGGTTCATTAAAGTCAGGATTATGCAACACAGGGTCCTCACCCAGGGCAGTCTGGATGTCTTGAAAAGCCATCTTTGCTTCCTCTGACCACTGAAGTCGATTGGGGCATCTGGTGCCCACCATATCCGTCAAGGCTGCTGCTCTGCCAGAGAAACTGGGAATGAATCGGTTGTAAAAGCCTGCCATACCAAGAAACGATCTCAATTCTTTCCGTGTTTGGGGTAAAGGACACTGTTGAATGACCTGGACCTTCTTTACCTGAGGTCTGACCACCCCTTTACCAATGATGTAGCCCAGATATTCAACTTCAGTTCGGGCCACAGCACATTTCAGCGGATTGATGGTGAGGCCTGCTAGTTGGAGGCCTCATGTAGAACTTCTTGAAGATGTTGTAGGTCACTGTAGATAACAATGTCATCTAAATAGGCGGCCGTAAAAGACAAACCATGCAAAATCTGGTCCATGAGCCTCTGAAAAGTGGCTGGAGCCCCATGCAGGCCAAAAGGAAGAACCTTAAAATGAAACAGCCCCCATGGAGTTCTAAAGGCAGTCAACTCTCTAGATTGAGAAGTAAGAGGAATTTGCCAATATCCTTTGGCGAGGTCAATGGTGGTCAGATACTTGCTTTGACCTAGGCGGTCAATGAGGTCGCTTATACGGGGTATTGGATAGGAATCGAACTTAGAGACAGAGTTCAGGTATCGAAAATCAATACAAAACCGTAAAGTTCCATCTTTTTTAGGGACTAAAACCACTGGGTGGCACTACTCACTCTTAGACGGCTTGATGATTCCCAACGTCAGCATCAGATCAATCTCTTCCCTCAAGGAGACCTGTAATCGCTCAGGTATTCGATAACTCATCCTTTTAACAACAGCATCACCTTTCAACCCAATCTCATGTTCAATCAATGTTGTGGCTCCAGGATACTCAGAAAAGAGGTCAGGGTGACAAAGCGCTCTCACCTGGGATTGGCGATCCTTTGGCAAATGCTTCAGGTTAACACATTCTGCGACCGGCTGAGGCAAGTATTGCTCCTCCAGTTCCTCTTCCTCCATCACCTGTTGAATCCTTAAAACTTGTGACTCCTTCTCAGGACGAGGAATCCACTCCTTCAGCAAATTAATGTGCAAGACTTTACTAGGCCGGTCCAAGCCTGGTGTGGTAATTTCGTAAGTGGTGCGTCCCAGCTTCCGCTGGATCTCAAATGGACCCTGCCATTTCGCCAATAATTTGCTCTCCTGACTTGGTAACATCACCAACACTTGCTGGCCAGGGTTAAAACTCCGTTCACATGCAGACCGATCATACCATGACTTCTGGGATCTCTGTGCCTCAGCCATGTGAGTTTGAGCCAGTTTCGCCATCGCCTCCAACCGTTCCCTCATCTGCACAACATAAGAGATCACATTTACCAAGTCCCCGCTACCCTGGGTTCCTTCCCACAGCTCACGAAGCAGGGTCAGAGGGCCTCTCACCTCACGTCCATAAGATAACTCAAAGGGAGAGAACCCAGTCGAGGCCTGGGGAACTTCTCTATATGCAAACAGGAGGTAGGGCAACCACTGGTCCCAATCCTTGCCTGACTCACTGATGAACTTGCGAAGCATTTGTTTGAGTGTTTGATTGAAACGTTCTGTGAGGCCATCTGTTTGCGGATGATAAGGAGTTGTACGTAAACTCTCGATACCCAGAAGCTGATACACCTGCTTTAAGAGAGTGGACATAAAGTTAGTGCCCTGATCAGTAAGAATCTGACAGGGGAACCCCACTCTGGAAAAAAGTTGTATCAAGCATGTTGCTACGTACTTGGCTTTAATGGACTTCATTGGGAACACCTCGGGATATCTAGTCGCATAATCAGTTATAACAAGCATAAATCTATTTCCAGCCCGACTTCTTTCTACAGGGCCCACAATATCCATACCCAGTCTCTCAAATGGTGTACCCACAACAGGTAAAGGTTGTAATGGAGCTCGGGAAGGGCTTCTCATGGAGACTTTCTGACACTCAGGACAACTTTTACAGTATCGAGTCACATCCCTTCTTAGTCCTGGCCAATAGAAGTGTCTTTTGATGCGAGCTAAGGTCTTGTGTTTTCCTAGGTGGCCAGCCCAGGGAATTGAATGACTCAACTGGAGTATTACCTCTCGGACACATTGTGGCACGACAAGCTGGTTTGTAGACTCAAACTGGCGATAAAGAATACCTTTTTGGAACAAATACCTTTCGGCAGAGTCAGTGTCATCAGCATTGGCTATAGCTTCATGTTCTGCTTTCTTGAGGTATGGAGCCAGGCTGACGTCCTCCTGCTGGAGCTGGATCATATTAGTGGGCACCTGGAAACTTTGAAACAAGTCACATGAGGGATTAGCTGGTATCTTGGAAACATTATATGCAAGCTTGTCCCGTCGTCTTTCACTACGGGACTTCCGCGTCTTTGAAGGTTCCACTTCGAGATCCACATCAAAGAAAGGTAAAGTACAGAGCGTTTGCGTCGGTTCCTCTGCCCGTTTCATTTTGGCCCTGGTGACTACAACATTACAAAGCTGTTCCGGCTGCAGTAAATCCAGAAGCACTGGTAAATCATGCCCCAGAATCACAGGATACGGCAAATTATCTGCAACCCCAACGTCCAGGAGATAAGTCTGTCCCTGTATTTTGATATAAAGACCCGCGGTAGGTAACAGTTTCTCATCGCCATGGACACAGCATATCAGTCTCTTGTCAGAAGGATTAATCAAGGCAGGTGAAACAAACTGTCTGTGTACCAATGTCTGATCGCTGCCAGTATCAACCAGAGCATGGAGTTCTTTACCGTTCACTTCCACAGTGGTCATCTTTAAGGACCGTCCAGGTTTTACCGAAGCTGCATTATTTCTGGGCACATAACACACTTGAGAGAGCTTAACAACGTTCTTCGGGCAAACAGGTTTGGTATGACCCTCTTGACCACACAGGTAACAAATAGGCACTTTCTTAGGTGGTTTAAAAGACACAGATTCAGATTTTCCTCCTCCAGGAGGCTTACCAGAGTTGTAGTACTGGGGCGGGTGAAAGACATGAGGCTTGCGAGAATCTCTCCCACCCCGCCAACTCCATGGCTGGTTCCTTCCCCGGGCAGCAACGAACACATCCGCCAATGATGCAGCTTCAGCAGCAGTATCAGGGCCCCGCTCACGGATCCATACCTGAAGCTCAGGAGAGAGCATTCGGAGATACTGCTCTAGAACAATTATTTCTCCAATTTCCTCAACAGTTTTACCTTTAGGTCGAATCCACTTCCCATACAGCTCCTTCAGCCTGGCATACAGTTCATTGGGACTCTCAGATGATTCAACCTCCAGAGAACGAAATCTTTGTTGATAAGTTTCTGAATTAATGTCGTACTTTCTCAGAATAGCCGACTTAACACAATCATACTCCAGAGAGTCATCAATGTCCATAAGCACATATGCCGCTCGGGCCTTACCAGTCAATAGGGGAATCAGGCGGAACGCCCAGTCAGCCTTAGGCCAACAACACGCTGCAGCAATCCTCTCAAAGGTTATCAAAAAATGTTCTATGTCATCAGAGTCACTTAATTTTTCTAATCTAGGCTCTTTGACCAAGGACTGACCTCTATCATGGTCCATGTGGTGAAATTCTCTTTCACTCCTTTTAGGGAATGGTCGATCAGAATCAGGGTCACCATCCTGCATTACCCCTGGACTCGGATGCATAGAAAGTGGATCAGGGGTGGGCGGAGTATGAGTATGAGCTTGCACCTCCATCTGAAGCAAGCCAAACTGGTGCTGCAATGCCTTAAATCGTCGTTCTTGTTCCTTTTGCTCTTGGGCCCTCCCGGCCTCCCGAGCATCCATCTGCGCCATGTGGGCCCGGAACAAACTTGTCAGATCTGCCAGCGTTGGCTCCCGCCCTCCAGACTCCTCTGTGACAATCTCCTCACCATCCTCTATGGTCTCCACCTCTCCTTCCTGTGCTTCCCTTGGCATCATCCTTTGTGCCCCTTTTATTCCAGGCCGACTCATCACTCAAAAAAACAGGGAGGATGAAAAGGGGAAAAACCAAAAAATAGGAAACCTGCGCCCTCTGCAGATCCCACTTCTGACACCATATGTGAGGGACCAAGCAGTCAAGGGCAAAGGACACAGGATTTCCAACCAAAAATTATTTATTAAATACAAAAACAAAGTTACAAATTAAATAGTTTGAAAAACTGAACAAAATAAAGTCAGGTCTGGGCCCATAAAAAGGATCAACTGAACAGAACCCAACTTAACAGTAATCAAACCAACTAACAAAACAACATGACCTCCCAAATGACACACAAGGGGAACTTATATACACAAAGGACTAGTCCATTACACATACACAGGGAACACCACAAACATCACTTAACACAATTACAATAAATAAAGTAATTAACTTCAGAAATAAAGAAATAGGTCATAAACCAAAGTAATTTACCCAAATAATTATAATCAACAAAATACAAATAGAATTATAATAAACAAAACAAACATACAGTCAATCATACACCCCCCAGCTAATTGGCAACATGGATTAGCCCAACAGAACAAAATGGCAGCAACTGACGCCAGTCGGTCCTTTATTGGAATGGACCTCCACCGGAGCGCAGCGTCCCAGACAGTGCCAAACCTCTGCTCTTCCCACGTAAGCAACTTAAACGCCTTGCTGTGTGGCCACGTCGTCGGCCATCACACAATCACTTTACAAACAAACTGTTAAAATTCTGGATAAGAAACCGTGTATTTCTCATCATTGTCCAATATTACAAAAATATAGATACTCAGCTGGGAAAACATGGTCAAATATTCAATATTCTTCTGTATAAAATGATTCATGGTTTATCATCCCCTCCTCTCCATCAGTTTGTTAACATTCGAACAGCTGATCACAGCAGAACCAGAGGTGCAGCGAGGGGAGATTGTATCATTCCCTTTAGGAAAAGTGTATTTGGTCAAACTGCTTTTTCTGTTCCATCAGAAATCAGAAATCATCCATCAGAAATCTAAACACATTTAGTACATTTAAGATCCAGTTAAAGAAATGGTTAATTGATTATCAGAGCTGTCAACATTAACTTACTTCTAGACCTGCTCTCGCTGCCCACTGCTGGCTTCTTGCCTTGTGTGTGTGTATGTGTCATGTTTTTGTCTGATGTTCGTTTGATTGTTGGTTTGCAGTGTTTCGCTTGTATATATTAACATAATAGTATTTCTTACTAAATGTATTGTAATTTTGGTAACGCTTTAGATTACAGCCCGGAAAGTACTGCGTAATTAAAATGAAAGTACAGTGTAACTTTCGGTAATTACAGTGTACCTATAAAGTACTTACGTGTAAGTATAGGGGAACAATATGTAAAGTCTTGGGAATAAAGGTGTAACAACCAGGAAAATACTGCGTTATTAAAACGAAATTACAGTGTAACTTTCGGTAATTACAGTGTACCTATAAAGTGCGTACGTGTAAGTATAGGAGAATAATATGTAAAGTTTTGGGAATAAATGGGTAACAACCAGGAAAATAACAAATTATTTAGGCAAATTATTTAGACTGTAAGTATTCCATGTAGTAACAGGGTAAGTATGACATTGCGGGCTGTAAATTAAAGTGGTGCTTCTTACCTTCTTGTTTCGTGTAGTTACAGGGTAAGTATGACATTGCGGGCTGTAAATTAAAGTGGTGTTTCTTACCCTCTTGTTTCATGTAGTTACAGGGTAAGTTTGACATTGCGGGCTGTAAATTAAAGTGGTGTTTCTTACCCTCTTGTTCCATGTAGTTACAGGGTAAGTTTGACATTGCGGGCTGTAAATTAAAGTGGTGTTTCTTACCCTCTTGTTTCATGTAGTTACAGGGTAAGTATGACATTGCGGGCTGTAAATTAAAGTGGTGTTTCTTACCCTCTTGTTTCATGTAGTTACAGGGTAAGTATGACATTGCGGGCTGTAAATTAAAGTGGTGTTTCTTACCCTCTTGTTCCATGTAGTTACAGGGTAAGTTTGACATTGCGGGCTGTAAATTAAAGTGGTGTTTCTTACCCTCTTGTTTCATGTAGTTACAGGGTAAGTACAATAAAAAACACATGTACACACACAATCTGACATCACTTGGAAAACCTTTATTTGAAAAACAACTTATTTCAAAACAGATTTACAACATATTACACTTCTTATTTATTTAATTTATTTAATTTATTATCATTTTTTTAAATCAACTTTTCATTTCAAATTCTAAAGTCCTGACAGAAAGTAGCATGTTTTGTCCTTTTTTGTTTCTCTTGCATGGCTTCCTCCTCCTCTTGGTCCTCCTCTTTTTCTATCGTTCCACTGATTATTAGCCTAATCTTAAGGAGTCTTTTTCTATTCTGTATTATGTATTACAAGAAAATACAGTAGCCTACACCCAGAAATGTTCTCATAATTTACTCATCTTTTCGCTACCGACCAACTTTCACCAGCGAGTGCATGAGAGTCGGCTTCATAGGGGCGGCTTGAATGGCTTCGCGTTTGGTGAAGCTTTAAGCGTTCATTGCATTCTCGCGGGAGTTTGATGTGAAACGTGCACGAGAACTGGTGTCTCTGTTCTTCTGCATGGTTTGTTTTTCATTATTATTATCTGTTATTGTTTGTATTTTGTTGTGAGCAATAATAAAAACATTAAAAAAAATAATAATTCAACATTGGTTTTTCGGTGCGCTTACCGAAAAACGAATACCGAAGAGGCTTTAAGCCTCTGTTATACTCCAGTTTGGACGCGTACACGACAGCTGCGCAGCTCGGACGCGGACAACTTGTATTTATACTTTCTCTCAACCCTCTCATGAACGCGCAGGTGACAGTTGGTCGGAAGCGATAGTCAACAGTTTAAAAATGTAAAATATTTGGTATTTTTCTTACAAACGCTTATCGTTTCACTTCAGAAGAAGAGGAACAAGAGGAGGAGGAAACCAAGCAAGAGAAACAAAGTGCTGTAAATCCGTTTTGAAATAAGTTGTTTTTCAAATAAAGTTTTCCGAGTGATATCAGATTGTGTGTGTACATGTGTTTTTATTGTACTTACCCTGTAACTACATGAAACAAGAGGGTAAGAAGCCCCACTTTAACTACACGGAACAAGAGGGTAAGAAACACCACTTTAATTTACAGCCCGCAATGTCATACTTACCCTGTAACTACACGGAACAAGAGGGTAAGAAACACCACTTTAATTTACAGCCCGCAATGTCATACTTACCCTGTAACTACACGGAACAAGAGGGTAAGAAACACCACTTTAATTTACAGCCCGCAATGTCATACTTACCCTGTAACTACACGGAACAAGAGGGTAAGAAACACCACTTTAATTTACAGCCCGCAATGTCATACTTACCCTGTAACTACATGGAACAAGAGTATATTTTCCCAGCATTTAAAAAAAAAAAAAAGTTGCAATAGTTTTACTTGCCTTGAAACTTAATCAGTGCACCTTTGCAATAATAACAAATTAGCCTACTTTATAAATGCACTGATATGTACCCCGTGATTTAAAAAAAGCCTTTATGTATTTTTGTACACTATTATTACAAAAAGGTGCAGTGTATGTACTCGCTAAATTGCTCCCAAAAGTAAGATTCTAAAATACTTAGTCTAAATAATTTGCCTAAATAATTTGTTATTTTCCTGGTTGTTACCCCTTTATTCCCAAAACTTTACATATTGTTCCCCTATACTTACACGTAAGTACTTTATAGGTACACTGTAATTACCGAAAGTTACACTGTAATTTCGTTTTAATAACGCAGTATTTTCCTGGTTGTTACCCCTTTATTCCCAAGACTTTACATATTGTTCCCCTATACTTACACGTAAGTACTTTATAGGTACACTGTAATTACCGAAAGTTACACTGTACTTTCATTTTAATTACGCAGTACTTTCCGGGCTGTAATCTAAAGCGTTACCGTAATTTTTATATTGTTATGTAAATATGTAATTTCTGTCTAGGGACTGCAGATGAAAAATAGCCTTTTGGCTAATTCTGGCATATTGACAGAAATGTTTATTAATATTCACTGTCCCTGTAATAAAAATAAATAAAAATAAATAATTTTGGGGTGAACTATCCCGTTAAGGACAAGCGGTAGCATGTTTACTAGGTGCTGTCACTTTGCGATTTTCTCTCAACTGTTTTTGTTCACTTTAGACATAACCAACTGTGTTTATGTAAACCCTGTGTGTATTTGTCAGTAAAGATATAATTAGAAAATAATTAGAAGATTGATTGTTTCTATGGCAACACTATCAATAACAAAATGGTCAGGTGGTACAGCGATGACATGGTACAAGTCGGAGCTCTCAGAAAATTCCACGTTTACAAGTTGTTGCTATGAATAACCTCTTACACCTAAACTCTACAGGAAGTGGATCTCTACTGGCATAAATCTGTGTAGAGTATGAAGAGACACAGCATACACAGACACAGGGGCATGTCTAGAATTGGAAACTGAATTACAATTGCTGATTGACTTGCGATGCGGATCCAAGTAATTTTGACTAACAACAATGTTTCAAGCAACTAGGGAAAACAGCCATGCATGCTTACATCAACGCCACTTAAAAAAAATAAAATAAAAATAAATAAATTATATATATATATATATATATATATATATAGATGATGAACAGATAGAATTTAGGCTCAATCATTTTTATTCAGTGGGGGAATACAGAGCCATAAAAACACTTGAATCTATAAAACAATGAAATCTAAATTTTGTATCAAAATCATAAATCTAAAACATAAGTTATCTTTTCAACAGCCTGTTTGTCTTAACAGCTTTACAAGTTGTCCTCTACTGAGGTTAGGGAATTGTAAAAGATCTTTAAGTCAGTGGAAAACTGTCTACCATTCGGTACAGTTGACGTACTTTGCTTTATGTATATTATATTTCCCAAATAAAATAAGAATTTTAATTATATTTTCCATTTCCAATAAACCGGTATCACATTCAATAAACAAGACCATAGATTTTGCACCTTGGAAACATACAGTATATGTTTCTGGATATAACTATCATAAACGGCAACACTTCTGTCATCTCTCAATAATATTTCATCTCATTCACTCCTGTCGTCATCATCTTAAAATCTGTAAATATGCACAGTATTAGCAAACCTTAGGTTACTTGTGTAACCCTGGTTCTCTGTGAACAGTGCGATGTATCTCACTATACATCCCCAGGCGTGATAGACTTTGGAAGCACCAATTACACCACAGCTCACAGTTACAATCACAGCTCATGATAAGGAACCTATCCCCTCTCTATATATACAGCTATGAAACCCAAAACGGCATTCTAAGCGCACTCTTCCCCTGTGTTGTGCGAGTAGGGAAGCTTGGTCAGATACCTTGCTCTGTTCCCAGAGAACCAGGGTTACGCAAGTGACCAGGAGTGATTGCTCCTGATCGATTGCTCCTGTCTGCCTCGCTGCCTGCTGTGAGTGTGTTTGCTTCGGTGCTGTAAGCTCCGTTTAAGCCTCGTATTTCTTTGTTTTGAACTATCATTTACTACAATTTGTAGTTGTTTATACTACTAAAATATATCTTACTCAACATCTCAGATTAACCTGACATCGCTAGCTTCCGTTACTACTAGCACAACACGCTAGTAATTTGCTAGCCTGTTAACGCGCCACCCGTGCGCTCAGCTATTTTTTTTTTTTTTTTTTTTGCGCCCGCGCCTTTGAGTTCATAAAAAGCTCAGGTGAGTAGGAATCAGTCAACAAACACAGTGAGTAATGACTTGTCCTGTTATTGTCACCTGCACTTCATGTCACATGTTTAGCATAGCCTTCTCTGTCGGCAATATAGGATTTATATGTCAAGTCAAGTCAAGTCAAGTATATTTGTATAGCGCTTTTCACAATACAGATTGTATCAAAGCAGCTTCACAGTATTAAATTAAAATAATACAACAAGGTTTGTTTCTAGTGGAATTTATTGATTGATAAAATCAAATTAAATATCCCCAGAATATCCCCAACTGAGCAAGCCAAAGGCAACAGTGGCAAGGAACCGAAAAACTCCATCAAGTGACCTAATGGTGTCCTAAAACTCCATCAGGTGACCCAATGGAGAAAAAAAAAAAACCTTGGGAGAACCCAGGCTCAGTCGGGGGCCAGTTCTCCTCTGGCGTTTATTAACTAGAGGCCGGATTGTAATTTGAACTGTAAGATTAAAAATATTATATGAATGCCTGGCTGAAGAGATGCGACTTTAATCTTGTTTTAAACTGGGAGAGCGAGTCTGAGCAACGAACACTATCAGGAAGGCTATTCCAGAGTTTTGGAGCTAAATGTGAAAATGCTCTCCCTCCTTTGGTGGATCTGGATATCCTAGGTATGACCAAAAGCCTTGAATTTAGTGATCTTAAAGTGCGCGATGGATTGTAGGGCGATAGAAGATCCGTTAAATAGACTGGAGCTAAGCCGTTTAGGACTTTATAAGTCAGTAGCAATACCTTGTAATTAATACGGAACTTTATAGGTAACCAATGCAGATGCAGTGATGATAAAATCGGTGTTATATGATCATATTTTCTTGATCTAGTAAGAACTCTAGCGGCTGCATTTTGGACTAACTGTAGCTTGTTTATTGAGGATGCAGGACAACCGGCTAATAAAGCATTACAGTAATCTAGTCTCGAGGTCATGAATGCATGAACTAACTTTTCTGCATCAGAAACTGATAGCATATTACGTAGCTTAGCAATGTTTCTAAGGTGGAAAAAGGCAGTTTTTGTAACATATGAAATATGATTTTCGAAAGACAGGTTACAGTCGAGTTGTTGTGTGCCGGAGAAAGCATGCGGAAGCGAGGATCTATTAGCAGGGTTTTAATGAAGAAACACGTAGTACAAATAAAGAACACGAAGGACAAAGAAACAAAACCACGAGAAGGACTGAACTTGAAGCACCCATACATGTACAACAACTCAAACTAACCAGTGAAACACAAGGGCTATAAATACAGAGACAAACAAGCTTAACTAAGTAATAAGGGGGCGTGGTTAATAAGAAACACCTGGGGAGACTAATAAACAAGAAAGACTACAAAGGACTACAAAACATGGCACAGAACAGGAAATAACAAAAGTGCACACTAGACAAGGGAAACACAGGACAGGAATCATGACATAGCCCCCCACTTAAGGAGCGGATTCCAGACGCTCCTCAGGAAATAGTTCAGGAGGGTGGTGGAGCGGAGGCGGACCCGGGGGGCGGGATGGAGGGCCAGGCCCGTGGAGCGGAAGAGGGCCTGGAGACTGCATTAGTACGGGAGGCCAGGGTGGAGCAGGCAGTGCAGGCGACCAGGGCGGAGCAGGCAGTGCAGGCGACCAGGGCGGAGCAGGCAGTGCAGGCGACCAGGGCGGAGCAGGCAGTGCAGGCGACCAGGGCGGAGCAGGCAGTGCAGGCGACCAGGGCGGAGCAGGCAGTGCAGGCGACCAGGGCGGAGCAGGCAGTGCAGGCGACCAGGGCGGAGAAGACCCTTGAGGCGGAGACAACCCTTCAGGCAGCCAGGGCAGAGACGACCCCTCCGGCGGAGACGACCCCCAGGGCGGAGACGGCCCTTCAGGCGGCCAGGGCGGAGACGACCCTTCAGGCGGAGACGACCCTTCGGGCGGCCAGGGCGGAGACGACCCTTCGGGCGGCCAGGGCGGAGCTGGCTGAAGAGGCGACCATGGCGGCGCGGCCTCCATGGTCCAATCGCGGGACCTACTGCCCCCCCCCAAAATTTTCTTGGGGACAGCTACGGAGTCATAGGCTGGAGCAGGCACCGGCTCAGGAACAGACACCGGCTCAAGAATAGGCACGTCGGCGGCCATCTCTGGTGAGGGTTGAGGTTCTGGCATGCTGGCGGCCATCTCTGGTGAGGGCTGAGGTTCTGGGATGGAGACAGGCTCAGGACTGGGCAGAACCAGTGGCGGAAAAGTCTCTGTGCTGGACGGGACCAGCGGCGAAGGAAGCTCTGGGCTGGACGGGACCAATGGCGAAGGAAGCTCTGGACTGGACGAGACCAGCGGCGAAGGAAGCTCTGGACTGGACGAGACCAGCGGCGAAGGAAGCTCTGGACTGGACGAGACCAGCGGCGAAGGAAGCTCTGGACTGGACGAGACCAGTGGCGAAGGAAGCTCTGGACTGGACGGGACCAGCGGCGAAGAGGGCTTTGAGCTGGGCAGGACCATCACAGACTCTGGCTCGGCGACGGCGGCCATCTTGTCCAGAGACACTGGCTCGGCGGCGGCCATCTTGTCCGAAGACACAGGCGTGGAGTCGGCCATCTTGTCCGAAGACACAGGCGCAGAAAGAGGAAGAGGAACAGATTCAGGCACAGTAACAGATTCAGTCTCGGCGGGACGAGACTCTTGACGGGCGGACGTGACGTGAATCTCAGTCTCTGGATCGGCTGACGTGACGTGAAGCTCAGTCTCTGGATCGGCAGAAGTGACGTGAAGCTCAGTCTCTGGATCGGCAGAAGTGACGTGAAGCTCAGTCTCTGGATCGGCAGAAGTGACGTGAAGCTCAGTCTCTGGATCGGCAGAAGTGACGTGAAGCTCAGTCTCTGGATCGGCAGAAGTGACGTGAAGCTCAGTCTCTGGATCGGCAGAAGTGACGTGAAGCTCAGTCTCTGGATCGGCAGAAGTGACGACCTCCTTCTCCACCTCTCCTACAGTGAAGGAAGATCCACAAAACAGCAGGACAAAATCAAGATACTGTGCCAGGGTCCAGTTGGGGTCTTCCTCCGGTAGATTCAGGCTAATGTCCAGTTCCAGTCCACTCCAGAAACAGTCCTTAAGCATCGCATCGTCACCAGGAACGAGGTGACTGTAAAAAAGGAACTCTTCCACGTAATTCTCAATGTTGTGATCATGTTGATAAATTGAACAAAGTCTGCTCAGTGGATACCGGTTACTACCTGCTAGATCCATAATGTTGGTGAGTTGTTCTGTTGTGTGCCGGAGAAAGCATGCGGAAGCGAGGATCTATTAGCAGGGTTTTAATGAAGAAACACGTAGTACAAATAAAGAACACGAAGGACAAAGAAACAAAACCACGAGAAGGACTGAACTTGAAGCACCCATACATGTACAACAACTCAAACTAACCAGTGAAACACAAGGGCTATAAATACAGAGACAAACAAGCTTAACTAAGTAATAAGGGGGCGTGGTTAATAAGAAACACCTGGGGAGACTAATAAACAAGAAAGACTACAAAGGACTACAAAACATGGCACAGAACAGGAAATAACAAAAGTGCACACTAGACAAGGGAAACACAGGACAGGAATCATGACACGAGTATAACACCCAGGTCTTTTACTGTAGAGGATAAAGTAACAGGACATCCTACGATGTTAAAGTTGTATTGCGAGAGGTTTTGTGGGCGGTTTTTTGAACCGATGATTAGTACCTCTGTTTTGTCTGGATTTAATAAAAGAAAATTACGCGTCATCCAATCTTTTATATCTTCTGCCACTAAAGATTGCTTTATTAATAATCTTCCTGATCAGTTTCATCATCTCAGCATCCCAGATAGCTTAGAAGAACTCGATATTGCAACAGAAACTCTCTCTTTTCCAGCACTTTAGACACAGTTGCTCCGTTGCGCTTAAAGAAGATTAAAGAAATTAGTCCAACGCCGTGGTACAACGAGCACACTCGGGCCCTTAAAGGTCCCGTATTATGCCCCTTTTCACAAGATGTAAAATAAGTCTCTGATGTCCCCAGAGTGTGTATGTGAAGTTCCAGCTCAAAATACCCAACAGATCATTTTTTAAAGCATGTTTAAATTGTCATTTTTTGGGGCTCAGAAAAACGCGCCGTTTTAGTATGTGCCCTTTAAATGCAAATAAGCTGCTGCTGCACGACACAGGGGGCGGAGCTTCATGAGCTCGCGCTCAGTCTCTCAGGACAATTTCATCTCACGGAATGATGATAATATCAGAAACTCTCAGTAACGGTGCTCATTTCGAGTCAGACAATAATGCCTACAGAGTCAGAGTGCTGTATAGAGATGGAACCTGTATAGTTTAGTAGTTTAATTACGTTTTTTATAACGTATTTGTCATCTGCTTGTATGTATCCATTATTTATTAATAGCCTACAAGTCTGCTGTTTCGGACCAGGTCCGAATGATGATCAAACATATACTGATGAGTTTAATAAAGTTTATTGTACATCACACAAAAGATGAAGTGTCAGTTTTACTTCAGAAAATCACCGTAAGAGCTGTGTAAACACAGTAAGTTATAAGAAGTGCGCAAGTACATAAGCGAATTTCGGTAGAGTTTAGGGAGCATTCCTGTGGGCGGAGGTTAGTCAAAAAACGGTTCTACTGACGTCATTAAAGAAGGAAGTAGAGGGATGTAGTCCAAACGGGCCGTTTGCTGTAGGCGACTTCTGTTAAATAAAATATCTCGCTTGGCATTGAACTTTGAGCTTTATAATTTTACAGATATTATTTATACTCTAACAACAACATTACACACTAACTAAAGTTTGAAACATGGGATCACGAAGAACGGGACCTTTAAGAGAGCAGCCAGAAAAATGGAGCGCAACTGGAAGAAAACAAAACTAGAGGTATTTCGCATTTCATGGAAGGAGGGCTCGATTACTTACAGAGAGGCTTTAAAAGCTGCTAGATCTGCTTATTTTTCAACCCTATTAGAAGAAAATAAACATAATCCTAGGTATTTATTTGAAACGGTGGCTAAACTAACGAAAAATAAAGCTTCAAGCACCGAAGTTTCCAAGCAGCACAGCAGTAATGATTTTATGAACTTCTTCACTTATAAGATTGATAATATCAGGGACAAAATTATAACTATGCAACCATCTACTACAGTATCGCATCAGGGAGTGCATTGTAGTCTCCCTGAGGAAAAATTTGATTCATTCGTTGCTATAGGAGAGGAAGAATTTACTAAACTCATTAAATCATCTAAATCGACAAGATGTATGTTAGACCCTATACCGACTAAGCTACTGAAAGAGATGCTTCCAGAGGTCATAGATCCTCTTCTTAACCCTCTGGGGACCAAGCTGTTTTTGGGGTCCTTGAGATGTTCTGACATGCTCTGACATTTGTGCTTTTTTCAGTTATTTATAAACATGTTAACTAGGGGTGGGGAAAAAAATCGATTCTTAGATGAATCGCGATTCGGGACGTGGACGATTCTGAATCGATTCACAAATGTCAAAAATCGATTTAAAAAAATAAATAAAAAAATCTAATAACGTAACATTGAAGGAACGCAAAAGGCGGAACTCTGAAGCGGACGTGCAGTGCGCGGACAGTCTGTGGCGTGCACATAACAGAGACGCGCACATAACAGACGCATGATGGCTGAGCGCCAAATCCGAACGGCACCAGAGAATGTCTTCGTTAAAAGCTAACGTATGGAACATTGGCAATTTCATTGTGATCTATTTAGTATTTTTTTGTATGAGAGCTAATTTCTGTATTGTTTAGTTTTCACATCAATATGCTGTGTAAACCGATCTGATCTGTATGCAATACAGTATGTGCAATGCCAGTCACAAAAAGTTACATTTTGACTGTAAGTTACTCTCTGCAGATGTTCATTCACTTTTTTTTGCTATTTTTGATTGTGGTATACAGCAAACATTTCAAGTCATAACTCTTTATTATTTAGTTGTGTATAAGTCAAGAGTGACTTTGTATGTTACTAATTATTCAGAATATGCATAAGTCCACAAGCATTATACGTTATGATAGCTTCTGGTACATAATTCTATATTTTTGAACGAAAACTGTTTGTGAATTTGCTACAGCAAAATGTTTTTTTTTTTTTGTCTGAAGGATTATATTGCTCATTGGAAATTACAAGAGGATGTTGGTTAGAAGTCTATTATTAAATGCTAGAGATTCAGAATATGCTGAAGTTTGTATTAATTTACTACAATGCTGCTAGTACAGGCACACATTTATTTTCCTGTTGGTTCTCAGCAATGTTGGGACATATGCTGGCAAATGTAACCTTACAGTTGACTTGCCAAATCACTTCCATTTGTTTTATTAATACAATTAATATAGGAAGTATTGGAAGTAAGTTCGTTATGGGTCATCATAAATACTTTGCTTTAAAAGTACCAAGTAAAAATATTTTTTCAATGTTTTTGATAAAAGGCACTTCCCTGAGAATTGAACTTAATAAATGTGAAAAAGACACTTTAATGTCTCCGTTTGTCATTCTGTATTGCAAAGCAGATGAGAGTAGATCATGATCAGAAACCTGATTAGAAATCATTATGAATAAAATCGAATTGTTTTGAATCAAAAATCTTTTTGAATCGAAAATCGATTTTGAATCGAATCGTGGCCTCAAGAATCGGAATCGAATCGAATCGTGAGATGGTAAAAGATTCCCACCCCTAATGTTAACCCTCTGGGGTCTGAGCTGTTTTCTGGGCCCTGGAGGTGTTCTGACATGCTCTGACATTTGTGCTTATTTCTGTTACTTGTGACATTTTCATGGCTAAAGTCTAATTACACTGTATTCAGCACAAACTCTGCTACAATAATATATCAGCAGCATGTATGTAAAAGTTTGTAGTTTTGAGATAATGACATTTATGCGTGGTTTGTGAAAATACAAAAAAAAATTCTCACTGAAATAAGGCCATGAAACCCATATTGATTATTTCTTCACAAGACTTTTGAAAATTGTATCACGTAGCCTAGAATATTAGCTCTAAAACTATGTGAAAATCACCCTGACTGCTCATTCAGATAAGACAATATATTGATTTAAAAATTTTACGACGTGTTTTGTGCCACAAAGCTTTATGCGGGAGCTCATTAATATGTAAGCTTTTCACACCTGAGAAAGACAAAGACACTCCCCTAACGGCCCTATTAGGAGCTATCAGGCCCCTGTCATTCTGTGCAAACTTGCACAAAGAATGAGGAGATTTAAAAAAGAATGGCTTTTAGATTGTTTGATTTATTTACAACACAACATAATCCAAAGATAACCAATGATCCAAAGACAGAGACCTTTGTGCCATTCCTAAAAACATTGTACATACCTTTCATTTCCAAGGTGTTTGATTTTCACTTTACCATGTCCATGTACAGAGACTGATGTGAATGTTGAAGTCAGCAGGACTCAGTGGCATCTGGGCCCTGAAAAAGAAAAAAAAAGTGAACATACTGATATCAAGAGAAAGGCCTGCACGATTTTGGGAATACATTTAGATATAGATTTTTCTGGTTAAAATTGCTTTTTAAAATTCACAGAATACACACACACACACACACAAATGTTTCCAACAATAATATAATGAACACCAGGTTTGTTGTGCCTTGTAAGCATAGGCTATGTGCAGTGCTGCATAAAATAATAATAACAATAACCATAGCAGCCTATAAATCTTCCAAAATATTTCAGTAACAACTAAGCAAGAGAAAAATATATTGATTATCATGTTACTTCAAATGTTTCCATTCGTTATGATGATATGAAATGAGATAATAGTAAAAGCATGAAGCCGTTTGGTGCGTTTTGCTTTTCGCATGTATCAAATATGATACATTCAAACGCGATCGCGCTCAAATATAAAACATTATGGTTACCATATACATATCTACGTTTGAGCAGATATCCACAAACACAGTAACAGTAAACACGGGTCTAAATATTACAATATTCACCATATATCTAGCAACAGTTCAACTGCAATGTGAAATTTATGCAACAATAACAAACTAATATGTAAGAATTTCTTACCTTGTACATCTTTCTTGTCTTCAAATCGCATTCTTCTTCTTCTGAGGTAGCCTAAATCCAATGTAAGCTCAGGCGCGTCTTTCAAACTCGACGAAAAGCAGAGACTGAGGCCCCGTCCACACTACTGCGTTTTCGTTTGAAAACGGAGAACTTTTGCTCCGTTTGCACCTCCCGTCTTAGAAGTTTAGAAACGCTGCCGACCCGTTTTTCGTTTTGAATCTCCGGAGGGCGTTTTAGTGTGGACGGGTCAAAACGGAGGACTTTAGAAACGATGACGCAGAAGCTCACGCTCGGCTCTATGATTGGGTGTCATCGATCATGGCGAATCCTTCCCTGATTCGTCAGCCACCCATCACATGACCCGTCCCCGGAAGTAAACAAACAAAAACAGCCTGGAGTACGTTACGTTAGAGACTGCAACATGGATAACGAATTACAAGCGTTACTGACTTTGATGTCTTTGTTAGCAGCTGTTGTTCAAGTAAATTCTGCATTTTACAATGCTATAACTGCCTACATGCGCCGGAGGCAAGCTATTGTTCGATCGATCTTTGACAATTCTCGTGTGCAGCGGCGGTATCGACCGTACATGGAGCGTCGGTTTTGGGTTAAGCCGGGAAGAACCAGCGCATGGTGGGATAATTTTATTAATGAAGTTGTGGTTCCTGAGGAATGGTGCCAAAACTTTCGAATGTCCAGATTGGCACTTATCAACCTCAGCGAAAGACTACGTCTGCACTTGGAAGGAGCAACAACAAAAATGAGGGCCCCCGTGGATGTACTAACAAAGGTAGCGTGCACGTTATATTACCTGAGTGACGAAGGGAGACTTCGGAAAACCGCAAATGCGTTTGGACTATCCCGACAAGTTGTTTCATTAATCATCCGACAGGTCTGTAAGGCCATCGTCATTTTCATGGGTCCAGACTACATTAAAACACCGAGCACAGAGGCCGAGGTGAAGGATCTTGTTGTGAACTTCTATCGGACACACGGGATGCCACAATGCCTGGGGGCAATTGACTGTACACACATTGAGATCAAACAACCCTTATCCAACTCAACAGACTAAGTTATATCAACAGAAAGGGAAAACATTCTTTGAATGTACAAGCTTTGTGTGACCACCAGTATCGTTTCATGGATGTTGTTGTAAAATGGCCGGGGAGTGTGCACGACGCGCGCATATTTGCCAACTCAAAACTGTGTGCTGACCTAAAAAATGAGACAATACCCTCCTGCCCTAGAGAGTTAGTGGAAGGTGAAGATGCTGTCCCCGTGTATCTTCTGGGGGATCCAGCTTATCCCCTTATGCCGTACCTTATGAAGGAGTACCCCACCGGCGGAGTTACTCCACAGGAGCAGTATTACGGCCTATCTCTTTGCAAGGCGCGCATGGTGATTGAATGTTCATTCGGACGTTTGAAGGCACGGTTTGCGGCTTTGAGAAGGCCGATGGACATAAACATGAAGGACCTTCCTTTTGTGATATATGCTTGCTTTGTTCTGCACAATTATTGTGAAATGCACAATGAACCTGTAAACGAGCAATGCATAAATGCTGCACACCAGTACGACAGGGATTTCCAGCCACACGTGAGAGATTGTAGTGTGAGAGCAGATAGCAATGAAAACGAAGGGAAACGAGTGAGACGTGTGTTGAAGACATTTCTTGACCCTTAACTAAAAGGTTTATTTTTAACGTTTATAAAAAACAGGTTTCCCAGTACAGTGAAAGTATTCCTTTCCCCTTTGCTCTGACTGTCGTGTGTTTTTTAAATGTGTATATGGTTATTATTATTATTAAATGCAACCTAAAAAAAGATGTGACTGAATAAAAAGTACAATTTCTGACTCTAAAATTGTGTATGTGAGTTTGTACACTGATGAAATAGATGTTGTCATCCTCTCTTTCTGGTGTGTACAGTACAGGTCAAAAGTTTGGAAACATTACTATTTTTAATGTTTTTGAAAAGTTTCTTCTGCTCATCAAGCCTACATTTATTTGATCAAAAATACAGAAAAAAATGTAATATTGTGATATTACTACAATTTAAAATAATTGGTTTTCAGTTTATTATACTTTAAATTATTTTATTTTTTGATGCAAAGCTGAATTTCCAGGATCATTACTCCAGTCTATCACATGATCCTTTATGAATCATTCTAAAATCATTCTAATCATTTAACATTTTATTCATCAAATATATTAGGCAGCAGAACTGTTTTCAACACTCATAATAAATCAGAATATTAGAATGATTTCTAAAGGATCATGTGATAGACTGGATGTCACATGTGACACTGAAGACAGGAGTAATGATGCTGAAAATTCAGCTTTGCATCACAGGAATAAATTATTTTTTAAAGTATATTACAATAGAAAACTATTATTTTAAGTTGTAATAATATTTCAAGATATTGTTTTTCCCCGTATTTTTGATAACATAAAGGCAGCCTTGAAAGCATTAGAGACTTCTTTCAAAAATATAAAACAATCGTAATGTTTCCAAACTTTTGACCTGTACTGTATCTAAATATCTCTGTAGATATATCTATATACCTAGAGGTACAGATATTTATAGATGCAAAAGACAGCAAATACACAATGAATAAGTTTTTTTTATTGTCTTTATTGAAATAATTTACAACACCCAAATAAACACACTATGCAAATACAAAACTACAAGAGCACTGCTTTTTAAGTTGGCTGTACTAAAAAAACATTTACAAATGTGTGTAGTCTCTGTGCTTTGCAGGTGGACCTATGTCCAGGGGATTTGTATTCCTGGAGTGGCCTTCTTATTGGCATATGTCCATAGTTATATGGGTTATCGTGAATGGTGTGTGGTGACTGTGGAGGCATATACTGAGGTGTAGGCCTGCCTGAACCCACAATATGCTGTACTAGCAGTTCAATGTTTGAGTTCAGACGGTCCATTGTAGATGACCACCGGCCCATTATCTGCACAAAGTCGTCATCTGTTGCCTGTAGTCTGTTAAGGAGCTGTCTTTTTATGTCCAGGTCTTCCTGTGCAACGGAAGCTGCGGAGAGTTTTCTCTTTAGTCGTTCTCTCCTGTGGCCACACAGGGTAGCGGTGAGTCTCTGGCGTCGATTCTCCGTCATCTCGGGAGACACAGCACTCTCTTGAAACTGGTCCGGCGATGACCCAGCGCCAGTTGGGCTGGAGACCACCTCCGGGGCCTCTACCGCCACGTCGCCGGTCTCGATACCCCCATGAATCGCATGCGTTGCAGGAGAGCCTCCCCAAATCGACTCGCAGAGCTCAAAATAGAGCAAAACTACTCGCCCATGGCCACTTCGACGACCAGCATCGACAGCTCGCCTGTAGTTGATTCGTACTGCCTTGAGTTTTGTAGTCAATTGCCCTGTGAACACAAAACACGAAACAGTTTAACGTTAATGTTTTTGTACAACTAGCGTTAGCCCCCCCCCCCCAAAATCGACCGTTAGGCTATACGTTATACGTTATAGTTAAAGTTTTGCCTACCATACATACCTTTAGTGATTTCGTCCTTATTGTGGGGGTACACCTTTCCCATTGTTGTGGCTTCCTCTGGCGATGGATAATGCTCCCGGTACCTTTCCAATATGTCACCGTATTTGGTTTGCGACGACTCCCAGTCTGTGTTTTCTGCCGCCATGGCTGTTTTGTATTCCCTTGTAACTTTAAGTAAAAGTTCCACCTCGTCATCGGTCCATGACAAGAAATCTCTGGTCTTCGACATTTTTTATCTTTGCAGAGGTAACGTTAGCTACTTCTTAATCAAATCTGAGGAATAGTCAATCCGTTTCCTGTTTACACCGGCACGCGCATGCCCAGTGTTGGTGAATGGTCACGTGATCCGCGTTTTCAGTCGTTTTAATGTGGACGGAGATTAACCCTCTGGGGACCAAAAACGCGCCCGCGCGTTTTGCTCGTTTTTTTTTTTAGCAATGAAAAATAAACACAAAATGCTCTGTTAATTTTGATCTTTCATTTTCGTGTAATACATCAATCGATCCTGTTCAGTTTCTATTTTTTTTCTGTATACTCACAATAAAAATAAAGTGTTTTGCTTTTTGACAAATAAAGAAAAATTAACATGATGCTATTTCTGCCTTCTCTCTGTCAGTAAACTCCCATTTGAAACGCGTTCGAAAATGATCTATAACTCCGCGAAGATTCAGTCAAACAGGCAAACAGACCCACGGGCATAAAGCTTGAGATCGCAGCTTTTAAATGAAGTAATTTATATAAAAAACAAATATTATCAGCTTCTGTAATCTGTATAAAAAGAGAGCGACTCCAGTCGAGCTCATTACGAGCCATTCAAAAGTAATTTGACCACGCCCCGGAGAGCGCGTGCTATTCAAACGCAAATTCTGAGAACCATTTCAGTCTGTGAAACGCCCCCACATCAGCTGTAAACAAAGAGGCATAATATAGCCTACCTTATGGAGAAAAGTTTCCGTGCTGATATGAGGAGCAATATGAGGAGCAGATCCCGCTGAGGAGTGAGGTAGGCTAAGTTATCCTTTCTCAAGTGTTAATGTGGAATAACGTTATGGAATAACGTTAGTGTAGGCCTATGTAAACAAAAAGATGAATCGTGTTTCTATAATATGAATCGCGTTTCTGTGAGATGAATGAAGGGTACATATTTGTAAAGACTGTTTAGCCTAAATATGAATCGCGTTTCTGTGAGATGAATGAAGGGTACATATTTGTAAAGACTGTTTAGCCTAAATATGAATCGCGCGTCTGTGTGTGAAAGAATAAACTGCTTTGCTATAGCCTACTGAGATGAGTAAAAATCGACTGAAATATGTTGAAATAAAATGTATTTGTATAAGCAACGTATTAAACTGCAAATTAACATTTATAGGCTATGCCCTAATATTTCATAAAAACAACGTTACAGTCAGGCGAAGTATGAAAGACAACATTTTGTTGACTAGATTTGGGTACAGTTTTTACTGTAGAATATACTGTCACATCAAATAAGCTTTTCTGCTCATATATATAAAATACTATTTTGTCAAAAATAAAATCATAGACTAAGATGTTCCAATGTTGGCTATATTCAAACTAATGAATACATATGATAAAATGTAGGCCTATAATCTTCTTTTTTTTTTTTTTTTACAAAGAAAGAGTACTTTTTTGCAGAAATATTGCTGAAATTGTAATTATTGTTGTAATTGTAACCTTTTTAATAAAATAGCAAAACATATTTACAAGATAGATGTAAGCAAATTAATCTTAAATGGTCAATATAAGTCTTCTTCAAAATATATATTTTGTCCTTGCATTGTGGCTCAGTCAGTGTCACACCTGAATGAATGGCTAATTATGCAGAGTCATTATGCAGAGTGGGTGGGACACTGTAATCTAAGGTGTAAACTACTCCTCCCCCTCGCATATTGGCTTTCCAAGCAAAACCTGTTTTACACCATTTAAATCAATGTATTTTTTTTTGTGAACGATAAAGCAAGACTATTTTCACATAATTTTGAAGCTAGAACTCGAAGAGACAACATCCATTAGTCAAAAGTCTTGTGGGCACATATTTTGTATGAGTTTTGTGGTCTTATTTCAGCAACTTTCATTTTAATTTTTTTAAATAACCACGCATAAACATTATTCTCTTAAAAATACAAACATCTACATACATGTTGCTCGCACATTATGGTAGGCCTGTTTGTGCTATATAGAGTGAATTTACACCTTTGCCATTAACATGTTTATAAATAACTGAAAAAAGCACAAATGTCAGAGCATGTCAGAACATCTCAAGGGCCCCAAAAACAGCTTGGTCCCCAGAGGGTTAATGAAGTGTGGAAACGCTAGTGTGGACGGAGATCGTATTCGTTTTAATTCTCCGTTTCTAAACGAAAACGCAGTAGTGTGGACGGGGCCTGATGAAGTGTTTTGGTGTTTTGTTTTTGAGGTAATGAGTGCGATCGCGTTCCATGTGGAGATTTGCATGTGAATATCTTTTGCGCGAGTGGGCGTGTTCAAATTAAAAGTAATTAGGAAGCGTTTGAGAAGCTGGACATCTTGTTGGTTTTATACAAATTACTTAAACAGAGAATATTTGTTTTCAGTTTGAATCCGATCATTTAAAAGTACACACTTAAATGTTTATAAAGGTGTATGGCTCATAAATGTGTGACAAGTATTCGCTGAGTTTTGTTTCAGTTTATAGACGTGCTCAAGAAAAAAAATCCGTTCACCGTGATATAAAATATAATATAAAATATAAAATATAATATAATATAACAATATAAAATCCATATCCATAGGATAGAATAAAAACGTATAAATAACACAGTTAAAAATAAGATTAGGCTATAAAAACCCCAAAACACAAGAGCACAAACAAAGCTACTGGAGGAGCTGCCACTTACAGCTGGCGCTCATATACGTCTTTAGGGAAAAACATCCAATTCGTAACCTATTTAAAGGTGTCATGACCCACATTTTGCATTTTTCCACGAGAATCAATGTATGTTATGATTGCCTAACGATTATACACTGGCCGGGAAGCCGATATTTAAAAGTGAAGCGTTTGTTTACCTCAGGGTTTGTAAAATATCCCACGTGCACGCGCACTCAAATACGAGATTTTGATTTCTACCCTGGCTTGACGTCACGACGGTGGAGGATATGCCATATATGGACAGCGCAGCAGGAAGCCACGCCCTACCCCTCTCCCCCTCATATTCATTCGGCAAAGAAAGATGGAGAAACCAAGTGCACACCTGCGTTGCTCTGTGGTTGACTGCCATAAACAGCATTCTAATGTGTTTTCTCTACCCAAAACGGACGAAACTATCAGGGATCAGTGGATGAAATTCATTTTTAATGACGCTGTCCCAACAACCCTTTCAACTGGCCTAACGTTTGGTGTCTGCGCTAAACATTTTACACAGGATTAATTTAGTAATTTGGGACAATATCAGGCGAAGTTGGCCTCGAAGCTCCGTTTGGGAAAAGGTGCCATCCCCACCATCAGAGACCTGCCTGAAATTGAAACGGTAAGACTGTGTTTTTATTGCTCTACTGTTTGTACGTTAACAAACATCAGCTAACTGCTAATGCGGCTATTGTATGTAACGTTAGCTTCGAGATAAACACGGTGAATGGACTCTACGAATGCTATCCACATCTTTCCACTTTGTTTTACACAACAGTAGTGATGGTACAGGAGTCCATGGTCAGTGGCTAAAACTGTTTGCTAGACCATATCGCATATATCGATATAGTTCAAATTTGCGCTCTGCTCCCCGCGCCTCCGCTCTTCCTTTTCCACTCTGCGTGCGTGTTTAGAGCATGTTATGTTATGAGAGATGAATTATGACTACTTCAGAAACCCCAGCACAATAGGAACTACCAGACAGTGACATTAGTGTACGCTGAAATGAAGTCTTTCACTTCAGAAAAACTGACTTTCTTGTCCTGTCAGCCGTTATCCTGTGCTCGGAGCGCACACTCAATACACGCGTAAATGCGGAGGCGCCCGCGCTGTGTATCGCCTCACTGATCAAGGGCAAAAGAAACTACGAGCATGCAACGCTGTCAACCCCCCTCCTTCCTGCAACCAATCAACGCGCCCCTCATTTGCATTATTATAATGACCGTCCACGACAGCCAAAACATCGCATCAGATCTCGCGAGACAATAATGCCTTTAGAAATAAGGGTCTGAGGAGCTCTGTGTTTATTTTTTTTCCACTTTTTTTTTTTAGAAGTGCCTGAAAGACTATAATAGAGCGTTGGGTATCCAAGGTAACACGAGGTCATGACTCCTTTAAGTGCGAAAATGGATCCAAATGTAGCCTACGATCCCTTGTACAGCCTATTCGTCATATGGCAACTTATTTGAATGGGCCGAGGTCCCACGAAGTGCCTAAGTGTCCTAACTAAAGTTAGGGTAACGTCGGGGCTTTCAATGATGGCGCTGACTCGGGGGAGAGATAGCTCGCAAGCGTCTCTTCCGCCTGAGGCATTGTCATATAACCATGATGTGATATTCCCATAACATTACTATAATTAGATTGTCTGAGGGTTAAATACTCTGAAAGATGCCGGTTTATATAATTTAGCTACAGCACAGGAAATAACCTCCATAAGCTCCTCATCACCAGAGGTATGAGCTGGCGAAGACTCATAATCCACTGTATCAATACTTAAGACATCCAGTTTCTCAGAACTGGATAGCCGCAGCATTGGTGCCTCAACCTGGGGAGGAGAAACCGCAGAGTGGGCTCCTTCCTGGGCAGAGGCACTGGATCAAGCAGGTAAGGGCTGAGATAGGGCGGGGCCCATCTCAAACCACGCTGCTAGATCCATCTGCGAACCCCAAGATGTGAGCTGCCGCTGTGCCTCGGCAGCAGCAGGACTCGCACCTCGGGGAACGCAAACCGAACCGTCCTCCTCACAGCTTCTCGCAATGCACACAGTCACCCCCTATTACAACTCAAATAGACAACAATAAATATGACAAGGACAGATATACAGAGAGCGCTTGCTGAAGACACAGAAGTATTATATTATTATATACATATATAATATTATTAATCTGAGGCTAAAGGTTTCAATTGTAACTCCTAACAACCACCAAATTAGGCTCAGACCTTCACACTTTTCTGACTTAGGTTGCTTTATCTTTTATAAATGATCAGACTTACGGTTTTCCTAAAAATGACGGGAAAAAAATTACAGATTCATTGACGGAATGTTCAAATCCATTGAAGTGCATCTGGTGTCCATCATTTTGCATCTGGTGTGGTGCTTATATATATAGTATTAAGTATAGTATAGTATAGTATAGTATAGTATATATATATATATATATATATATATATATATATATACAGTATATATATATACACTCACCTAAAGGATTATTAGGAACACCATACTAATACTGTGTTTGACCCCCTTTCGCCTTCAGAACTGCCTTAATTCTACGTGGCATTGATTCAACAAGGTGCTGAAAGCATTCTTTAGAAATGTTGGCCCATATTGATAGGATAGCATCTTGCAGTTGATGGAGATTTGTGGGATGCATATCCAGGGCATGAAGCTCCCGTTCCACCACATCCCAAAGATGCTCTATTGGGTTGAGATCTGGTGACTTTGGGGGCCATTTTAGTACAGTGAACTCATTGTCATGTTCAAGAAACCAATTTGAAATGATTCGAGCTTTGTGACATGGTGCATTATCCTGCTGGAAGTAGCCATCAGAGGATGGGTACATGGTGGTCATAGAGGGATGGACATGGTCAGAAACAATGCTCAGGTAGGCCGTGGCATTTAAACAATGCCCAATTGGCACTAAGGGGCCTAAAGTGTGGCAAGAAAACATCCCCCACACCATTACACCACCACCACCAGCCTGCACAGTGGTAACAAGGCATGATGGATCCATGTTCTCATTCTGTTTACGCCAAATTCTGACTCTACCATCTGAATGTCTCAACAGAAATCGAGACTCATCAGACCAGGCAACATTTTTCCAGTCTTCAACTGTCCAATTTTGGTGAGCTCGTGCAAATTGTAGCCTCTTTTTGCTATTTGTAGTGGAGATGAGTGGTACCAGGTGAGGTCTTCTGCTGTTGTAGCCCATCCGCCTCAAGGTTGTGCGTGTTGTGGCTTCACAAATGCTTTGCTGCATACCTCGGTTGTAACGAGTGGTTATTTCAGTCAAAGTTGCTCTTCTATCAGCCTGAATCAGTCGGCCCATTCTCCTCTGACCTCTAGCATCAACAAGGCATTTTCGCCCACAGGACTGCCGCATACTGGATGTTTTTCCCTTTTCACACCATTCTTTGTAAACCCTACAAATGGTTGTGCGTGAAAATCCCAGTAACTGAGCAGATTGTGAAATACTCAGACCGGCCCGTCTGGCACCAACAACCATGCCACGCTCAAAACTGCTTAAATCACCTTTCTTTCCCATTCTGACATTCAGTTTGGAGTTCAGGAGATTGTCTTGACCAGGACCACACCCCTAAATGCATTGAAGCAACTGCCATGTGATTGGTTGATTAGATAATTGCATTAATGAGAAATTGAACAGGTGTTCCTAATAATCCTTTAGGTGAGTGTATATATATATATATATATATAAATATATATAAAGTAAAAATATACACATTTTCAAACATTTTCAAACTGTTTTAGACTAGTTTGTCTTGTTATTCTGACAATCATTATACATGTGTCATCATTCTGGTATCCTTCTCTGTCTCCCTCGTCTGGTCACACACACACACACACACACACGCACACACACTCACACCCACACACACACATAACCTTAGCTCACCTTTACTCATCCCCAGCTGTTTCTAGTTACTACTTGTCATCACGCTCATTCCTTCACACCTGTTCTCTGTTCTCTCTAATTGTGTTTGCTACTTCTAGCTTCCCCTTTTCCCTGCTTCTTTGCCAGATTATTTCGTACTCAACTCATGCAAGTGGCTTCACCTTATCCTCCTGTCCGAGTCCTGTCCGAGTCCTGTCCGTGTCCTGTCCGAGTCCTGTCTGAGTGCTGTCCGAGTCTATTCTTATGCAAGGCCGATCATACATCCAGCCAGGCACAGGTCTATTTCAATCTGTTCGTTTGTAACCTTTTGTTCTACACTCTGTCCAGCCTGCCAGTTGCTGACGAACACCCAGAGCATTCTCCTCTCCAACTGTTTGCCGCTATTTCTCTAAGGAGATCAGAGGACAGTGCCCGCTGGATCCCTTTCTCTGACTGTTTGCTGCTGTCTACTCGGAAAGAGACTTTCAGTTTCATGTTATTGGAGCGTCAGCATTGATGGCGACTTTTCTGTTATATATCGAAGAAGAAGAATATATTTCTGTTGGACTTTTTCTCTCAATTAAAGAGACTGTTCTTGCACTTCGCTTTTGGGTCTTATCTTTCCACATCATAGAATAATCTGGCCAACATGGACCCAGCGAAGGAGAGTCCGATTCACACGGCGGTCGAATTGCAAGGTGCCATGCTCGGCAGACATGATGAGGAGCTGACCGCTGCCCGACGCTGGCTGGTTGAGACGCTGGCTGCCCAACTCACAGATCTGTCTTTACAGGTCCACCAGTTCAGAAGTGATCCACCAGTTCCTTCCAGGTCGTTGGAAGCCCCTGAGCCCAGAATTAACAACCCCCCATGCTACGCCGGTTATCACTTTATCACTCAATGTGAGGTTGTGTTCTCCCTTCAGCCTACAACTTACTCGAGGGAGCGAGCCCGGGTGGCTTACGTCATCTCTCTCTTGACTGGACGTGCTCGTGAATGGGGGACCGCCGCCTGGGAGGCTGGTGTAGACTTCACCACCCGTTTTGATTCATTCAAGGAGGAGATGATACGGGTGTTTGACCGCTCTGCCCATGGGGAGGAGGCTTCTCGCATTCTATCGTCTCTCCGCCAGGGCAGAGGGACTGTAGTTGATTATTCCATTCAGTTTCGCACCCTTTCGACCACCTGTGGATGGAATGAGCCAGCCCTAGTCGCACGTTTTTTAGAGGGGCTTAACGCCAACGTCAAGGATGAGGTAATCGCCCGCGAACTACCCACCCGTCTTGATCCTCTTATCGAACTGGCCATCCGTATAGAGAAGCGGTTTGATCTCCGCCGTCGCGCCAGATGTATGGATTCCGCCTCGCAACCTCCTGTGTCAGCTGTCTCCGGTTCCCTTCCTTCCAACCCTGAGCCTGAGCCTATGCAACTTGGTGGTCTTCGCATTTCCGCCAAGGAGAGGGAACGCCGCGTCATCAATCGTCTATGCATGTATTGCGGGGCACCTAACCATTTTGTATCTGCATGCCCAGTAAAAGCCAGCACTCGCCAGTAGGGGAGGGATTACTGGCGAGCGCTACCTCTCTGATCTCTCCATCGAAGTCATGCACCATCATTCCTATAACCCTACGCTGGTCTGGTTCCTTCGTTTCACGTAACGCTTTGATTGACTCTGGTGCCGAAGGGAATTTCCTTGACGAGTCTTGGGCGCTTAAACAAGGTATTCCCCTGAAGAGACGTGAGGAGACCACTCCCCTTTTTGCCCTAGATGGTAGTTCCCTTCCTAGGGTTCATCTGCAGTCCATTCCCTTATCGCTCACTGTGTCAGGCAACCACCAAGAGACTCTTTCCTTTTTAGTTTTTCACTCCCCTTACTCTCCAGTAGTACTAGGGCACCCTTGGCTAGTTAAGCATAATCCCCACATTAACTGGTCTAATAATTGTATTCTCTCATGGAACTTGTCTTGTCATGTCGAATGTTTATTGTCTGCTAATCCTCCTGTTTCTCTTGTCTCTGTGTCTCAGGAGGAACCGGGTGATTTGACCGGGGTCCCAGAGGAGTATCATGATTTGCGGGCGGTTTTCAGTCGTTCACGGGCCACTTCTCTCCCCCCTCACCATCCCTACGATTGCGGTATTGATCTCCTTCCCGGTACCACACCTCCCCGCGGAAGGCTTTTCTCCTTGTCTGCTCCCGAGCGCGATGCTTTAGAGAAGTATCTTTCTGAGTCTCTCAACGCCGGTACTATAGTTGCTTCCTCCTCTCCGGCCGGCGCAGGTTTTTTCTTTGTTAAGAAAAAAGACGGCTCTTTGCACCCTTGTATAGACTATAGGGGGCTCAATGACATAACCATTAAGAATCGCTATCCTTTGCCGCTTATGTCATCTGCCTTTGAGTTGTTACAAGGGGCAAGAGTCTTTACTAAATTGGATCTGCGTAATGCTTACCATTTGATTCGCATCAAGGAGGGGGACGAGTGGAAGACTGTGTTTAATACTCCGTTAGGTCACTTCGAATATCGGGTTCTTCCGTTCGGGCTGGTAAACGCTCCCGCTGTTTTTCAAGCTTTAATCAATGACGTCCTAAGGGACATGCTCAATATTTTCGTCTTTGTGTATGTTGACGACATATTGATCTTCTCCCCCTCTCTCCAGGTTCACATACATCATGTACGCCGAGTCCTTCAGCGTCTCCTAGAGAACCGTCTTTTTGTTAAGGCAGAGAAATGCACTTTTCACGCACCGTCGGTCACCTTTCTGGGTTCCGTTATCTCGGCAGAGGGCATTGGAATGGATCCCACTAAAGTACAGGCGGTAACCGATTGGCCAGTTCCTGACTCTCGTGTTGCGCTTCAGCGCTTTCTTGGTTTTGCGAATTTCTATCGCCGTTTTATACGTAACTTTAGTCAAGTAGCTGCGCCCCTTACAGCTCTTACTTCAGTCAAGTTGTGCTTTAAATGGTCAAAGTCTGCCCAGGAGGCTTTCGATCATTTAAAGTCTCTATTTACTTCCGCTCCCATTCTTGTGACACCAGATGTTACAAGACAATTTATAGTCGAGGTTGACGTGTCTGAGGTCGGCGTCGGAGCAGTTCTTTCTCAGCGCTCTTCTATTTACGACAAGGTTCATCATTGCGCTTTTTTTCCCCACCGTCTCTCGCCCGAGGAACGTAATTATGATGTTGGAAATCGAGAACTGCTCGCCATCCGTTTGGCTTTGGGGGAATGGCGACAGTAGTTAGAGGGGTCTACAGTTCCATTTGTTGTCTGGACAGACCATAAGAACCTAGAATACATCCGCTCCGCCAAGCGACTTAACGCTCGTCAGGCTCGCTGGGCTTTGTTCTTTGGTCGTTTCGATTTCACTATCTCTTTTAACCCAGGCTCTAAGAACATAAAGCCCGATGCTCTCTCTCGCCTCTTTGATCCCACAGACGCTGCCTCGACTCCCGAGGTGATCGTTTCGCCAGGTCGAGTAATTGGAGCGGCTATCTGGGGAATCGAAAGACTAGGTAAGCGCGCTCTTTCCCGCTCTGTCGTTCCACGTAACATTCCTAGGAATTTTCTTTTTGTACCAGTTACTACACGTTTAGCGGTGCTTCAGTGGGCTCACTCCTCTAAATTGACTGTCCATCCCGGCATTAGGGGCACGCTCTCCGTCATTCGTCAACGATTTTGGTGGCCCACTCTCGAACGTGATACGCGACGCTTTATTGCCTCGTGCACCATTTGCGCTCAGACAAAGTCAAGTAATTCTCCGCCGGCCGGTCTTCTTAGACCTCTCCCCGTTCCGTCTCGTCCATGGTCCCATATCGCTCTTGACTTTATTACTGGTCTTCACCCGTCGACCGGTAATACCGTCATCCTGACCGTCATGGATCGATTTTCTAAAGCTGCGCACTTTATTCCGCTCGCTAAACTTCCCTCTGCCAAAGAAACGGCCCAGATAATGGTTACTCATGTTTTCAAGATTCACGGTCTTCCCTCAGACATTGTTTCGGATAGGGGACCTCAATTCGCGTCACAGTTCTGGAGGGAGTTTTGCCGTCTAATCGGTGCGTCCGTCAGCCTCTCGTCTGGGTTTCATCCCCAGACTAACGGTCAGGCTGAGCGCACCAACCAGATCATCAGTCGACTCCTGCGTAGTTTGGCTTTTCGTAACACCTCATCTTGGGCAGAACAACTACCCTGGGCCGAATATGCCCATAATTCCTTGCCTACGTCCGCTACCGGCCTTTCCCCGTTTCACTGCTGCTTAGGGTATCAGCCCCCTCTGTTTTCCTCTCAGGATGCCGAATCCAATGTACCATCGGTAAAGGCATTTATTCAACGTTGTAAGTGCACCTGGAGAAGAGTTAGGTCGACTCTCTGTCGTTCAAGGGCACGTACTCAAAGAACCGCTAACAAACGTTGTGTCAGGAGCCCTAGATACGCTAAGGTACTGTCATCATTCTGGTATCCTTCTTTGTCTCCCTCTTCTGGTCACACCCACACACACACTCACACCCACACACACACATAACCTTAGCTCACCTTTACTCATCCCCAGCTGTTTCTAGTTACTACTTCTCATCACGCTCATTCCTTCACACCTGTTCTCTGTTCTCTCTAATTGTGCTTGCTACTTCTAGCTTCCCCTTTTCCCTGCTTCTTTGCCAGATTATTTCGTACTCAACTCATGCAAGTGGCTTCACCTTATCCTCCTGTCCGAGTCCTGTCCGAGTCCTGTCCGTGTCCTGTCTGAGTGCTGTCCGAGTCTATTCTTATGCAAGGCCGATCACACATCCAGCCAGGCACAGGTCTATTTCAATCTGTTCGTTTGTAACCTTTTGTTCTACACTCTGTCCAGCCTGCCAGTTGCTGACGAACACCCAGAGCATTCTCCTCTCCAACTGTTTGCCACTATTTCTCTAAGGAGATCAGAGGACAGTGCCCGCTGGATCCCTTTCTCTGACTGTTTGCTGCTGTCTACTCGGAAAGAGACTTTCAGTTTCATGTTATTGGAGCGTCAGCATTGATGGTGACTTTTCTGTTATTTTTCTAAGAAGAAGAATATATTTCTGTTGGACTGACTTTTTCTCTCAATTAAAGAGACTGTTCTTGCACTTCGCTTTTGGGTCTTATCTTTCCACATCATAACATGAATATATAAACAGCTGCTGCCTCAGTACATTCATATGTTTCAGAGCTCGAGTTATAGGATAATATACATATGAACGTATGAGGATTTCACTGGCAAGAAGATTACTAAAATGTGTCAATGCTTTATCTTGTCTTACATATTGTAAAAATTGTAAACATGAATTTAAACATACTTTCATTATTGCATGACTTGTTTAATGGTTACTTAAGTATTAAATTTATAATAATAATAATTACTTTGGGATTTGGGTTTTACAATACTATAATTCAAATATAAATCAATATAAACTATAAATAAATCAACTATTACATGCACAAATACAACTTTTAGTACATATAGACAAACCTCACAGCAACACAAACACAATTATTACACAATCATTTATCCAATTGACTCTAATATACAGAAGCAGAAAACAGGAAAAAAGCGAGTATTCGTTCTATAGGCCAAACCTGAGAAAACGGCACCATCTTGTAAAAAAATAATAATACTTTTTTTTTTTTTTTTATTAATTTTGAAGCCTTGCCAACAGAACAAATGTCTATTAACAAAGACTGCATCATTTTATAGTTAAATGCCCTGTGATAAAAATAAGTTTTAATGGGTTTCAGTGGGGACATTTTTTGTCCTTAAGGTCCTGAGTGTAAATATGTTGTGTACAATGTGGAAAGGAAATTCAAAATAAAAATACACACTTGTGCCAAAATGGATGCAGTTGGCATTAACATAGGAAAAAAACTATTAAAAAAAACCCTGAAAGAGACAAACATGTCCTTAAGGAAACACAAGGGTTAATTTGGTTCTAAACTTTACATTTAAGTGTGATTGATCAATGAGATCCTTTGATGACAATGTTATTATTGAAGCATAATTTGCAAAACTGTATTAATCTAGAAGCAGAAGCAGATTTAACTGTGATTTTCTGCTGTAATAAAAAGTTTAACTGGTAAGATCTTCAGAGGTGAAGTTGTGCAGAGATTACAGAAGAATGGAAAGACAGTCTCTGTGAAGGATGTCCTGAATCTGCGCAGACAGTCTTTAGTTACAGGATCAGAGAATGACAATGTTTTTCTGTCATAGTCCAGCTGAACTCTCACACGCTGAAGCTTCTGTTTAACAGTAAAGACAGTGAGGCGTTTCTCTGGCGATTTTGAGATGTATTTGCTGTCTATGTAATCCACATGCCAGACATTAGAGTTAAAGAAACCCTTTCCCTTCCTTTGGTTTGATGCTGTGGTTATTCCAAGACTCCAGCATGTATTGTCTCCAACCTCCACATCCCAGCAGTGTGTTCCTGAGTTAAAGCCCTCAGATCCCAGGACACATGCATAACTGTCAAACCTCTCTGGATTATCAGGAAGAGTTTTATCTCCATCACTGAGCGACACACTGGTCAGATCAGCAGAGAGTGTGAGACGAGGATATGCTGTGTTTGGATCCAGAGTCAACGGAGCTGCAAAGAGAATAACATCAGATTACAGGATGACATATGATGTGGTAGAAATGTAAAACATTTTTCTTTTGTTGAAAGAGGTCATAAATCATAACAATGGTCTCTCAGTTACTGTCAGAATGGATTGAGGCTTCAGGTTTAATATCAGTATTCAATAAACCCTATTGTATCCTGATACATAAACATAAACCATGAGGAATAGACTTTCCATTATGAGTTCGCTGAATGATCTGATGATTTTCTGAAATACAGTTCAGATTCACTTGGTAATTCAAGTGATTATTAAATATATTTCTATCAAATGTTGATGTTGTGTGTGTTTATATCTGAACTATCTTCTGCACTGGTGTCAAATCTGCTGAGACTCACTGTGTTGGACAGTTTCCAGCATCTTCTTCCAGACTCTGAACGGCAGGTTACCCAGATAACGCGACACATGAATCAAAGCTCCAGAACTCATCCGTGGATCCGGCTGTGAGATCTGGACTCTGAGGAACATTCAGGAGTCAGAACTGCAGTGAATTTGAGTTCAGATCCACTGAGAGAAGAGATACGAGCAGCTCACTTACCTTTCCATTGAGGCCTTAAAGTTCTGGAAAATATAGAGTTTGAAAACATTTTAATATCTTATCAAACACTCTCATTGTCAGTGAGTCTCTCTATACAAGTTGTTTTATGCACAAAGAATGAAGCCAGATTGATTTGTCACCTTTAGAAACGAGACGTCATTGTCTTTCATCATCTCCTCCATGTCTCTGATTGTGTGTGAAAGAGCTGAGATGTGTGTGTTCATCTCCTCCAGCTTCTCCTTCATCCTCTGCTTCTTCTGCTCCTCTTCCTCTCTCAGTGCAGTGATTGTAGCTTCTTCTTCGTCTCTGAGAAACTGATGAAGCTTCTCAAACTCTTCTTTAATCTGACGCTCTGTGTGCTCAGCTTGAGACTGAAATCAAATCACATTCACTTCAATCATCTCAATCAACACAAATCTCGGATACCCGACATATAACGGATCCAGAAGCAGAAGCTGCTCGTCATTTACAGAAATAATCAACTGGAATCCATTATATTAAATATATCAATTTATAACGGTATAAAGTGATCCTCCAGCTGTAATGAAAATGACTCTTGATTCTGTTTCCTCACATTGATGTGTTGAGCTGTTTTCTCAAACTCTCCTTTCTTTTTTTCATTGTGTTGAAGTTTCTGTTGTAAGGGCTTCAGTACTGTATTGAGATCCTCCTAGAATTGAACAAAAATACATTAAACACCAGATTACAGTGAAGAGAAGAAAATACAGTGATATGATCATACAATTCTGTGCAAAAGTATTTACCCCATCCTGATTCTGTTTTTGTGTAAATCTCATACTAAATTGATTCAGAAACTTACCATAAAACAAAGACAACCTGATTGAACACAAAGTACAGTTTGTAAATGACAATGTTATTTACTAAAGCAAAAAAGTTATCCAATAATAACTGGACCTGTGTGATAATGTAATTGGCCCCATAGTTACTAATTCCTCAAATCTCTGAAACTGTATTTATAATGTTATTCAGCTGGACTAAACACAGCCAGTCCTGATCACGGCAGCCCTGTTCAATCAAATAAACACTTAAATAGGACTTTTTCAACAGCATGAAGTTGGTTAAAAGGTCTTAAACAGTAACACACTATTGACAACGGTGAAAGAAACTCCAGGAATAATAATGATGAAGACGGTGATTGAAACACATCCGTCTGTGATGGATTACAAAGCTATTTCAAAGGCTCTTGGACTCAAAGAACCACAGCGAGAGCCATTATATCCAAATGGAAAAAACTCGGCACAGTAGCAAACCTTCCCAGAAGTGGCTCAAAGTCACCAAAGGGCCAAGAAGGAACTGATCGTAGGAACTGAATTTTCTTACTTTCTATCAGAAAATGCTGAAGGGCAATATCCCATCTTTAGTCTGCAAACTGAAGCTCAAGCAACAAGACAATGATTCAAAGAATAGTAAGTAAATCCACCTCTGAACGGCTCAAAAAAGCACAATTACAGTTTTGGAGTGGCCTTGTCAAAGGCCTGACTTGAAACCAATTGAGATGATGTGGCAGGACCTTAAACAGGGAGGTCATGCTTGAAAACCCTCCAATGAGGCTGAACTAAAGTTGTCCGCTCAATTGTGCACTTTTTTTTTTTTTGCAAAATAATGATATCTATGAAAAAGGCTCCACTATTTAGTATGAGACACAAAAACATAAGAAATAGATAAATAGAAAGATAAGAAAATGGACAAATACTTTTACAGCACAGTAAATGTCATATAAAGTTGAGTGAAATGACTTTGAAATAGTAATGCATGATTGTGATGATATCTATGTTTATGACTAATTATTGTTCTTTACATGTGAATCAAGAAACATTTGTCTTACCTTATATAATGAAACCACTTTATTGATGGGTCTGAATTTATGACTGTTATGTTTCTGTGAATTAATACACACTAAACACACAGGCTGTTTGTCCTCCAGACAGAAGAGTTTGAGTTTCTCACTGTGTAAACTGCAGATCTCCTCAGATCCTGATGAACGTTTCTCATTTCTCTCCTTCAGGAACGACTCACACAAGTTTTTTAACGTGAGATTAACTGGAGGATCATCTCTTGAGGATCTTCTCCTGCAGACAGGACACTCCTGAGTTTCCTTAGTTTTCCAGAACTGTTGTAGACACTCTTTACAAAAACTGTGACTACAGGACAGAAAAACAGGAACATTGAAGAATTCACAGCAAACAGGACAAATATAATCATCTTCAGCAGCTGAAGCCATTTTCACCGTTTGAGTCTCGCAAACTAAACTTTACTTTCACTTTTTGAACGATGGTTTTCAAAAACGAATCACAATGAGAATCAAAGATCTGCTGTCTGTTCAGAAATGAACTTCACAAAAGTCCTTCTGTAAAGTTTTTCTCTTTGGTCTCCAATGATTGCTTATTCTTTATTGCTTTTGTTGAGCCAAAGTCGGTGTGACAGAAAGGAGAAATAACAAGTCAGTCTCTTCCTGGTTAGTGTTGTAAGAGGGAGGAGTTTATGATCACCTTTGGGTGTGTACAAACAGGTCAAACAGGAACGTCAGAATTTCTTCAGGTAAAATGTATTCAAAATGGACCTGCATTGAAATGTTAAAAAATATTGCTGTAAAACTTTGAATAAAACACAAAAGAACAATTAAAATACAAAACCATTAATTATAAACGACCTCAAAACGCTTATACATGTTTTATTTATTGCTCTTTATTTGTCAGAGAGTTTCTCAAGGTCTGTCATGATCAAATCAATTCAAATTTTAAAACAACAGTAGTTGACCATTGTGCTGTACAACAGAATAAATATCTAAAAAACAAAAAAAGAGTGCAAAGGGAATTTACATCAAAAACACCAATCAGAAAATTCAACATTAATTTTCTGTCATGCTCAACTTTGTCAGTGTAATGGGCAGGAATAAAGATCTGAGCGACTTTGACAAGGGCCAGATTGTTATGGCAAGGTGACTGGCTCAGAGTATCTCTGAAACTCAAGGCTTGTGTGTCGCTCCCGGTCAGCAGTGGTGAGGATTTACCAACAGTGTCCGAAGAGGGACGAACACACACCGGCGACAAGGTGTTGGACACCCAAGACTCATCGATGGACGAGGGCAATGAAGGCTATCCCGACTGGTCCGAGCCAACAGAAGGTCTAGTGTGTCATAAGTCACACACAACTTTAATGATGTTATAGGAAGAAGAAGTTTTATTTATATAGAGCCTTTCAATAGCTCAAGGTCACTTTACATGGGAAGAATGTGTCACAAAACACAGTGCATCACATTCTGCTGCGTATGGGGCCAAAGACCAATCAGAGTGCCTATGATGACCCCTGTCCACCTTCAACAGAGTCTACAATGTGTATGAACATAATTCATGTGCCTGGGAAGTAGCTGATCACAGCAGCTGTGATGTCAAGAGCTCCTGTTAAGTGGACTTGTAACTTTAGTGATGGCATAAGGCCCAATGAAACGGGGAGCCAATTTCCGAGTGGGCGCCTGAAGGGGTAAATTGCGTGTGGAGAGCCAAACTCTCTGTCCACACACATACAGTATCTGGGAGCTTTGGACCGGCGACAGTTGGCGATACAGCGGGTGTGTTCCCTGGTCCGGCAAAGAGCTGACCTCACGCAGTATAAAGGCCTGGGCCGAAGGAACGGCGGCATTGGGTTTCTGAGAGGGAAACAGAGGCGGATGGTAGCTCAGATAACAAAAAGAATTATGAGCGTACTCCGCCCATGTCAATTGCTCGCACCAGGAGGTGGGGTTATGAGCCGCCAGCGGAGCATCGACTGAGGTCCTGATTACCGTGCTCAGCTTGGCCACTACTCTGAGGGTGAAACCCTGACGACAGACTGGCAGTGGCACCAATCTGTCGGCAGAATTCCCTCCAACAGTTAGAGACAAACTGGGGTCCCCTGTCTGAAACCACATCAGAAGGAAGCCAGTGAATCCTAAAGACGTGGTCCATGACCGCCTACACAGTTTCTTTAGCCGACGGAAGCTTAGAGAGAGTCAAGTCAAGTCAAGTCAAGTATATTTGTATAGCGCTTTTCACAATACAGATTGTATCAAAGCAGCTTCACAGTATTAAATTAAAATAATGCAACAAGGTTTGTTTCTAGTGGAATTTATTGATTGATAAAATTAAATTAAATATCCCCAAAATATCCCCAACTGAGCAAGCCAAAGGCAACAGTGGCAAGGAACCGAAAAACTCCATCAAGTGACCTAATGGTGACCTAAAACTCCATCAGGTGACCTAATGGAGAAAAAAAAACCTCAGTCAGGGGGCCAGTTCTCCTTTGGCGTTTATGAACTAGAGGCCGGATTTAACTGTAAGATTAAAATTTTTAGATGAATGCCTGGCTTAAGAGATGCGTCTTTAATCTAGTTTTAAACTGGGAGAGCGAGTCTGAGCAACGAACAGTATCAGGAAGGCTATTCCAGAGTTTTGGAGCTAAATGTGAAAATGCTCTCCCTCCTTTGGTGGATCTGGATATCCTAGGTATGACCAAAAGCCTCGAATTTAGTGATCTTAAAGTGCGCGATGGATTGTAGGGCAATAGAAGGTCCGTTAAATAGACTGGAGCTAAGCCGTTTAGGGCTTTATAAGTCAGTAGCAATACCTTGTAATTAATACGGGACTTTATAGGTAACCAATGTAGTGATGTTAAAATCGGTGTTATATGATCATATTTTCTTGATCTAGTAAGAACTCTAGCGGCTGCATTTTGGACTAACTGTAGCTTGTTTATTGAGGATGCAGGACAGCCAGCTAATAAAGCATTACAGTAATCTAGTCTCGAGGTCATGAATGCATGAACTAACTTTTCTGCATCAGAAACTGATAGCATATTACGTAGCTTAGCAAAGTTTCTAAGGTGGAAAAAGGCTGTTTTTGTAACATGAAATATGATTTTCAAAAGACAGGTTGCAATCTAGTATAACACCCAGGTCTTTTACTGTAGAGGATAAAGTAACAGGACATCCTACTATGTTAAAGTTGTATTGTGAGAGGCTTTGTGGGTGGTTTTTTGAACCGATAAGTAGTACCTCTGTCTTGTCTGGATTTAATAAAAGAAGATTACGCATCATCCAATCTTTTATACAGTGCTATGCATAAGTTTAGACACCCATGCTAAAGTTGTCTAAAAAGAGGAATAAAAAATCATCTTTTGGAAATTGAACTTAATGCCTTAATTTAAAAAAAAAATAGGAAAAATCCAACCTTTAAGGACACCAATTTTCTTTGTGAATGAATAATGTATCGTAAATAAATAAATATTCTTCCTTAAAATAGAGGGTGCATAAGTTTGGACACCCCTATGTTAAATTCCCATAGATACTATACTAGATCCAGGATACTATGCATCTTGATAAAGTTCCCTTGGCCTTTGAAATTAAAATAGCCCCACATCATTACATAACCTTCACCATACCTAGAGATTGGCATGGAGTACTTTCCATAAGATCATCTCTCAATGCAAATCAAACCAGCTATTAGGCTAAGTGAAATAAAACCATGCCAATCTCTAGGTATGGTGAAGGCTATGTGATGATGTGGGGCTATTTTAATTCCAAAGGCCAAGGGAACTTTATCAAGATGCATAGTATCCTGGATCCATGAAGTAACTGGCCTTTAAAAATAAAAATCTGCCTGCCTCTATGGGAATTTAACATAGGGGTGTCCAGACTTATGCACCCTGTATTTTAAGGAAGAACATTTATTTATTTACGATACATTATTCATTCACAAAGAAAATTGGTGTCCTTAAAGGTTGGATTTTTCCTAAATTTTTTAATTAAGGCATTAAGTTCAATTTCCAAAAGATAAATTTTTATTCCTCTTTTTAGTCAACTTTAGCATGGGTGTCTAAACTTATGCATAGCACTGTATCTTTAACACACTCTGTCAATTTGGATAATTTAGCGTTTTCATCCGGCCGTGATGAAATATATATTTGAGTGTCATCAGCATAACAATGGAAACTAATTCCATGTTTCCTTATAATATTTCCAAGTGGCATCATATACACTCACCTAAAGGATTATTAGGAACACCATACTAATACTGTGTTTGACCCCCTTTCGCCTTCAGAACTGCCTTAATTCTACGTGGCATTGATTCAACAAGGTGCTGAAAGCATTCTTTAGAAATGTTGGCCCATATTGATAGGATAGCATCTTGCAGTTGATGGAGATTTGTGGGATGCACATCCAGGGCACGAAGCTCCCGTTCCACCACATCCCAAAGATGCTCTATTGGGTTGAGATCTGGTGACTGTGGGGGCCATTTTAGTGCAGTGAACTCGTTGTCATGTTCAAGAAACCAATTTGAAATGATTTGAGCTTTGTGACATGGTGCATTATCCTGCTGGAAGTAGCCATCAGAGGATGGGTACATGGTGGTCATAAAGGGATGGACATGGTCAGAAACAATGCTCAGGTAGGCCGTGGCATTTAAACGATGCCCAATTGGCACTAAGGTGCCTAAAGTGTGGCAAGAAAACATCCCCCACACCATTACACCACCACCACCACCAGCTTGCACAGTGGTAACAAGGCATGATGGATCCATGTTCTCATTCTGTTTACGCCAAATTCTGACTCTACCATCTTAATGTCTCAACAGAAATCGAGACTCATCAGACCAGGCAACATTTTTCCAGTCTTCAACTGTCCAATTTTGGTGAGCTCGTGCAAATTGTAGCCTCTTTTTCCTATTTGTAGTGGAGATGAGTGGTACCCGGTGGGGTCTTCTGCTGTTGTAGCCCATCCGCCTCAAGGTTGTGCGTGTTGTGGCTTCACAAATGCTTTGCTGCATACCTCGGTTGTAACGAGTGGTTATTTCAGTCAAAGTTGCTCTTCTATCAGCTTGAATCAGTCGGCCCATTCTCCTCTGACCTCTAGCATCAACAAGGCATTTCCGCCCACAGGACTGCCGCATACTGGATGTTTTTCCCTTTTCACACCATTCTTTGTAAACCCTACAAATGGTTGTGCGTGAAAATCCCAGTAACTCAGCAGATTGTGAAATACTCAGACCGGCCTGTCTGGCACCAACAACCATGCCACGCTCAAAATTGCTTAAATCACCTTTCTTTACCATTCTGACATTCAGTTTGGAGTTCAGAAGATTGTCTTGACCAGGACCACACCCCTAAATGCATTGAAGCAACTGCCATGTGATTGGTTGATTAGATAATTGCATTAATGAGAAATTGAACAGGTGTTCCTAATAATCCTTTAGGTGAGTGTATATTGAGAATAATAGAGGGCCTAACACAGATCCCTGCAGCACTCCATAGTTTACTGAAGTTATGATCGATTTTTCTCCATTTAAATAGACAAAATGGTAGCGGTCAGATAAGTATGATCTGAACCAGCTTAATGCTTGTCCTTGAACACCAGTATAATTTTGTAGTCGATCTAAGAGTATTGTGTGATCTATAGTATCGAACGCAGCACTAAGATCAAGTAAAACTAATATTGAGATACAGCCTTGGTCAGAAGCTAAAAGTAAATCATTTGTGATTTTAACGAGTGCAGTTTCAGTGCTATGGTGCGGCCTGAATCCAGACGGAAACTTTTCATAGATGTCATTTTCTTGCAAGAAAGAGCCCAGTTGAGCGGACACAACTTTTTCTAATATTTTAGACATAAATGGAAGATTTGAAATGGGTCTATAATTTGCTAGGTTATTATGATCTAATTGTGGTTTCTTAATGAGTGGTTTTATAACTGCCAATTTAAATGTTCTTGGAACATGACCTAAAGATAAAGATGAGTTAATAATATTGAGGAGAGGCTCTTCCACTATAGGTAACACTTATTTCAGTAGTTTAGTTGGTATAGGATCTAATAAACATGTTGTTGTTTTAGATGAAGTGATAAGTTTATTTAACTCTTTTTGTTCTATAGTTGTAAAGCACTGTAATTGTTCTTGCGGGGTGATAATTGAGGCTAAATTATAAGGCGCGATTGAAAATCGAACGTTTACAATTGTGGTTCTGATGCTTTCTATTTTCTCAGTGAAGAAGTTCATGAAATCATTACTACTAAACTGTAACGGGATATTTTGTTCAGATGACGCTTGTTTATTTGTTAGTCTAGCCACGGTGTTAAATAAAAACCTTGGATTGTTTTGGTTGTTTTCTATTAGTTTGCGGAGGTGCTCAGCCCTGGCCGCTTTTAGGGCCTTTTTATAACGTGACATACTGTCTTTCCACGCGGTTCTAAAGACCTCTAAATTAGTTTGTTTCCATTTACGCTCTAAATTACATAGAGGTGTGAAAAGAACCGCCTTAGAAAAACGGGGAAAGCCCCGTGATGAAGTCCAGGGCAATATGGGACCAAGGGCGGGAGGGAATATAGAGGGGACGAAGCAGACCATCAGGAGGCAAATTACCGGACTTCTGCTGGGCACAGACAGAACACGACACAACATATCGACGCACCTACAATCATACAGGCAATGGGGAAGGAGAGAAGCGGCCCGGGAACTACTGAACACCGCTTGCAGATCGTGGTACTGATCCGGAACGCCAGATCAATCAATCGATTCCTTCTGAAAAACAGACAAAGGGATCAGCAGAGACAAGACAATTGTCTCTTGGTGGTTGCCAGACGCGGTGGCCAAATGAATATTAGAAAGTACGCGGCCATCCAGGGCGAAAATCGTAGAAGTCTCTTTTAACTTGTGAAGGGGAAACCGTGTTCAACAGCTCACGTCTCATCGAGGAAATTACCCTCAGCCCCGGAGACAGTTAGAGCAGATTTATGGCCTAATTTATTTGTCCCGTGCGTGACCTCCCGTGTCCCGTTTTTTGACAAGCTGATAAACCACTGACTGATACAACAGCAACAGCAGCAGTGCTGACCACGACACTTGAGAATGATCACCGACACCTGTCATCATCCAATCACAGCTTTTTTTAATCACTGTTTTGAGACAAATCATTGTTTGATTTGCGAACATCCTCTGCCGTCTGGTCGCTTCCGCTTCAAGCCGGACTCGTCTCGCGCTAACGGTAATTTCTTTCCACTGTCCACGTTTTGATTTCGGCTAATCAATTTTGGCGAATGCAAACAACGTGATTATTGTTCATGAGTCTAACATCCAGCCACGCAAGAAAACATGTAATCTACCTGAGGGAATAATATGCTCAAAAAACATTTCTGATTATTATTAATGTTTTAAAGCTTTTAGAAAGTACATAGAAAGCTTTTGTAACATTATCTTAACTGTCACATTTGATTAATGAAATGCATCCTTGCTGAATAAAAGTAGGCAATTACTTTCTTTATTTTTTTTCCCAAAAAATAATCTTACTAACCCCAAACTTTTGAACTGTAAGCCTAGTGTATAATGTTAAAAAAGCTTTCTATTTTAGATAAATGCTGTTATTTTGAACTATGGTTTGTTTGTAATGTGACTTTTTTCATGTATGACATTAAAATTATTTTTAGAATTTAATACATAAATAGGTTAAGCAATACAAATGTGTTTATGTCTGATAACCTTTTAAACACAAACTTAACTGCAGACACTGAAATGACGTACACTGTGTGATACAGTACAAATATTTTGAGTGTCCCTCATTTTCCTATAAATAACCACGATTGTCCCGCATTTTCCTTTTCTGAAGTTGGCAACCCTAACTGTTACACACACACACATGCAGGAATACAAACAAACGCAAGCATGCACACACACTGACATCCACACGCACAGACACACACCCATACACACACATACAAATCCACATGCACAGACACACACACACAAACACACACACGCGCACACACATGTACGCACGCATACATACACGCACAGACACACACACACACAGACACACACAGACATGCACATACTACTACTTTTTTTAGGTATATACATAAACACGCAATACAGCCAAATTGCTCCACGTCATTTATTTTTGTGGAAAGCCAGTGCAGGCCTGAGCGGCGGTCATATTTTGTACCGCCATGCGGTACATCTAGTTTGGTTCTAAACTTTACATTGAAGTGTGATTGATCAATGAGACCCTTTGATCACAGACTCACCAAGACAGTCTGCATTCCTGGGATAACTGTGAAGTCTTCGTTTGGACCACAGGAGCAGATTTGCATCGGTGGAGGAATCGGAAGCATACTGTCACGGTTCGCGGGTTCTTCTTCTTCTTCTTTAAATTTATTGGCGGTTGACATGCCACGGTTCACGGGTTTGCTTGCTCATTCTGGCTGCGTTCGAAACCGCATACTTCCCTACTATTTAGTATGGGAAAAAGAGTAGGCGAGCGAAAAAGTATGTACGGATCCAAAAGAGTAGGCGAGAATTACCTGGGTGACGTACTAATTATCGCGAGATTCGGACTTAAGTGCGTTCGAATATGCCTACTTTCCTACTATATAGTTGGCGAAAACAGTACGTGAAGGAAGCAGTACGTTCGAAACATCAGTATTCATAAAAGAGTAGGCGAGAAGTTCCCGGATGGCTTACTGCTTTCGGCCAGATTTTCGAGTGCTCGACCGATGGATACTCTTCTATCCCAGGAGGCCACGCGAGAGGATACGTCATTATCAAACATCGCAGAGATCAGCGACGCAAAAAAAAAAAGAAAAAAGAAGTCGTCTTGATCCACACTCCATACCAGTTGGTGGCGGAAATACACCATTTTGTTGTTTGTCAACCGCCAATAAAATTCAAGAAGAAGAAGAAGAAGAGATCAGTGACGCGGGTGATTTCAAATGTGAGTAAACACGGTTCCTTTTGTTAAAATTGCATGTGTTGAACTACTGTAGAGTAAACTGTTGAATTGTTGAAGGTGTAAAGACGTTACACAGTAAAGTATAGTTGTGATTTTGCTGTAAAAACACGTTTTATTATGTATAACGTTAGCTAACAGGGGAGCTCCAGTAAGGACACGTAAGTTACGTCTCTAAAGTGGATTTACATAAAACATATACATCATAAAGACGCTTATTTTAAATGTCTATTTACATCTGACAGGAAAATCTTGAAATGTAACATGAAATAGACATCTGAGTGATGAATGTGTGCTATTATGTACGAACAAATCTATAAGTAACAGTTAACTAAACATAAGTTATCTATTTTATTTGTCCATTACTGTTGATAAATTGAGGGACATTTATGTTGGATAAAAAGTTAAAACAACCTCAACATTTAAATGTAGTGTTGAGCTCATAAATCACAGAGGTTTTGTGAATCTTGTCTGGATGTTACAGGGACAGATGAACAGATGTGTGTTTATCCGGTGGAGAGTGGCTCATGAAGCTGAATGCTGCCATCAAAGGCTTTGAGTGAGCATTCTACAGAAATGAATAACAACAACTATTTAAATATTAAGTTGTAGTTTATTTTAATTATTGTAATTTCAAACAGAGCTATCACAGCACTTTTCTGATTCTTGATTTCTGTGCATTTGCTGCACAGCTTTTGTGGTGGAGCAGGACCTGCAAGGAAAGATGATGGCGGCATTTGTGAAAAAGCGTTTTTGTCTTCTAAATAATACTGAAATCAAATGACATTGTGCGGTTAAAATGACTTCTTTTGTGTTATGTATTTTTGTAGGATCTGAAATGTCAGCAGGCTGGTGTGAGCACTGAGGATGAGGAGCCCAGAGCTGAATCCTGGAGATGGTGCCATGGATGAGACCCTCCATCACTCCACCTGCCCTTACGAGACCCTCCATCACTCCACCTGCCCTTACGAGACCCACCATCACTCCACCTGCCCTTATAAGACCCTCCATCACTCCACCTGCCCTTATGTGATCCTCCATCACTCCACCTGCCCTTATAAGACCCTCCATCACTCCACCTGCCCTTATTGCCTCAGATTGTGAAGCACAACACAACACGCAACAACTCTGGCGGTCAGCTGATTCATCAGAATAAAGCCGCAGAATGGGAACCGCTGTGTTGAGATGGCAGAAGGATGTGGGGTTCAGCGCCTGTAGTCTACATACATTATTGTAGTTTGAATAAAGCTTTGTTTCATGTGTTCACTTGTATATGCATTTGTTTATTTTGTGATGGTGACTTTCATTCATTCTTTTACTAATGTATTAATATTTCTCATTGTTGTCAGTAAATAAAATATAATTATTTAAATAATGTTTTATTTAATTGTTTGAAAGAAAATGTAGATATGTTCATTATACACATCTAGAGTGTATTCAATCATGCATAGCTATGTCATGACATACATTACATTTTGTTTGTTTTATTGAATTATATCATTTTCAGTAAAAAGTAATATAATTAAGTATTGGTCAGCATTTATCATTGTTATTATTGATTGTTTTGGGGTGGGATAGCAATGCAATTCATTCTGAGGTAATATTAATTTTTAATATTAATGATACTTAAATTTTTCGAGTACAAAATCAACAGTTTTCCTCCAAAGGCGAATCTTCACACAGCTGCCCTTTGTGCAGACATTACAAACGCTGAGGAAAACCAGGTAGGGCTGTAGAGTTACTGATGTTATGAGGTATATATATATATATTTATATATATATATATATATATATTATGGGTTTGCATACATAATATGAGATTTTTTACACAGGAAAAAACCTACAAGGTTGAATATCTTAATATATATTTTCTTAAATAATTCATCATAATACATTTAAAAAAGCATTTTTTGCCTGAGGGATGAAACGACAGTTAAATTCAACAAGAAAAAGAGAAAAACATAAAGCAGTAAGCCACTTTTGCTTGTGGATGAAAATGTTTGGATGTAAAATTAACAACATATTCAAGAGATGACAATTCGTTTTATTACGATTTCGTAATAAAAATAAATAATATCGTTAAGGATAAAACGGTGGGTCACATAATAGAGTTAAATATAGGAACTTAAATCAACCCTAAATGTATTCACAAAATAAATGGGCAGCAGTTTCTTCAAAAAGACCACAAAATGAGCAAGTTTAATCAATATCAAGATATTTACAGATATATGAATTAAACGTGTCGTTCAAATCTTTTAAGTTGTTGCGTGTGTGATAACGCGTCGTAGGTCACATGATAACGTCAACATGGCAGATGTCCGGTTCGCATTCATGCTCAACGAGATCTGGCTATAAAGTACTCTTTTAGCGCTCGTTAAGTAAGTACTTATTGAAATTAAGTACCTACTCATTGAGTATGCGGTTTCGAACGCAGCCTCAGTGTGTACTGCGCTGATCTGATTGCCTATCAGCACCAGCTGCGCTGACGAGCGATCAGATCAGTCGCAGGTGTGTCTCGTTTATTAGTCCTATATGTAGAGCTGTGTTACTCATGTTCTGTGTCAGATCGTTTTGGTTGCTGGTTCTTGTGCTGATGTCTGTTCTGTGCAGTTCTGGTCCTGCTCTTGGTTCGCACGGATCTCCTGTTTGACGTCCTGCCTGAGCTGTGGTCTGCCTGTGTTGAGGACATTCAGGATGCGTCAATTCTCCTCTACCCTGCTTGGATTCTACTCTGCAGCTCTTGTGTTTCCTAGGACCTGCTGGGTGCCCATTATTAGCCAGCCATTCTGTTTGTTCTTCTAACTGTTTACAGTAAACCTTATTTCGACTCGCTACTGGATCCGTTGTATGCTTCCTGACACGTACACACTGCAGTAAATCAAATTTCAGAAAGTAATATCAGTAATGTCTACACATTTACTCAATATAGTAAAAAAGAAAGAAATCAGTTAAAGGAACTGCAGAGGACACTTACTACATTATCTGAACATACCTTGTTCACTGAGTTGATATTGGCCACTTTCATCAACCACCCCTAAGTAAATTGTTGTTGGATCAGGTTTTTAAAAAACATCAAACATAGCTTCTCTATCATGGAGAAAAAAAAAATTCTGTGGATCTCGGAGTCACATGTTGAACAGAAAAACTGACCTCCAGAGGTAACACAGTCTAGGCACCGGACAACTGCATCAACTTTCTGCAGCCAACATGCAATTCAAGATCTCTGGCATTGCAGCCCTGAATTTCTATTCAGAGATGACCTGTCTTTAGGTCCATTCAGACATGGTGGATGTCTCTTCTACTTCCACTGATACAGAGACAGTGACAGAAGTTAGCAGGTTTTTTAGTCTCTGAAGATGTTGATCTAGTCAATTAGGTGTATTGGCTGCAAATTAGCAATTTCTTATATGGCTTTGACTCTTCATATGCATGTTGGAAATGGGCGTACATTTGACAGTTGCCTATATGTGACATTTTTAATTTAAATATAAAGGCTGAAATTATTTAGGCTTGCAATTCAATATGCTTACTAAGACTTGGGACCTCTTGCGGAATGTCATTAATTTGCACCTCCTCAACCTCTGAGAGCTCCCTAGTGCCGACAGGTTTAACTGCAAACACAAAATGTAATGCATAAACACAAACATTACTGCTGACTAAAAGCATAAACACTTGTGAACAACAGTACCCTTACGAAAAAGAAGAATACTTCAAGTTCATTTCATGAAGTATACTTAAGTATCAATCTTTTTTTTCTTTTCGTCTTTTTCCTTTTCCATCCTCTTAGGTGGGTGTGACACTCTTCCTGAGCGGGTCACATAAGAACGTCCCTCAGTTTGTTCAGGCACGGGTTGTCTCACTGATGAATCGGGCGGAGATAAGCCCGGATTGTCCGAATCACTCCATTCTCTGTGCCAGTCAGATAAGATCTCAGGACTGACGACATCACAGATCGCTGCATTTTCTCCAACGTCATGAAAAATATTCAGTATCTCTTGCCACATGTATCTGGATATGACAATCCTTTGTCCTCTTAAAAGGAGGTCTCCAGCTATGGAAAAATGCCCTCGTTCTTGCTAATATGGCTACAGCTCTTTCTGCAGGTGACTTTTCTCTGGCCACCCAGACTGGCAGGACTGACGGATTTTCTCACACACGGAGTCAGCTTTTTGTTCTTCAACTATTTGTTTCAGCCTTGTTTCTGTGACTTTTGTGACTCTGCACTGTCAGGAGTCAAGTTTGATTCCTCAGCTTGTTTCTCTTCTCCCTCTCCTTAACATGCGCTCTCGCACCGCTGAACACAATGCCAGCAACCATATCACCCTGTAGCCCAAGACTGGTGGCCCACTGAAGCTAAGCAGGGTTGAGCCTGGTTAGTACCTGGATGGGAGACTCCTAGGAAAACCAGGTTGCTGCTGGAAGAGGTGTTAGTGAGGCCAGCAGGGGGCGCTGCTCACCCTGTGGTCTGTGTGGGTCCTAACGCCCCAGTATAGTGATGGGGACACTATACTGTAACAAGCACCGTCCTTCGGATGAGACGTTAAACCGAGGTCCTGACTCTGTGGTCATTAAAAATCCCATGGCATAAAGAGTATGGATGTAAATTCCCTCCAATGGCCCTTGCCATTCATGGCCTCCTAATAATCCCCATCCATTAAATTGGCTCTATCACTCTCTCTCCTCTCCACCTATAGCTGGTGTGTGGTGAGCGCACTGGTGCCATTGTTCTGTAGCTGCTGTCGCATCATCCCAGTGGATGCTCACACTGGTGGTGGATGAGGAGAGATTCCCCTGACATGATTGTAAAGCGCTTTGAGTGTACTGTAGTACATATGAAAAGCGCTATATAAATGCCTCACTCACTCAATGTTTAAAATTAACTGGTTCAGTGACTAGAAATATAATTATACTTTATTATCATGTGAAAATTTTAGAAAATGTATCTGGTAAATGATAATTAGCCTGAAAACATGAATGCTAAAATGGTCTCTAAAAGCTCTAATTATGTAAAGTGAAATATAAATGAAAACGTGTGTTGTTATATTGATATTGATCAAATATTGGAAACATGATCAAAGCAGGAAGATCCAGATCTACAGGAGTAACGTTTACTGACTATTCACTATTGGCGCTTTTCCACTGCATGGTACGGCTCGGTTCGGCTCGGTACGGTTCGACTCGGCGCAGAACGGTTTGGCTCGCTTCGCTTTTCCACTGCGTGGTACGAATCGACTCGGTACGGCACGGTTCGGTTCGCTTTAGCTCGGTTGCTTTTCCACTGCAGTTAGTACCGCTTCAAAGTGGGTGGGACTGATCGTTATAGTTGCTGTCTTTACTGCAAAGACATCATCATATTAAATGCGAATTTTTCATTCCGTGTTACCCCATCCGCTCCTCGGCAACCAACGAGAGGAAGGTACGCACCTCGTCCACTGACCACGATTCAGCCATTTCTTTTTTTGAAGTTTATACTCTTTTAAAACAAGTAAAACAAGTACTTTTAAAACAAGTGCTACAGCGTTGGCTGTTGTCTACTGGCTATTTAAATCTAGCGGGTTTAGTGTCTCCTGTCGTAAATACAATGACGCTGGTAGTGATGTTTCTGTCTGACCAATCAGTGATCTGCAGTGTTTTCACGTCACATTTTAGTATCGGTACGGTACGCTTGGAACCTCAACAGAGGTGGTACCATTTAAAGCGAGCCGAAGAGAGCCGTACCGTACCGTACCATGCAGTGGAAAAGCGCCATATGAAGATCCTCAGAGAGTCTAAACTCAAGAAGAATGGAAAGAGTGTGTGAGTGAAGGTGGTTGTGAATGTGTGTAGATGTGTGGTTAGTTACAGGATCAGAGAATGACACCGTTCCTCTGTTATAGTTCAGATACACTCTCACACGATCAAGCTTCTGTTCAATATGAAATCCAGACTCAATAACACATCCATACTCCACACACCAAACATCACTGTTGAAGAAATCACGTCCCTTCCTCTGGTTTAATGCTGTAGTTACTCCAAGTTTCCTCACACAAAACCTCACAGCAACACAAACACAATTATTACACAATTTATCCAATTGACTCTAATATGCAGAAGTAGAAAACTTTATAGGCCAAACCTGAGAAAATGGCATCATCTTGTAAAAAAATATATAGTTTTTATTTTTATTTTGAAGCCTTGCCAACAGAACAAAAGTCTATTAACAAAGACTGCATCATTTTATAGTTAAATGGCCCTGGGATAAAAAGAAATTGGCAGTTTTAACGGGTTTCAATGGGGACATTTTTGTCCTTGAGGTCCTGAGTGTAAATATTTTGTGTACAATGTGGAAAGGAAAGAAGAAAATTCAAATAAAAATATACACTTGTGCCAAAATTGATGTAGTTGGCATTAACACAGGAAAAAAAAATATTGAAAGAAATCCCTGAAAGAGACAAACATGTCCTTAAGGAAACACAAGGGTTAATTTGGTTGTAAACTTTACATTGAAGTGTGATTGATCAATGAGACCCTTTGATTACAGTGTTATTATTGAAGCATAATTTGCAAAACTGTATTAATCTAGAAGCTGAAGCAGATTTAACTGTGATTTTCTGCTGTAATAAACAGTTTAACTGGTAAGATCCTCAGAGGAGAAGTTGTGCAGCCATTAGATAAGAATGGAAAGACAGTCTCTGTGAAGGATGTCCTGAATCTGCGCAGACAGTCTTTAGTTACAGGATCAGAGAATGACACTGTTCCTCTGTCATAGTCCAGCTGAACTCTCACACGCTGAAGCTTCTGTTTAACAGGAAAGTAAGTGCTGGGTTGCTCTGGGGATTGTGAGATGTATTCGCTGTCCATGTACCCTACACACCAGACATTAGACTTCAAGAAATCCTCTCCCTTCCTTTGGTTTGATGCTGTTGTTATTCCAAGACTCCAGAGTGTATTGTCACCAACCTCCACATCCCAGCAGTGTGTTCCTGAGTTAAAGCCCTCAGATCCCAGGACACATATATAATAGTCAAACCTCTCTGGATTGTCAGGAAGTGATTTATAAACATCACTGTACGACACACTGGTCAGATCAGCAGAGACTGTGAGACGAGGATCTGCTGTGTTTGGATCCAGAGTCAACGGAGCTGCAAAGAGAATAACATCAGATTACAGGATGAGATATGATGTATTAGAAATGTAAATGTAAAACATTTTTCTTTTGTTGAAAGAGTTAAATAGCATAAATCATGCTATCATAACAATGGTCTCTCAGTTACTGTCAGAACGGATTGAGGCTTCAGGTTTAATATCAGTATTCAATAAACCCGATTGTATCCTAATACATAAACATAAACCATGAGGAATAGACTTTTCATTATGAGTTCGCTGTATGATCTGATGATTTTCTGAAATTCAGTTTACATTCACTTGGTAATTCAAGTGATTATTAAATATATTTCTCAATATTTCTCATCAAATGTTGATGTTGTGTGTGTTTATATCTGAACTATCTTCTGCACTGGTGTCAAATCTGCTGAGACTCACTGTGTTGGACAGTTTCCAGCATCTTCTTCCAGACTCTGAACGGCAGGTTACCCAGATAACGCGACACATGAATCAAAGCTCCAGAACTCATCCGTGGATCCGGCTGTGAGATCTGGACTCTGAGGAACATTCAGGAGTCAGAACTGCAGTGAATTTGAGTTCAGATCCACTGAGAGAAGAGATACGAGCAGCTCACTTACCTTTCCATTGAGGCCTTAAAGTTCTGGAAAATATAGTTTGAAACATTTTAATATCTTATCAAACACTCTTCATTGTCAGTGAGTCTCTCTATACAAGTTGTTTTATGCACAAAGAATGAAGCCAGATTGATTTGTCACCTTTAGAAACGAGACGTCATTGTCTTTCATCATCTCCTCCATGTCTCTGATTGTGTGTGAAAGAGCTGAGATGTGTGTGTTCATCTCCTCCAGCTTCTCCTTCATCCTCTGCTTCTTCTGCTCCTCTTCCTCTCTCAGTGCAGTGATTGTAGCTTCTTCTTCATCTCTGAGAAACTGATGAAGCTTCTCAAACTCTTCTTTAATCTGACGCTCTGTGTGCTCAGCTTGAGACTGAAATCAAATCACATTCACTTCAATCATCTCAATCAACACAAATCTCGGATACCCGACATATAACGGATCCAGAAGCAGAAGCTGCTTGTCATTTACAGAAATAATCAACTGGAATCCATTATATTAAATATATCAATTTATAACAGTATAAAGTGATCCTCCAGCTGTAATGAAAATGACTCTTGATTCTGTTTCCTCACATTGATGTGTTGAGCTGTTTCCTCAAACTCTCCTTTCTTCTTTTCATTGTGTTGAAGTTTCTGTTGTAAGGACTTCAGTGCTGTATTGAGCTCCTCCTAGAATTGAACAAAAATACATTAAACACCAGATTACAGTGAAGAGAAGAAAATACAGTGATATGATCATACAATTCTGTGCAAAAGTATTGACCCCCACCCTGATTTCTTCTGTTTTTGTGTAAATCTCATACTAAACTGATTCAGAAATTAAAACTTACCATAAAACAAAGGCAGTCTGAGTGAACACAAAGTACAGTTTGTAAATGACAATGTTATTTACTGAAGCAAAAAAGTTATCCAATACTAACTGGGCCTGCGTGATAATGTATTTGGCCCCATAGTTACTAATTCCTCAAATCTCTGAAACTGTATTTATAATGTTGTTCAGTTGGACTAAACACAACCAGTCCTGATCACTGCAGCCCTGTTCAATCAAATAAACACTTAAATAGGACTTTTTTAACAGCATGAAGTTGGTTAAAGGGTCTTAAACAGTAACACACTATTGACAACGGTGAAAGAAACTCCAGGAATAATGATGAAGATGGTGATTGAAATACATCCGTCTGTGATGGATTACAAAGCTATTTCAAAGGCTCTTGGACTCAAAGAACCACAGCGAGAGCCATTATATCCAAATGGAGAAAACTCGGCACAGTAGCAAACCTTCCCAGAAGTGGCTCAAAGTCACCAAAGGGCCAAGAACAACATCATAAGAACTGAATTTTCTTATTTTCTATCAGAAAATGCTAAAGCACAATATCCTATCTTTAGTCTGCAAACTGAAGCTCAAGCAACAAGACAATGATTCAAAGAATAGTGAGTAAATCCACCTCTGAACGGCTCAAAAGTGGCCTTGTCAAAGGCCTGACTTGAAATCAATTGAGATGATGTGGCAGGACCTTAAACAGGGAGTTCATGCTTGAAAACCCTCCAATGAGGCTGAACTAAAGTTGTCCGCTCAATTGTGTTTTTTTTTGTTAGTTTTTTTTGCAAAATAATGATATCTATGAAAAAGGCGCCACTATTTAGTATGAGACACAAAAACATAAGAAATCAGGATGGGCAAATACTTTTACAGCACAGTAAATGTCATATAAAGTTGAGTAAAATGACATTGAAATAGTAATGCATGAATGTGATGATATCTATGTTTATGACTAATTATTGTTCTTTACATGTGAAACAAGAAACATTTGTCTTACCTTGTAAGATGAAAGCACTTCACCGATGGGTCTGAATTTATGATTGTCATGTTTTTGTGAATTAGTACAGACTAAACACACAGGCTGTTTGTCCTCCAGACAGAAGAGTTTGAGTTTCTCACTGTGTAAACTGCAGATCTCCTCAGATCCTGATGAACGTTTCTCATTTCTCTCCTTCAGGAATGACTCACACAAGTTTTTTAACGCCAGATTGAATGGAGGATCATCTCTTGAGGATCTTCTCCTGCAGACAGGACACTCCTGAGTTTTCTTAGTTTTCCAGAACTGTTGTAGACACTCTTTACAAATACTGTGACTACAGGACAGAAGAACAGGAACCTTGAAGATTTCATAGCAAACAGGACAAATATAATCATCTTCAGCTGCTGAAGCCATTTTCACCGTTTGAGTCTCGCAAACTAAACTTTACTTTTACTTTCTGAACGACGGTTTTCAAAAATGAATCAAGATGAGAATCAAAGATCTGCTGTCTGTTCAGAAATGAACATCACAAAAATCCTTCTGTAAAGTTTTTCTCTGTGTGGAGAACATTGATTGCTTATTCTTTATTGCTTTTGTTGAGCCAAAGTCGGTGTGACAGAAAGGAGAAATAACAAGTCAGTTTCTTCCTGGTTAGTGTTGTAAGAGGGAGGAGTTTATGATCACCTTTGGGTTTACAAACAGATCAAACAGGAACATCAGGATTTCTTCAGGTAAAATGTATTTAAAATGGACATGCATTGAAATGTTAAAAAATAATGCTGTAAAACTTTGAATAAAACACAAAAGAACAATTACAATACAAAACTATTCATTATAAACGAACTCAAAATGCTTATACATGTTTTATTTATTGCTCTTTATTTGTCAGAGTTTCTCCAGGTCTGTCATGATCAAATAAAATAAAATTGTATTTATGTAGCACATAAAAACAACAGTAGTTGGCCATTGTGCTGTACAACAGAATAAATATCTAAAAAAACAAAAAGAGAGCTCAAAGGGAGTTTACATCAAAAACACCAATCATAAAATTCAACATTAATTTTCTGTCATGCTCAAATCTTTGTCAGTGTAATGGGCAGGAATAAAGATCTGAGCGACTTTGACAAGGGCCAGATTGTTATGGCGAGGTGACTGGGTCAGAGTATCTCTGAAACTCAAGGCTTGTGTGTCGCTCCCGGTCAGCAGTGGTGAGGATTGACCAACAGTGTCCGAGGAGGGACGAACACACACCGGCGACAAGATGTTGGACACCCAAGACTCATCGATGGACGAGGGCAATGAAGCCTATCCCGTCTGGTCAACTAATGATGTTTTGGGAAGAAGAAGAAGAAGAAGAAGAAGAAGAAGAAGTAGTTTTATTTATACAGCGCCTTTCCATAGCTCAAGGTCGCTTTACATGGGAGGAATGTGTCACAACACACAGTGCATCACATTCTGCTGCATATAGGGCCAAAGACCAATCAGAGTGCCTATGATGACCCCTGTCCACCTTCAAAAGAGTCTACAATGTGTATGAACATAATTCATGTGCCTGGGAAGCAGCTGATCACAACAGATGTGATGTCAGGAGCTCCTGTTAAGCGGACTGATAACTTTAGTGATGGCATAAGGCCCAATGAAACGGGGAGCCAATTTCCGAGTGGGTGCCTGAAGGGGTAAATTGCGCGTGGAGAGCCAAACTCTCTGTCCACACACATACCTGGGAGCTTTGGACCGGGGACGGTTGACGATACGACCGGTGCGTTCCCTGGTCCGGCAAAGAGCTGACCTCAAGTGCGACGACAGCGCAGTATAAAGGCCTGGACCGAGGGAACGGCGGCATGGGGTTCCTGAGAGGGAAACAGAGGCGGGTGGTAGCCCAGATAACAAAAAAATTGGGGACAGGCCAGTGGATGAGGACGGCAGAGAATTATGAGCGTACTCTGCCCATGTCAATTGTTCACACCAGGAGGTGGGGTTATGAGCCGCCAAACAGTGGAGCATCGACTGAGGTCCAGATTAGCGCGCTATAGCTTGGCCATTACTCTGGGTGAAACCCTGACGACAGACTGGCAGTGGCACCAATCTGTTAGAATTCCCTCCAAAAGTTAGAGACAAACTGGGGTCCCCTGTCCGAAACCACATCAGAAGGAAGCCAGTGAATCCTAAAGACGTGGTCCACGACCGCCCGCACAGTTTCTTTAGCCGACAGAAGCTTAGAGAGAGGAATGAAATGAACCACCTTAGAAAAGCGGTCAACGACAGTAAGAATCACTGTATTGCCGCTGGAGGGGGGAAGCCCTGTGACGAAGTCCAGGGCAATATGGGACTAAGGGCAGGAGGGAATAGAGAGGGGACGAAGCAGACCATCAGGAGGCGAATTACCGGACTTCTGCTGGGCACAGACAGAACACGACGCAACAAATCGATGCACCTACAATCATACAGGCGATGGGGAAGGAGAGAAGCGGTCCGGGAACGACTGAACACCACTCGCAGATTGTGGTACTTATACGGAACCATCAATCGATTTGCCTGAAAAACAGACAAAGAGGAAGCAGAGGGATCAGCAGAGACAAGACAATTGTCTCTTGGTGGTTGCCAGATGTGGTGAGACTCACCGGGACGGTGGACAAATGAATATTAGAAAGTACGCGGCCATCCAGGGCGAAAGCCGTAGAAGTCTCTTTTAACTCGTGAAGGGGGAAAACATGTTCAACAGCTTACGTCTCATCAAGAAAATTACCCTCAGCCCCTGAGTCAATTAGAGCAGATGTGCAGGTGACAGAAGTGGTACCCCTGCGAAGCTGGCACGTCGGCGCAGATCAAAACGTTTGTCAATACGAATGGATAATTCCACCAGCTCATCCAGGTGTGAGGGACACTCTCAAAAATAAAAAATGTTGCATCCTTCAGCTCCTCATTCAAGCCTTCCAAAAAGCGTGCCGTGACTGCTGCTTCATTACATTCACAGGTGGCAGATAAAGTCTTAAAGTCAATGGCATAATCAGCCGCGGAGCGCCTTCCTTGACGAAGTGCTGCCAGCTGGCGAGAAGCCTCGCGACTGAAGACGGAACAGTCAAAAACCTTCAACATCTCCTCCTTGAATAAATCAAACTGTTCACAGCAATCAGCCCCCGCCTCCCAGACTGCTGCTCCCCAATCCCGGGCTTGACTCGTAAGAAGGGACACCACATATCAACAGCTGAGCGGATGGTCGTCTCGTTCGCTCTGTCCATCATGGTTGGTTTATTTTGAGAGGTTTATTGAGGATCAGAACAGGACAATTAAACTGAACAGGACCAGGCTACAACCAGGCAGGGTGAAAGGCACAGGTAGTTGCTGTCAGGAAGTTCACACAGGAGATGATGAGCTCTGACTCCACTTTGCGGATACAGCAGCACAGACTAGCATGCTTGGCACAGGATAACAGGTGATATCTCTCGTCTGATACACACACAGGACGGAACAGGACAATATTAGGCAGAGGTAAATCACAATCACGTCTGTAAAGGGCATGAATGAACAAACAATAAACCGACAAAGAGGGGAGAAGAACACCAGATCTAAATAGCAAGAATATTAGGGCAAATGGGAAACAGGTGTGGGAAGATGAGTGAGGGTGCGAACGCAGATTGAGATTGAGTGAGTGAGGCATTTATATAGCGCTTTTCATATGTACTACTGTTCATCCAAAGCGCTTTACAGTCATGTCAGGGGAATATCTCCTCATCCACCACCAGTGTGAGCATCCACTTGGATGATGCGACGGCAGCTACAGAACAATGGCATCAGTGCGCTCATCACACACCAGCTATAGGTAGAGAGGAGAGAGAATGATAGAGCCAATTCAATAGATGGGGATTATTAGGAGGCCATGACTGGCAAGGGCCATTGGATGGATTTTTAATGACCACAGAGAATCAGGACCTTGTTTTAACGTCTCATCCGAAGGACGGCTTGTTACAGTATAGAGTCCCCATCACTATACTGGGGCGTTAGGACCCACACGGACCACTGCTGGAGGCACTGCTGGCCTCACTAACACCTCTTCCAGCAGCAACCTGGTTTTCCCAGGAGTCTCCCATCCAGGTACTAACCAGGCTCAACCTGATGGCTGCAGAGACAGTAACCCAGCATTGCTGTCAACAATGCAAAACTGTTGATGCTGTTGTCCGGTGCCTAGACTGTGTTCCTTCTGGAGGTCAGGGTTTCTGTTCAACATGTGACTCTGAGATCCACAGAATAGTTTTTTTTTTCTATGATCGAGAAGCTATGTTTGATGGTTTTTTAAAACCTAATCCAACAACATCCTTAGTGGTGGTTGATGAAAGTGGCCAATATCAACTCAGTGAACAAGGAATGTTCAGATAATGTAGTAGGTGTGTCCTCTGCAGTTCCTTTAACTTTTTTTTTTTTTACTTTGTTGAGTAAATGTGTAGACATTACTGATATTACTTTCTGAAATTTGATTTACTGCAGTGTGTATGCTTCCGATTCCTCCACCGATGCAAATCTGCTCCTGCGGTCCAAACCAAGACTTCACAGTTATCCCAGGAATGCAGACTGTCTTGGTGACTATCAACAATATGTGTTGTCATTTCCTTCTACCTTTTTATATCCGACCAGATGAAGTCAAGCATATTGACTCTTCTGACTTCTGACTTATACTTTTGTCCTGTTCTCTACAAATACTGGTCAAATAGTAAACACATGTTTGTTTTAAGGTCCATACAACCTGTGCCTGCCTTGTATATGCTGTCCACTTTGTTCTTCTAAATAGACTCCTGGGATTAGTGACTTGCTAGTACTGGCCAGCAACCACCCGCTGCCAAATGCTGTTCAAGTTTGATGTGTTCACATGATTTGAGCAGATGAAATTAGCTAGCCCAGCTTTATCCCAACAAGCATTTCTCAAAATGCTTGAACATCGATCTCTTTGCTCGGGTTGGGTAAGGGCTGTTTTCATTTCCAAAGGTTTTGAATTCCAGACTTTAAAATCTTTTATTAACCAAAATAATACCATCCTTCTTTCCAGACGGGTAGTATTTGTGGTGATACCTTCCATAGAGTCTTTCGGGAGTTTGCCTTCTGCAATTTTAAGAAAAAAGATCTGTGCCTGATGGAGCCCTATAAATACCCAGCATGCACACCAGACTGTAGATGGCAATAGAAAACAATACCGGTTCAAGAAGTCCAAAGAGTCCGTGGAATTGTTTTTTTGTTTTACAATTTAGATATAGGGTGGCAGAGTGGTGCAGTGGTCTATTTGTGTAGCCCTGCAATAGAGCGGCAGATACGTCCATGCTACACCTCACCTCTCAACCAGTGCATGATGGGATAGGCTCTAGACCCCCATGCCATGACCCTCTAAAGGAAAAGCAAGTACAGCTATTGGTTGGATGGACTGATAGTTATTTATAGAGAAACTATGCTGCACCTTATTGCTATAACATGTAACAATCATTTTGTGGTATCTGAACATAATTCTTTGACATAAAAATGTTGGCTCTAGGCATTATATAATTATACTTTTATTTGAAATTCATGGAAAGTAACAAAATGTGTCAAATGTGTGATTGCTTCACATTCAAACGTAAATGCTTTTACAATTACAAAAGTGTTTGAAAGATATAGCACTGTTTTAAACCAGCTTGTGATATTACAGTTCAGTGACAACAATCTGGTAAGTTGTTCAGGAAGTTTGTCTCCCTTCTGTGGCCTGAAGACATGAACAACAATATAGATGTTATTTATTTTTGTACTTTAAACAGTATGTTTTTAACTTCTCACACAAGTCAATGCCAAATTATTCATTTCCACAGGACAAATAAAAGCTGATTCTCTAAACACAGTGTTCCAGATCAAATGTGATTCACACAGACTAAAATGTGTGGCACCTTTATGGTTAATTGTCATATTAATTTAAGTGAATACAACATTTAATTATGATTATATAATTGTGTTGGTGATGAATTCCTCTTATTTAACAGGACAGACGAACCATCTCTTTTTGATGGACTGTTCATCGCACAAGATGCCAAAGTATCTGCCTTTGTTGAGCAAATAAGAAGCCAGATGTTTAGTGTAGTGATTTATTCAACTCTATAACCCTTCTTTTTTTTCTTTTTCTTTTTTTACTTTTCCTGGGATTACACGTAACATATTGTTTCTACTTTCAGAGGACAGGTCATAATGTCTGTTGACGGCAACATTTCCAGCAGGCAGAGAAATATCACAGAAGTAAATTTAAGAATAGCTGTGTGCAGACATGAATCTCGCTGCAAGGCTTGAATCACTAGCGTGGTGAAATATATGCCAACCCAATGTTCCTGCAGAAGGAGCTGGCACAAGCTACAAATGCAATACTCTTTTGTATGGACATTGCTTGCCGGTAGATAGCCATTGCCAAATGATAACTGAAGTTTTGGTAACACTTTACAATAATAGTACATGAATAATCATGTACTAATACCTGAATTAATAATTACTTTACTATGAACTAATGATGAGTTAAGACATGTATTAATGAGGTACTAACCTTAATTACGACATGAGTATCATGAATTCCTACATGAATATACCATCTTAACTACGCGTTAGTACATGCTTGTTAATTAATGTATTAATTAACATTTCGAGGTAAAGTAAATCAAACATGCTCTAGATCAAAAGAAAGATGTACTAAAAGGGCACAATGTTAAACCCTAACCCTAACATGAATTCATGACTTGTTAATGTATCATAATGTCATGACTTTACTTGGAGGGGCACATCATTACTAACTCATCATTAATTACTTGGAAAGTAACATGAATTCATGATTTGTTAATGTATCATGTAATTTCTTGTCTTGGCCCTCCAAGAGTAAATCTTCAAAAATGTATCAATTACACATGTTTTATACATATTCAGCTCTTCTAAATCAGATATCATTTGGTGCTTGTCGGTGGTTTGTAAAGAAGTGGAAGAGCAGAGGTGCTGTGCCTGAATTTAGATGGAGAAGGAACTGAACGGTAGGAAAAAAGTGGACAAATTTTGAAGGGGCAATAGTGGCCCCAAAGAAGAGCCAGCAAACAAGACTAACATCCGACTACATTATGATATAAAGACAGTAAACAAATCCAGAAAATAACCATCATCTGTGCTATCACTGATTTTAATTTTGAAAATTGCATCTGTTTAATGAATATGCTAGTGTAGTAGGTATTTTACACTTGAAGGCAGCAGTGGAATCACTTAAAACGGAATGAGATAGTTTTAATTAAGAATGCATCATTGTGTGTTCAATGAGTAGGTTTAATATAAATATTTCAAGACATCTTGTGTCATTCACTGATGTATGTGACAATTGATGGTGTCAAATTTATGAACAATTTAGCATTGTGCCCTTTTAGTACATCTTTCTTCTGATCTAGAGCATGTTTGATTTACTTTACCTCGAAATGTTAATTAATACATTAATTAACAAGCATGTACTAACGCGTAGTTAAGATGGTATATTCATGTAGGAATTCATGATACTCATGTCGTAATTAAGGTTAGTACCTCATTAATACATGTCTTAACTCATCATTAGTTCATAGTAAAGTAATTATTAATTCAGGTATTAGTACATGATTATTCATGTACTATTATTGTAAAGTGTTACCGAAGTTTTTACTGATGTTGTACCTTCTAAATCTATGTCATGCATGGGAATAACACCATGACTAGCTAAAAATCACACATTTAATATATTATGGACTTAGAAAGTTAATATGATACTACTGATACCACAGATTACCATACATATGACTACATACTGTAGTGATCTTTGATTGGTTACAGGAATTGTACAAGTCACATAGGTCCTGGTTTGTCTCCTTACGGTAGATGGCAGAAAAGTTATCTGAGCTCCAACCACTTCCCATGATGAAGCCTTTTCTATCTGTAATGCGTGCCAAGGCTCACACTGGCAAATGTTAGGTACAGTGTGCGAGTTAAGTTTACGTCACAGTTTTTTAGAAACATATCCTTGCAGCATCAGACAAAATGTAGTTTGATTTTTATCTCTGTAAATATGCATGTTTCAGAAACAGTTTAGTGCACATTAGTGAAATACTTGACTGCAGTGGTTATCAAACCTGTCCTGAGGACCCCAGCACTGCATTGTGTACAGTATGTCTCCCTTATCTGACACACCATATTCAGGTCTTGCTGTCTCTACTAATGAGCTGTGAGTTAAATCAAGTGTGTCATATAAGTGAGATTGTGTAGTATGTGGAGTGAAAATGTGTTGTGCTGGGGGTCCTCAAGGACAAGTTTAAAACCACTTATTTAGTGTGTGTGTGTTGGGTGAATATACTGTATATGTAGGAGCCATTATTTGTCTTATTTAAAGGATAATTGTGTTAATCTGTGCTTTCTTGAGAGGTGCACCCTCTGCAGGACAGGAGAAGCGTAAAGGCCTCGGCCTGGCTTGTAGGAGTACATGCTCTTTAGACCTTGCCTTCTGTTTGTTTGCCAGCAAAAGTTGATTTGATTTCATTAAGTTTGCATTACCTTTTCTCAGTTTATTATCTGTAATCAAGTTTATAATAAACAACAAGAAAAGCATGTGCAACTTGGTGGACAATTGATTTTTAAGGAAGTGTCTAACCCCTCAACAGACCCAAGAAGTGACAATTTGATTAAGGATAGTCACTACAATACACATATATATATACACACACACACACGCTTATGAACTTTTAAAACATAGTTAACATTACTATCAGTGATGATACTGTTAACAGTTCTGATCATTCTGGTTTAACAGCAGGGCTGTTTGTAGGATATGCTTCCTAAACCCTTCCAAAAGTTCTGACTGCAGTTGTGAAAGCTTTTCTTTCATTATTACCTCAGAACATTTTATATGTTCAAAATTTGCTCATGGCACCAAATTCAATTGAGGATACACAGACTAATAAATAAGATTTGAATGATAAAGGTCTTGATCTTATTTTTTTGGTGGAACAGGTCAATAGCTTCCTTTCAAGGGCAGCTCTTACTACAAAGTACATGACCACGTTGGTTAAAAAAGGGTTAACCCTTGTGTTTGACACACAATGCTAATTGTACAATTGATTTGTTCTTATCTGTTTTGTTTTTTAAAGGCAGAGGAGATATGATAACTGCTTGCCATGGGACAGAGATGCACCGATTGATCGGCTGGTGACCGGAATTGGCCGATTTTCACTAATAATGCATACTACAGAAAAGCAGATGAGCACAGAATATGAACACAACGCGTTTAATTGAGACAGAGGCAGGGTTGCCAACTTTGGGACTTTGGCTGGAGTGAGACTCTGTAAAACATCAGTGCGCGCGCGCGTAACCCTAACCCTAATTTTAAAAACATCAGTCTTGTTTACTTATATAGCCTAAACCCTGATTTATGAAGAAAAAAGTTTTCAAAATGTACAATTAATTTATTGATTGCACTATAAAAAAATAAAGATAAAGGTGATTAAATAACAAACATGTAAAACAACAACATCAAAATAATAAAAAATCTCAAAACAAAAGGGACACATAATAATTACTCCACCTCCCCAGCAAACCACAACACAAATTCCACACATTAGGCCTGTTGTAGCCTATAGTGGCAGTGTTAGCCTGCTTCACCACCTCTGCAGGAGCTCGTATCTGAAGCAGGGTTCAATCCGTTCATGAACGTTCATTGCGTCTGTCACGTGACAAATGAACGAAAGACTCGGAAAGTAAAGTAATTATGTTCCCTGTAAATTATTTTTGACTGCATTATGATTTCTTAATTCAGAATATGATAAAGACTGCGTAGGTGGATGTGTCCGGGGAATTTGGCTGTTAAAAGTATAACATTTAAAGCCCCTTAAATGAACGAAATGACTTGAAAAAAGATTCGTTCATTTTAATGAATGAGATCGAACAGACGAGTGAGTAAAATGATCCGAACTTCCCAACACTCACAGGGTGCCATCAAGTGCCAGTCTGTTCCTGGTGTCAGTCTCGTTTAGGCCAGTAACTGAAAAGGTTCGCTCAGCATCCGCATTTGACTGTGGCAGACTCAACGCGATCTGGGCAACCTTTGATCATCACATAAAATGGGGGAAAAAGTTTTTGCACTTTAAAAAAAGCAAAAATGTTTTTCACAATTTTAATCACATTTCCTGCATTTACATACCTTTAGGGACTATGGTGATACAAAATCCAGGAAATAATTAAGTTGATTATAATGATAAATTCTGCCAAAAAGAATATAGTAGGCTACTTTATTGCAGTAAGAGGCCAAAATTGATTTTAAGACACATTTTCTGCTATTTTCCATCTTATTAGGACATAAATAATTAAATTTCATGATTTTTGTATTAAATACGACTTTTAATTGTGTTTAATCTTTATTATTTTAATGTTTGTTGGCCTATATATGACTTACATTAATTACTACATAATTTATTCATGTTCATATTAATGTTAATTATTATACATCATTCTTTTTTTTACATTTTCATGATTTTTTTAAGATATGACTTTTATATTTGTTTATTTTTTATTATTTTAATAATTGTAGGCCTATATATGATTTACATTAATTATTACATAATTTATTAATGTTCATATTAATGTTAATTATTATACATCATTCATTTTTTATTGTCAATTTGAATGTTTAATATATGATACATTAATTATTATACTTTATTAATTAATGTGAATTAAATTTAAATACAATTATGTAAATAAAATGATTAATGTTAATTATCATACATTAATTGTTTTGCATTTTTATTGCTGATTTTAATGTTTGTATATATAAAGTATTCATTAATTATACATCATGTATTAATGTTTGTTTGTTTATCTATTTATTTACTTACATTTTAAAGTGAATGACAAATATGACACAACAGGCTTTTGGTGCCTTTTAATGTTAATTCTCATTGAATTGCCTAAAAACCTGATCTATGAAATAAACATTTATACCTGATGTATTAAATATGATACTCAAAACACACACACACACACACAGTGTTTGAATATATATATATATATTATATATTTATATATAAAAGGTCACAGTTTTGCCATTTTATTTTACGTTCTAGCACTTACATAATGTCCCATTTTCAAACACTCATATGAGTGACCCTGACTATTACTGTATTTATTTTCATGTCATTTTACTGTAAAGTTTTGGAGAAAAGTAAAGGCCAATTCACCCCATCATCAAAGTGCATTCTAGCACTTACACCATGTCCCATTTTCAAACACTTATAAAAAGTGTTCCTTCATAGGTTTGCTCATTCTTTCATTTGTTCAGAATGACCCTGGCTATTACTTTATTTATTTTCAAATACTTTTACTGTATAGTTTTGGAGAAAAGTAAAGGCCAATTCACCCCATCATCGAAGTGCATTCTAGCACTTACACCATGTCCCATTTTCAAACACTCATAAAAAGTGTTCCTTCATAGGTTTGCTCATTCTTTTATTTGATTATTGTTCAGAGTGACCCTGACTATTACTGTATTTATTTTCAAATAATTGTACTGTATAGTTTTGGAGAAAATTAAAGACAAACTCACCCCAATCATCAAAGTGCATTCTAGCGCTTACACCATGTCCCATTTTCAAACACTTATAAAAAGTGTTCCTTCATAGGTTTGCTCATTTTTTCATTTGATTCCTGTTCCGAGTGACCCTTACTATTGCTGTATTTATTTTCATGTCATTTTACTGTATAGGTTTGGAGAAAAGTAAAGACCAATTCACCCCAATCATCAAAGTGCATTCTAGCACTTAAACTATGTCCCATTTTCAAACACTTATAAAAAGTGTTCCTTCATAGGTTTGCTCATTCTGTCACTTGATTCCTGTTCAGAGTGACCCTGACTATTACTGTATTTATTTTTAAATAATTTTACTGTATAGTTTTGGATAAAAGTGAAGGCCAATTCACCCCAATCACCAAAGTGCATTCTAGCACATACAACATGTCCCATTTTCAAACACTCATAAAAAGTGTTCCTTCATATGTTTGCTCATTCTTTCATTTGATTCATGTTCAGAGTGACCCTGGCTATTACTGTATTTATTTATAAGTAATTTTACTGTATAGTTTTGGAGAAAATTAAAGACAAACTCACCCCAATCATCAAAGTGCATTCTAGCGCTTACACCATGTCCCATTTTCAAACACTTATAAAAAGTGTTCCTTCATAGGTTTGCTCATTCTTTCATTTGATTCCTGTTCAGAGTGACCCTTACTATTACTGTATTTATTTTCATGTCATTTTACTGTATAGTTTTGGAGAAAAGTAAAGACCAATTCACCCCAATCATCAAAGTGCATTCTAGCACTTACACTATGTCCCATTTTCAAACACTCATAAAAAGTGTTCCTTCATAGCAAGGGCGAAATTGTCAATCACACATTGGGGGGGACAGCTGTGGGACTTTTTGTGTTGGCTCATGCATGCTGTTAAGTGTACTTGGTACCTCTAGGGGGGTCCGGGGGCATGCTCCCCCGGAAGAAAATTTTGTACATTTTAAAGGTAAATTCATTAATCTGGTGCACTTTGAGTCACTCGAATCCACTGTTAAAAATAAATAATCCACCCGCAAACCGCCCGAACCTATATGATATTCTCTGATTTAGATATCTGCATCTGATCATCACATTACAATTATTCAAATTCTTAGTGTTAAGCATGATAATATGGTAAAATATCACACTGACATAGGCTGATTTAAAATAAACATTTATTTAAAATAAAAGTTATTCTTTTGGCAAAATTATATTTAAATTTTATTAACAGTATGCTCCATCTTTCATTTCAAATTCTTAAATTTGATAAATTTATCCAATTAAAATAATAAGACACAGGCTGTTACCAATCAAATTAAATAATTTACATTGAAAAATTATAACTGTATTAAATTAGATTATTTTAAATATTTGTATAACTGCAACAGAACCATCACGGTGGGAAAAGAGTATCTGACCATGTGACTGTCTGTCCGAGTTTTGTCGAGAGCCGGAGGCGGCACGAAATTTGACGGAGGCGGCCGCCTCATAATTCTCTATGCAGGAAAAACTCTGGCAATACCCATAAATGGAAACATAAATTTACAACTGTACTTCGGTTTCTTTGCGAGGACACCGCCGTCACCTGCCATGTCTATCGGCTCGCTTTCGGGTTAAACTTTCCACGACTGCGCAACTGGGTTATAGGTTGCCAGGTTGAGGTGACAAACGGGTTGAAATTGTATATGGTGTGTGGATTGTGTGAATATAATGCATTTAGTACAAGATCTGGCAACTGGTCAACATTAGACAAACATATTGGTCCGATTATTCATAAAGGAGTTTGGGCCATGCAAATTACGGGAGTTTCCCGGGAGAAATAACAAACCGGGAGGGGTCCGGGAGATAGGGCTAAAAAACGGGAGAAACCCGGGAAAAACGGGAGTGTTGACAGGTATGGCCAAATGTCTGTCAGATTTCGCGCTCCTAACTCTTCTTCTGTTTGGTTTTTCCTAACTCACTGACGGTGCACGAGCTACTAAAGGTATAGGGAAAACATGACATGGATTTCAGGAGAAATAGGTTTTGTTAATGTATAGTGTAAGGCCAGTCGAATGGATTTGGGAAATGGACCGGCCGGGATTTTATATTTTCGGAGCTGGAAAGAAAGACGTATTTGCAATCACATCGATATTGCCCGCATAATCATACAGTATGATCAAATATTGGGGGGGACAAAATGTCCTTCTTTGAATATTGGGGGGGACGTGTCCCCCTGTCCCCCCATAGAATTACGCCTATGCTTCATAGGTTTGGTCATTCTTTCATTTGATTCATGTTCAGAGTGACGCTGGCTATTAATGTTATCAGTTTCATGTCATTTCAAGGCCAAATCACCCCAATCACTAAAGTGCATTCTAGCACTTACAACGTCCCATTTTCAAAGTCATAAAAAGTGTTCCTTCATAGGTTTGCTCATTCTTTCATTTGATTCATGTTCAGAGTGACCCTGACTATTACTGTATTTATTTATAAGTAATTTTACTGTATAGTTTTGGAGAAAATTAAAGACAAACTCACCCCAATCATCAAAGTGCATTCTAGCGCTTAAACCATGTCCCATTTTCAAACACTTATAAAAAGTGTTCCTTCATTGGTTTGCTCATTCTTCCATTTGTTTCCTGTTCAGAGTGACCCTGACTATTACTGTATTTATTTTCAAATACTTTTACTGCATAGTTTTGGAGAAAAGTAAAGGCCAATTCACCCCAATCATCAAGTGCATTCTAGCACTTACACCATGTCCCATTTTCAAACACTCATAAAAAGTGTTCCTTCATAGGTTTGCTCATTCTGTCACTTGATTCCTGATCAGAGTGACCCTGGCTATTACTGTTATCATTTTCATGTAATTTTACTGTATAGTTTTGGAGAAAAGTAAAGGCCAATTCACCCCGATCATCAAAGTGCATTCTAGCACTTACACCATGTCCCATTTTCAAACACTCATAAAAAGTGTTCCTTCATAGGTTTGCTCATTCTTTCATTCCATTCCTGTTCATAGTGACCCTTACTATTACTGTATTTATTTTCATGTAATTTTACTGTATAGATTTAGAGAAAACTAAAGGCCAATTCACCCCAATCATCAAAGTGCATTCTAGCACTTACACCATGTCCAATTTCAAACACTCATAAAAAGGTGACCCTGACTGCTGAACTGAACTTGAATTGGAATGACAGGAAGTGGAATTAAATTCATGGCTATTTATTTACATGCAATTTCTGTATGCGTTCATTCCCTGTCCCCCCGTATGGACGATCACAATGGTTGTATCACGTGTTTGTATTATATATGTGTAAATAATATTATGTGTAAATATTCAGCACGTTGAAGCAGCTTTTGTGGATAGTTTATGTTCTCATTGTGAGGATATGACTATCACGGTGTTGAGATCGAGACTCACCTTCATGCGTGAAGCCGGAGTCCCCATTACCACGCCCCTCCCAGCTATGGCGCCGTGTGGGATGGGTGATCAGAGGATCATAGTGAGGCTACCCCGCCCGGTTACCAATCCCTGTGGGCCCCTCACTCCTCTATCACATCGCAGACAGTGGAGCCCCGTTGAGCACGCTGGTCCCTCTGTAATGGACCAGCTGTTTCATTCGGGCCTCTCAAGGGGACAGGATGCCGATTGCAGCATCGGAGGGTGAGCTGACCTCTGGAAATGATGACTCGGCTACGTTGTCTCCCTCTGAGAGTGTAACGTTGCCCGATCCAGATCCAGAAACATCAGCTAGGCTGAATCGGGCTGCCGAGGCTGTTGGGCTCGACTGTAATCTTCCACCGTGTTCTGAACAGTCTCGGTTGGATGATTGGTATCTCGGGACGGGCCGCGCTGGTTCTCTGCTCGCTGCCCCAGTGCCTTTCTTTCCCCGAAGTGCATAGAGAGCTTACCAGGTTGTAGCAGTTTTCTGCCGCCCAAGCGAAGACGGAGGCCATCCGGCACATCCTGCCCCAGCGGCCCTGTGCTGCCACCCCGCCACCGGTGGCAGTTCCTCCACCTGCTCATCGCCGAGGGTTTTCCTCTACCGTCGCTCCCGCTGGGCCTCCACAGCAGCCTCCAGCCAGGCCTCAGCATAGAGCCGGCCGCAGTAGGGATGCCCAGCCCGCTCTAGGTGCTGCCAAGCCAGGTGGCAAGAGACAGCGAAAGCGTTCCTGAGCGTGCCGCTCAGGGATGGAGGAGGGTGCTTTAGAGTTGGTCATCCACTCCCTCCCCCCGGATGAGGGCCAGGTGGAGTCTTTGTTTGTGTGTGTCTGTTCCACTGCTGGCTCCCAAAAAAAGGGTGGAGAAAAAGCGGTACCCACACTTCAAAGAAAGAGCAAATTCCCCTGTTCCTGGGCCCCAAGAGGGCAAGTCTGGTGGTGTGCGACCCTGTAAAGCCTTGCACCCCTCAGCCCCCTCTTGTTCACCAGCTGGCAGCTGGGTGTGGTTCGAGGACCCAGTCATCCGCCTTCTCACGCATTCCCTGCCACCTAGTGGAGTCAGGTATTTGTTCCCCCGCACACTCAAATAACGCTTTGGGCTGCCTTCGGGCCTCTTGAGCCAGATCCCTGTCCTCCACCTCGCTGCCCCACCTCCGTACGTCTGTGGTTCCCTGGCCCCTGGTCCGGTTTTGTCGAAGTCTAAAATGCTTCCAACCGATGCCCAGCCTGGCCCCATTCGGTACCTTCAGACCCAGCTTGTGATTCATTTCGCTCGGCTTCCGCCCAGGCTCAGTGATATTCATCATACCTAGGTGTTGAGCAGAAATGCTCCTAAAAGATTTTTTATTAAGATCCATCACACCTAGGTGTTGAGCAGAGCTCCTGTCCTGTGTGTGTGCGCCGCAGTCCTACTGGTGAAAGGACGCGTGCTAGCCGTTCCTTCCAGCCTGTATGGAGTTTGGCTTCAGAGCCCGTACTTCATTGTACCCTTATTATCATTTGTTCACTTGTAAACACAGAGTTGCATTTTCAAAGCCCCGTCCCCAAGCTTGGTCTGCAGCGTTCGACCTGAAAGACGTGTACTTCAGATCTATATCCTTCTGCTCTACAGACTTACTGTGTTCTTGCGTTCAAAGATACAAAGTATCAGCACATGGTCCTAACCTTCGAGTGCTCCATAGCCAGTTGGGTCTTCAGGTCAACTGGGAAAGAATAATCTCGCCCAAATGCCGAGTATCTCTTTTCTATTATGGAGGTGGTCTCTGTCTAGCGTATCTCTCAGGTGAGGTGTGCCAGCTCAGAGCTATTAGAAGTGAGAAATGGTCCCACTGAAACTTTCAGAGGCTTCTGGGGCATATGGCAGATGCAGCCGCACAGCTTCCTCCATATGGAGACTGTTTCAGCACTGGCTTGATGACCAAGTCGCGAGGTGGCCGTGGCAGAGCGACACGCTCTGTGTGGTGAACACCCTGGCCTGTCGCTAAACCCTCAGCCCATAAGCAGACCTTTGTTTCCCCGGGCTAGTGGCTCCTGGAACAAGTATCCTCCAAATGTTGGCTGAGGGGCCATGTATAAAGGGCATACAGTAATACATTGGCATTTGTTGCCTCGAGTTGCTTACAGTCCCTCGCTTCGAGACACCGCTGCTCAGCGAGCTTGTACTGTTCTGACAACATCATGACTGTCGAGCTGCGCTCCCCTTGCATGTTTCAACTCGCCCGCCACCTCCTCCTTGGAGTCAGAAGCTTCTAAGGTCGCTTCATTCCACCTATTTTTGCTGGCCTGCTCAATCGTGCCGCTCACAAGCCTCACAACAGTCTCTAGTCCAGATACAGTGGAGACTCCATCCCCAGCTGGCCAGCTGTTTCGGACCACTTCGGGGCCGCACAGCCACGTCGGTTGCCCCTCTGGACTCGTTCCAAGCCAGTTGTTTATTCTCTTGTCTGAGTGGACATCCCTCGAACAAAGACTCTGGCCACAGCTGGCCCTGGGCCCTGCAGAAATGCGTTCCCCATTGAGCCTTCTTGCACTATGATGCTAACATTAGGAAGAGATGGAACAAGTTGTGTTATTTGCCTCTCATTGGCCCAACCAACGACCTCTCGACAGCCTTCCTGACACCTTCCTCTGACAGGCTTGTGCAAAATTCAGAATTTCAGAATTGGCCTCCATGCAATTCATGAATTGGAATTTGAATTGAATTTACTCCGCCCCACAGGACGTTGAATTGAATTTGAATTGGAATGACAGGAAGTGGAATTAAATTCATGGCAATTCAAAGAAATTCCACACAGTCACACAACAGAAAGAATGTGTTGAGTCTCGCATGCATTCAGTGTTAGGAAGGTTACTTTGGAAATGTTATTGCTTACTGTTATTAGTTACACATTATAAATGTGGTTTGGATTACTTTATTTGGATAACTTTATCAATGCAAAGCAATTTCTTTTTAAGTTGATTAGTAACTAACTGAATTAAACATTTTACCTCAGTAATACAACTAAATACAATTACAATAAATCAAACTTAATTATTTGTTCTGTGACTAGAGCTTTTAACATTCATTGCTGGGGGAAAACATATCCTTTTAATGTAATCTGTACAAGTAGTTCAAACTAATATCATTAATAATGCAATCATGTCTGACATATACTAAAGCTTCATTGTTAAACACTTCACTTATATGTATATGAATTTCTTTGAATTTTTATTGAATTGCAATTCTGCTTCCTTTAATTCAAATTCGAATTGTAATTCTAGATCCTGTTTTTGACATCAATTCAAATTCAAGAATTCAATTGGAATTAAGGAGTCATTCTCAATTCGATTGACATTCTCAAGGATGCGGCACGATGGCACCCGCGTCTAGACCTTGGAAAGTTCCAGGTCTGTGCAGTAGAGACCATAACTTCTGTGAGCACCCTCTAGAAAGATGCGAGCTTCTCTAATAGAAGTCGAACCTGTTCGTTGTATTGAGTCTTGAATTGAGTCCCGAAGGTGTTTGATCACTTCAGTGCTCCCTTTTAAAAAACTGCTTGTGGTTGGAGTGAGGTCTGTCCCCTCCACTTCAAAATGTTGAGGCTTCTATATTGATGCACATCATGAGGCAGTGGATTTAAATCCAAGCGGAGTGTGATTTGATCGTCAGGTCCCTGAGGCGAGCAAGGAGATATATCCACCTTGCGTCCCCTCCTTACCTTCTTGGGTCTTTTTCTCTGGTGCTACTGCACTGCAGAGACCACCCCTGAGCCATTGCAGGCAGTGAGTTAAAAATTCTTTTTTTTTTTAAGAAACAGTTCTCCTGCTCGCATGGTCTCCACTAGAGGGTAGGGACTTGCTAGCTTTCGGTCAACGAGTTGTGCCTGGAATTCGGGCCGGCTAACTCTCACAAGTTGAGACCCCGGTCTGTGGAACAGCAGTCGACTTCCCTGGCCTAAGCCTCACCCTTCTCCGCCTCAGAGTTGCAGGGGGACTTGAGGCTTTTACCCAGGCACTGGAAGGTGGCAGCTCTAGTGGCATTTTCCAGGGTTAAAGATCCCATTCAGTCGACATCGACTACATCTGACGTTCTCGACTGAAAGGGAACGTCCTGGTTGCGCATGCAACCCACCATTCCCTGAAGGAGGGAACGGAGGACGTAGTCCCTTTGCCACTATAGCCGGACCACCGCTGACTCCGAGTTCCGCTTGACTCCTCAGCAAAAAACAAGGTGTGCGTGCATCTGCTTCAGTATTTATGAAAACTATACAGTAAAATTATTTGAAAATAAATACAGTAATAGTCAGGGTCACTCTGAACAGGAATCAAGTGACAGAATGAGCAAACCTATGAAGGAACACTTTTTATAAGTGTTTGAAATTGGACATGGTGTAAGTGCTTGAATGCACTTTGATGATTGGGGTGAATTGGCCTTTAGTTTTCTCTAAATCTATACAGTAAAATTACATGAAAATAAATACGGTAATAGTCAGGGTCAATATGAACAGGAACAAAATGAAAGAATGAGTAAACCTAGGAAGGAACACTTTTTATGAGTGTTTGAAAATGGGACATTATGTAAATGCTAGAATGCACTTTGGTGATTGGGGTGAATTGGCCTTTACTTTTTATCCAAAACTATACAGTAAAAATACATGAAAATGATAACAGTAAGAGTCAGGGTCACTCTGAAAATGAATCAAATGAAAGAATGAGCAAACCTATGAAGGAACACTTTTTATAAGTGTTTAAAAATGGGACATGGTGTAAGCGCTAGAATGCACTTTGATGATTGGGGTGAGTTTGTCTTTAATTTTCTCCAAAACTATACAGTAAAATTATTTGAAAATAAATACAGTAATAGTCAGGGTCACTCTGAACAGGAATCAAGTGACAGAATGAGCAAACCTATGAAGGAACACTTTTTATAAGTGTTTGAAAATGGGACATAGTGTAAGTGCTAGAATGCACTTTGGTGATTGGGGTGAATTGGCCTTTACTTTTATCCAAAACTATACAGTAAAATTACATGAAAATGATAACAGTAAGAGTCAGGGTCACTCTGAACATGAATCAAATGAAAGAATGAGCAAACCTATGAAGGAACACTTTTTATGAGTGTTTGAAAATGGGACATGGTGTAAGCGCTAGAATGCACTTTGATGATTGGGGTGAGTTTGTCTTTAATTTTCTCCAAAACTATACAGTAAAATTACTTATAAATAAATACAGTAATAGCCAGGGTCACTCTGAACATGAATCAAATGAAAGAATGAGCAAACATATGAAGGAACACTTTTTATGAGTGTTTGAAAATGGGACATGTTGTAAGTGCTAGAATGCACTGGTGATTGGGGTGAATTGGCCTTTACTTTTCTCCAAAACTATACAGTAAAATTATTTGAAAATAAATACAGTAATAGTCAGGGTCACTCTGAACAGGAATCAAGTGAAAGAATGAGCAAACCTATGAAGGAACACTTTTTATGAGTGTTTGAAAATGGGACATGGTGTAAGCGCTAGAATGCACTTTGATGATTGGGGTGAGTTTGTCTTTAATTTTCTCCAAAACTATACAGTAAAATTACTTATAAATAAATACAGTAATAGCCAGGGTCACTCTGAACAGGAATTAAATGAAAGAATGAGCAAACCTATGAAGGAACACTTTTTATGAGTGTTTGAAAATGGGACATGGTGTAAGCGCTAGAATGCACTTTGATGATTGGGGTGAGTTTGTCTTTAATTTTCTCCAAAACTATACAGTAAAATTACTTATAAATAAACACAGTAATAGCCATGGTCACTCTGAACATGAATCAAATGAAAGAATGAGCAAACATATGAAGGAACACTTTTTATGAGTGTTTGAAAATGGGACATTTTGTGCTAGAATGCACTTTGATGATTGGGGTGAATTGGCCTTTAGTTTTCTCTAAATCTATACAGTAAAATTACATGCAAATAAATACGGTAATAGTCAGGGTCACTATGAACAGGAATAAAATGAAAGAATGAGCAAACCTATGAAGGAACACTTTTTATGAGTGTTTGAAAATGGGACATTTTGTAAGTGCTAGAATGCACTTTGGTGATTGGGGTGAATTGGCCTTTACTTTTTATCCAAAACTATACAGTAAAATTACATGAAAATGATAACAGTAAGAGTCAGGGTCACTCTGAACATGAATCAAATGAAAGAATGAGCAAACCTATGAAGGAACACTTTTCATCAGTGTTTAAAAATGGGACATGGTGTAAGCGCTAGAATGCACTTTGATGATTGGGGTGAGTTTGTCTTTAATTTTCTCCAAAACTATACGGTAAAATGATTTGAAAATAAAAACAGTAATAGTCAGGGTCACTCTGAACAGGAATCAAGTGACAGAATGAGCAAACCTATGAAGGAATACTTTTTATAAGTGTTTGAAAATGGGACATAGTGTAAGTGCTAGAATGCACTTTGGTGATTGGGGTGAATTGGCCTTTACTTTTATCCAAAACTATACAGTAAAATTACATGAAAATGATAACAGTAAGAGTCAGGGTCACTCTGAACATGAATCAAATGAAAGAATGAGCAAACCTATGAAGGAACACTTTTTATAAGTGTTTGAAAATGGGACATGGTGTAAGCGCTAGAATGCACATTGATGATTGGGGTGAGTTTGTCTTTAATTTTCTCCAAAACTATACAGTAAAATTACTTATAAATAAATACAGTAATAGCCAGGGTCACTCTGAACATGAATCAAATGAAAAAATGAGCAAACATATGAAGGAACACTTTTTATGAGTGTTTGAAAAGGGGACATGTTGTAAGTGCTAGAATGCACTTTGGTGATTGGGGTGAATTGGCGTTTACTTTTCTCCAAAACTATACAGTAAAATTATTTAAAAATAAATACAGTAATAGTAAGGGTCACTCTGAACAGGAATCAAGTGACAGAATGAGCAAACCTATGAAGAAACACTTTTTATGAGTGTTTGAAAATGAGACATGGTGTAAGTGCTAGAATGCACTTCGATGATGGGGTGAATTGGCCTTTACTTTTCTCCAAAACTATACAGTAAAAGTATTTGAAAATAAATACAGTAATAGCCAGGGTCATTCTGAACAAATGAAAGAATGAGCAAACCTATGAAGGAACACTTTTTATAAGTGTTTGAAAATGGGACATGGTGTAAGTGCTAGAATGCACTTTGATGATGGGGTGAATTGGCCTTTACTTTTCTCCAAAACTTTACAGTAAAATGACATGAAAATAAATACAGTAATAGTCAGGGTTACTCATATGAGTGTTTGAAAATGGGACATTATGTAAGTGCTAGAACGTAAAATAAAATGGCAAACCTGTGACCTTTTATATATAAAATGCCTGTGTGTGTGTGTGTGTGTGTGTGTGTGTGTGTGTGTGTGTGTGTGTGTGTGTGTGTTTTGAGTATCATATTTAATACATCAGGTATGAATGTGTATTTCATAGATCAGGTTTTTAGGCAATTCAATGAGAATTAACAGATTAAAAGGCACCAAAAGCCTGTTGTGTCATATTTGTCATTCACTTTAAAATGTAAGTAAATAAATAAATAAACAAACAAACATTAATACATGATGTATAATTAATGAATACTTTATATATACAAACATTAAAATCAGCAATAAAAATGCAAAACAATTAATGTATGATAATTAACATTAATAATTAAATTTACATAATTTAATTTAAATTTAATTCACATTAATTAATAAAGTATAATAATTAATGTATCATATATTAAACATTAAAATTGACAATAAAAAATGAATGATGTATAATAATTAACATTAATATGGACATGAATAAATTATGTAATAATTAATGTAAATCATATATAGGCCTACAATTATTAAAATAAAAAAAAATAAACAAATATAAAAGTCATATCTTAAAAAAATCATGAAAATGTAAAAAAAAGAATGATGCATAATAATTAACATTAATATGAACATGAATAAATTATGTAGTAATTAATGTAAATCATATATAGGCCAACAAACATTAAAATAATAAAGATTAAACACAATTAAAAGTCGTATTTAATACAAAAATCATGAAATTTAATTATTTATGTCCTAATAAGATGGAAAATTGCAGAAAATGTGTCTTAAAATCAATTTTGGCCTCTTCCAGCACCCATACCATAAGTACACAAATAGACGCGCATACTAAAAAAAATGTGCGGCTGGCTTGACCGTGTATTTTCAACGCGCGGCCCACTTGACCGCAGTGATATACACCACCGGTTACATTAGGACTCACATCCACATCACTGATCCAACTGTAAATGAGCAGACAGACATACAGCAATAGAAAAGCATTCACAGCATCAATGTTCAACTTGTGTTTGAAATGCTGCGTCTACAATGTTTGATTTCTGACACTGAAGTCAAAGCTTAAGACTTTATTCTGAAGAGCATTTCTGAGAAGTCTTACACATACGGCTCTGATTTGGGTTTATTTCGATAGTTCACTTTAGATATTCTACTAACTATATAAGTCACTTTGCAGCCACATGTCGACTAACTGTCATTAGAGTATTAGTAGACTGTCTGCTTAATATCTGCTAACACTTTATTTTGACGGTCCCCCAACAGAAATTCTTCTGACTATAAGTAACTTGGCAACTACAAGTCAATTTATTCTACTAACCCGAACCCTAACACCTAACCATAACCTACCAGTCTACTGAGAGTCAACTACAGTCTACTAATACTCTAATGACAGTTAGTTGACATGTAGCTGCAAAGTTACTTATAGTTAGTAGAATGTCTAAAGTGGACTATCGAAATAAAGTGTAACCGCGATTTGTAATCAGCCGAATCAAGTATTTCTATACTAAGCATGTATATTTCATTAACACTTTTGTGGATTATTTCAACAACAAAAAAGATCTAACCTATATAACTGAAATAAATATTCATTCACAACAAAAACTTAAATTTTTGCATGTTTAAAATTAACTGGTTCAGTGACTAGAAATATAATTATACTTTATTAACATGTGAATCTGATAACATGTGATTAAAATGAATCTGTTAAGTGATAATTAGCCTGAAAACATGAATGCTAAAATGGTCTCTAAAAGCTCTATTTATGTAAAGTGAAATATAAATGAAAACGTGTGTTGTATGGATATTGATTAAATATTGAAAACCGGACTTAATAACACATCCATACTCCACACACCAAACATCACTGTTGAAGAAATCACGTCCCTTCCTCTGGTTTAATGCTGTAGTTACTCCAAGTTTCCTCACACAAAACCTCACAGCAACACAAACACAATTATTACACAATCATTTATCCAGTTGACTCTAATATGCAGAAGCAGAAAACTTTATAGACCAAACCTGAGAAAACGGCACCATCTTGAAACATTTTTATTTTTTTTATTTTAAAGCTTTGCCAACAAAACAAAAGTCTATTAACAAAGACTGCATCAGTTTATAGTTAAATGGCCCTGGGATAAAAATAAATTGGCAGTTTAATGAGTTTCAATGGGGACATTTTTGTCCTCAAGGTCCTGAGTGTAAATATTTTGTGTACAATGTGGAAATGAAAGAAGAAAATTCTAATAAAAATACACACTTGTGCAAAAATGTATGCAGTTTGCATTAACACAGGAAAAAAATTATTTAAAAAAAACAGAAAGAGACAAACATGTCCTTAAGGAAACACAAGGGTAAAATTGGCTCTAAACTTTACACTGAAGTGTGATTGATCAATGAGACCCTTTGATTACAGTGTTATTATTGAAGCATAATCTGCAAAACTGTATTAATCTAGAAGCAGAAGCAGATTTAACTGTGATTTTCTGCTGTAATAAACAGTTTAACTGGTAAGATCCTCAGAGGAGAAGTTGTGCAGAGATTAAATAAGAATGGAAAGACAGTCTCTGTGAAGGATGTCCTGAATCTGCGCAGACAGTCTTTAGTTACAGGATCAGAGAATGACACTGTTCCTCTGTCATAGTCCAGCTGAACTCTCACACGCTGAAGCTTCTGCTTAACAGTGAAGACAGTGTGGCGTTGCTCTGGGGAATGTGAGATGTATTTGCTGTTCCAGTACCACACATACCAGACATTAGACTCAAAGAAATCCACTCCCTTCCTTTGGTTTGATGCTGTTGTTATTCCAAGACTCCAGCGTGTATTGTCTCCAACCTCCACATCCCAGCAGTGTGTTCCTGAGTTAAAGCCCTCAGATCCCAGGACACATGGACACCTGTCAAACCTCTCTGGATTATCAGGAAGTGTTTTATATACATCACTGACCGACACACTGGTCAGATCAGCAGAGAGTGTGAGACGACGATCTGCTGTGTTTGGATCCAGAGTCAACGGAGCTGCAAAGAGAATAACATCAGATTACAGGATGAAATATGATGTATTAGAAATGTAAAACATTTTCCTTTTGTTGAAAGAGTCATAGAGGAGGTCCACCTCCTTCAAGTCCAAAAATGTGCATTACTTCACAAAAGTAATCCATCCGGCTCCAGGGGGATAAACGAAGGCCTTCTGAGGGTAATCCGTGCGGTTTTGTCATAAAAATATACATATTTACTGGCTGCGCTGTCACGTTCGTTCTACGTCACAACGCTTCCTACGCTACGTCCTACGTCATACGCCAGCATCCATCTTCGTGAACGCGCGTCGACCGTTGCCGGAAGCAAGTTATTTTCGTTTATAAAGTTTTAAATATGTATATTTTTACGACAAAACCGCACGGATTACCCTCAGAAGGCCTTCGTTTATCCCCCTGGAGCCGAATGGATTACTTTTGTGAAGGATGCATGCACATTTTGGGACTTGAAGGAGGTTGACCCCATTGCTTCACATTATAACCACTGAAAGGTCTAAGACATTTTCTAAAATAACTGAAAATGTGTGCGTCTGAAAAAAGATTGACATATGCATCTCGAACGGCTTGAGGGTGAGTAAATCATGGGTTAAATATCATTTTTGGCCGAACTATCCCTTTAAGTATTCCGAAGATGAGCAAAACTCTTACTGGTTTGGAACAACATAAGGGTGAATAATGACAGAATTTACATTTTTGGATGAATTAAGTCTTTAATTTACTTGGAAATCAGTAAATTCAAGTCTTAAAGCTATAGTAGGTAATCCTGTTCAGAAACACTTTTTTTATACTGGGTGAAATGGTCCTTCCATCCTGAGAGTAGTCAATACATTATGTGTTCAGAAAAAGGAATGAAAACAATCAGACCTCTGTAGCAGCTGCAGGACATTAAAAACTCTGACCAATCACTGCCATTCGGTGCGAATGTAAAGAACCAATCAGATGCCTTCAGAGCCAGGAGGAGTGTCTTAGCAGTGTCAATCAAGTTCGCGTACGCGCTGATCGCCCCTACCCCTACAGCGCGTACCGTCGTTCAAAATCAAGATTGCCGGTGTGGCGAGCAGCTGTGCTAATGGCGGACAAACAACCAAAACTGCCAATTTCTCGAGTGGAACCTGCTCATACAACAAAGACAGGAAAAAGGAAAAAGACCGATGACGATAAACAAGCCCGTCGGAGCCCATTGACTCAGTGTTAAAACTCTAGCCGCATAACATACAGATAAAATGTCACGCACTGTGCAAAGCAACAATTGAAACCTGCTAACCTTATATCTAGCGACCTTATCCGTCGTCATCGGTGACCCTGCATGTTTACTAGCCTGCGCGTTCACGGCAGGCTCCGCTGTGGGGTGAACTTTACATAACAAAATACATGTTTAACAGCTAGTAGGCCTAACGTTATATGTTATGAATCTTACACGAAATTCATCTTCATCACAGTGCAACTAATGGAAATGGAAAAACGTGTATCAATGCAACCTGTTTTTAGCTTTGCCTTATAGTTATAACTAGCTCGTTAGCGAATCAAAAAATATATATTTTAAACTTTACCAATATCGATATGATAGCTTGATAGTGAGTAGGCTACTAAAATACATCTTATTTGTTTATATTCATAATGATAAAGTTAGATTTTTTTATTACATGTGATTCTGACATGATGCTACATGCACTGCCCTCCTTCCTCTCCGCTCGTCTCAGGTTAATAATGCGTCTTCCAGCTCAGCTGTCGGAGTCGCGCGGTCATGTGTTTTGGGGGCGTGGCTTTGGAAGGACCCCAGAAGGGAGAGGGTGGACTGAATGGAAATAATGAGCTGTCTTTAAAACAGTCGTTAGAGGTCTACATACACTCGATTTGTATACTTTCTTTTTCAGAATACTTACATTTTAATTATGTATTGATATATACATAAAGTTTAAACAAATTAGAAAAATAAGTTTTTTAGACCATTCTTACCTACCCCAGCTTTAATCTAACCAAAATAGTTTATTGTTTGAGTCACGAAAGTCTAAGATGATTGAACTTTTTCCACCATAAACTTGCTGTATTTATAAAACACAAATAGTATTAATTGTAAATGGTCTGGTTTTGTGTTGTCTAGGGAACCAGCACTACAGGATTTTGAGAAAGTTGGATCTGCACAGCCTTTCCTGCTCTGTGAAACAACTATTCACTGAACTTTACTGTTAGCAACTGGACACAACTGATCCACTCATATTCTGCAACTGTTTTTCATCTGTTGAATGTTGTTGCTGTACTGTTGCAAAGTCGAAGGTATTGACTCAACTTCACTGACACAGGACTTACATTCACTGACATGTACAGGACTTTAAGTAAGATCATTTGATGAGCAGCTTTCACATAATTCTGATGACAGAAATGGCTATATTTTGCCTTCATTTATTTTAAAAGTTAACCTATGATGTAAAGGGACTTGTTCGTTAATAAAAACTAGTTTGTTAAAACAACTGTTTGCATTTTGCCTTTTATTTTTAACTTTACAATGAACAGAATTCTATGATCCCAGACTAAGGTTACATTTTAACTTTCTGGATTGTTTTGATGTGCATTCAATGTTATCAATAGGTTAAATGCTTTGCTTTTATTTCTGAAAAGATTCCTTTTGTCAAAAAGCACATCTCATAAATACAAACCCAATTTGAGTCAAATTTAACACTCCTGAAATGTATACATTGATTCCTAATAGTATTACAAATCAATACAGATCAATTCTACAAGAGTTGCATTTTATGTTAAACTTTACATCCTATGTAGTGTTAATATGGCAACAACTCTGTAGTGTTGAAAGAAAAACACACATTTGGTGTTAAATTTTGACACTACGCACTGGTGTTGGGTAAATTCAACACTAACCAGTGTTGACTAGTGTTAAATGTTAACTATTTAGAGAGTTGCTGCAACTCTGTCATAGTGTTAAATATTTAACACTTTGAAAAGTGTAGTTTTAACTCGATTTATTGTGGACCAATATAGACACTTTTAAAGTGTTGAATTTAACTCTATAGGTGTTGAATTAGCACTGCTGATTTTGCTGTGCAGTATTCAATAAACACTATTGTATCCTAATACATAAACATAAACATGAGGAATAGTCTTTTCATTATGAGTTCGCTGTATGATCTGATGATTTTCTGAAATACAGTTCAGATTCACTTAGTAATTCAAGTGATTATTAAATATATTTCTATCAAATGTTGACGTTGTGTGTGTTTATATGTGAACTATCTTCTGCACTGGTGTCAAATCTGCTGAGACTCACTGTGTTGGACAGTTTCCAGCATCTTCTTCCAGACTCTGAACGGCAGGTTACCCAGATAACGCGACACATGAATCAAAGCTCCAGAACTCACCCGTGGATCCGGCTGTGAGATCTGGACTCTGAGGAACATTCAGGAGTCAGAACTGCAGTGAATTTGAGTTCAGATCCACTGAGAGAAGAGATACGAGCAGCTCACTTACCTTTCCATTGAGGCCTTAAAGTTCTGGAAAATATAGAGTTTGAAAACATTTTAATATCTTATCAAACACTCTCAGTGTCAATGAGTCTCTCTATACAAGTTGTTTTATGCACAAAGAATGAAGCCAGATTGATTTGTCACCTTTAGAAACGAGACGTCATTGTCTTTCATCATCTCCTCCATGTCTCTGATAGTGTGTGAAAGAGCTGAGATGTGTGTGTTCATCTCCTCCAGCTTCTCCTTCATCCTCTGCTTCTTCTGCTCCTCTTCCTCTCTCAGTGCAGTGATTGTAGCTTCTTCTTCGTCTCTGAGAAACTGATGAAGCTTCTCAAACTCTTCTTTAATCTGACGCTCTGTGTGCTCAGCTTGAGACTGAAATTAAATCACATTCACTTCAATCATCTCAATCAACACAAATCTCGGATACCCGACATATAACGGATCCAGAAGAAGAAGCAGCTTCTCGTCATTTACAGAAATAATCAACTGGAATCCATTATATTAAATATATCAGTTTATAACCGTATAAAGTGATCCTAGAGCTGTAATGAAAATGACTCTTGATTCTGTTTCCTCACACTGATGTGTTGAGCTGTTTTCTCAAACTCTCCTTTCTTCTCTTCATTGTGTTGAAGTTTCTGTTGTAAGGACTTCAGTGCTGTATTGAGCTCCTCCTAGAATTGAACAAAAATACATTAAACACCAGATTACAGTGAAGAGAAGAAAATACAGTGATATGATCATACAATTCTGTGCAAAAGTATTGACCCCCACCCTGATTTCTTTAGTTTTTGTGTAAATCTCATACTAAATTGATTCAGAAATTAAAACTTACCATAAAACAAAGGCAAACTGAGTGAACACAAAGTACAGTTTGTAAATGACAATGTTATTTACTGAAGCAAAAAAGTTATTCAATACTAACTGGGCCTGTGTGATAATGTATTTGGCCCCATAGTTACTAATTCCTCAAATCTCTGAAACTGTATTTATAATGTTGTTCAGCTGGACTAAACACAGCCAGTCCTGATCACTGCAGCCCTGTTCAATCAAATAAACAGCATGGACTTAGGACTTTTTCAACAGCATGAAGTTGGTTAAAGGGTCTTAAACAGTAACACACTATTGACAAAGGTGAAAGAAAGGTAATAATGATGAAGACGGTGATTAAATACATCCGTCTGTGATGGATTACCAAGCTATTTCAAAGGCTCTTGGACTCAAAGAACCACAGCGAGAGCCATTATATCCAAATGGAAAAAACTCGGCACAGTAAAACGTACTCGGTTACCTAATGTAACCTCGGTTCTCTCTAGAAGAGGGAACGAGTATTGCGTAAGTTGCTTACACTACGGGAAAGTTGTCTTTCTTCGAGATCTGAAGCCAAAAATTATCCTTAATTTTGTATTCATTGTCAATGCAGTGCAGCAGCCGGCAGACCATGGCAGGCTGTATAAGCGTGTTCATTGGCTGCTCGGCGGCAACTGCTTAAGCCTATCAGTGAGCCCTGTGAAATGTCACATCCTATGAGAGGGTGCCTCCACACCCCTCTAACCGTCAAGATGGGTGTGGTCAGTGTGTATATAAGCCGGGCTCACAGGCTAAAATTCTGGTTTTCACAGTCTGAAGCGAAAAAGCTCTTGGTGCGTCACGGCAGGTTATGCAATACTCGTTCCCTCTTCTAGAGAGAACCGAGGTTACATTAGGTAACCGAGTACGTATTCTTACGTTAGGTTCTCTCGTATTGCGTAAGTTGCTTACGCTACGGGAACCCTTTGTCAACGCCGTGCGCGCCGAGCATACAGCACATGAATCCCAGGGAGACCGGGGAAAACATTACGCTGAAACAGGTGGCCGGTCAGAGAAACGGGCCAACACATGTACAAAGCACTTCACTTCGTATATAAGATAGAGCGGCACAGCCTATACATATCAACGTAAACAGTGCAGCCGGCAGCGCGGGCCCACACAGTACATAAGCACATAATAGGGCGAAGAAATAGAGCAGATTCACTGGTCTATTTGTGGAGCGAATAATCCCCCATGCAACAGAGTGTATGACAGGCGGCCAGCGGCGCGGGCCAGCACTGGTACACAGCGCGTAACGGGGAATAAAGGAACAGAGCGGCACAGCCGGTCTGAGTACAAAACACTCCTTCCCTTAGTGCCATACCAGAAATATCACCAGTATGTGAACGTAGTCTGCGCACAAGCGACTGGGCAGAGCATACATGCCACTTATACTGACAACAGTTTAGCCTGCAAGGCAGGAACTTCCAGGTTATAAAACCTCACGAATGTCGATGGGGAGGCCCAACCCGTCGCCATACAAATATCGTGAATAGAAATTCCGCTGGCCCACGAAGAGGCCATGCCTCTAGTGGAGTGGGCTCTGATACCCAAAGGGCACTGCAGGTGTTTGGAGGCGTAAGCTGCTGCAACCGCGTCCACTATCCAACTGGACAGGCTTTGTTTCGAGGCGGCGAGACCCTTGGTGCGTCCGCCGAAAGAAACAAAGAGCTGCTCAGAATGCCTGAAAGCGGCGGAGTGCGTGATATAAACTCTCAGCGACCTAACAGGGCATAGGAGGCTATCACTGTCCCCGTTATCGGATGCTGGCAGAGCCGAAAGGGAGATGATTTGCGCCCTAAAGGGGGTTCCAATCGCTTTGGGGATATAGCCGAGTCTCGGTCTGAGAATGACTTTTGAGTCATTTGGTCCGAACTCAAGACATGCAGGGCTAACAGATAGCGCGTGCAGATCTCCCACGCGTTTTACTGAAGACAGAGCTATCAGAAAAACGGTTTTGAGCGAAAGGTACTTTAAATCCACGGATTCAAGCGGTTCAAAGGGAAAAGCCTTCAGGGCCTCCAGGACCAAGGACAGATCCCAAATAGGAACCGAGGGGGGGCCGCGGGGGATTCATCCGCCTGGCTCCTCTGAGGAAACGGATAATAAGCTTGTTCCTTCCTATTGCCCGGCTGCGCGTCGTCTCAGCGAACGCTGCAATAGCCGCCACATACACTTTGAGCGTGGAAGGGGACCTGCCCTTGTCCAACAGCTCCTGGAGGAAGGAGAGCACCCGTGGGACCCCACATGTACGTGGATCCAAGCTCTTAGTAGCGCACCATTTAGAGAACACAGACCATTTAGCCGCATAGAGCCTTCTCATGGAGGGAGCTCTAGACTGCGTGATCGTGTTCACGACCCCTTCTGGCAGGACAACGGGTATCCGTTGATCACCCATGCATGCAGAGACCATCGCTCCGGATGGGGATGCCAGATCGATCCACCGGCTTGAGAGAGGAGATCCTTTCTCACCGGGATCGGCCATGGGGATGAGTGCGACAGCCTCACTAGCTCTGGGTACCAGATTCGGTTCTCCCAACGCGGGGCTATAAGAAGCACTGGGTGGTGCATTTCCCTGATCCTCGTGATGACCTGTGGTAACAGGGAGATCGGAGGGAAAGCGTACAGCGGGAGGCTGGGCCAGGTTTGGGACAGCGCGTCCTCGCTTTTCGAGAAAAATATCGGGCAGTGAGCGTTGTCTTTCGACTCAAAGAGGTCGACCTCCGCTCTGTCGAATAGGCGCCAGAGGAACTGGACTGTCTGGGGGTGCAGGGACCATTCTCCCGGGGGAATGATGTCTCTGGACAGTCTGTCTGGGCCGACATTCAGGTGGCCCGGCACGTGCGCGGCTCTCAGCGAGCGCAACGAGCGGTGAGCCCACACGAGAAGGCATTCTGTCAGTTTGCACAGGTTTCTGGACCTGACACCGCCCTGTCGGTTCACATAGGACACCACGGACATGTTGTCCGAGCGGACTAGCACATGGTGGTCCCGTATGAATGGGAGAAAGCGCTTGAGCGCATTCTCGACCGCTATCATCGCCAAACAGTTTATGTGGAGGCATTTCTCCTGGTCTGACCACAGGCCAAAGACCGGTTTACCCTCGAAAAGAGCGCCCCAATCTGAGGTGGAAGCGTCTGTCGAGATAACTTTGCGGTGTGAGACGGCTCCCATTGTCACTCCCCGCTGGTACCAGTCGGCCGCTAACCAGGGCTTCAGTGCTGAAACGCAGCTCTGAGTCACTCTGATTCGAATGCCGCCAGAAGCCCAGGCTCTGTGAGGCACTCGGGCGTTCAACCAGCGTTGTAGCGGGCGCATACGCAATAGACCCAGCTGAAGCACTGCTGCAGCTGAAGCCATACAACCCAGCATCCTCTGAAATGTCTTGAGAGGTGTGGTGCTGCCCGGGTGGAAGGACGCGGCCAGGCGTCGAATACAGCGCGTGCGCTGTGTCGACAGGCGTGGCGTCATTGCCACGGTGTCCAGATCCAAACCCAGAAAAGAGGTTGATTGACTGGGCACTAGTGAGCTCTTTGGTCCAGTTGACCGTGAGCCCCAGGCTTTCCAGGTGGCTGAGAAGCACTGTTCTGTGGGCGATGAGCTCGGCCTCTGACTGTGCTAGAATCAGCCAATCGTCCAAATAGTTCAAAATTCGCATTCCCCGACCTCTCAGGGGAGCGAGAGCCGTGTCCATGCACTTCGTGAATGTGCTAAAGACAGGCCGAACGGCAGGACGGTGTATTGATATACCTGACCGTCGAAGGCGAATCTCAAGAATGGCCTGTGACGGGGTATTATCTGGATCTGAAAGCACACGTCTTTTAGATCGAGAGAGATAAACCAGTCCCTCGGGCGAATTTGCGCGAGGATCTGCCTGGTTGTGAGCATTTTGAACGGTCTTCTCATAAGAGCTTTGTTCAAATATCTCAGATCCAAAATCGGTCTGAGAGCTCCGTCCTTCTTGGGAACGAGGAATAACGGCTGTAAAAGCCCGACTCGCTCATAGAAGGGGGAACCGGTTTTATAGCCCCTTTGCACAGAAGTGTCGCTATTTCTGCTCGAAGTAGATGTGCTACTTCTCCATTCACTCTCATCTCGGTACGCGCCTGAAAGCGCGGAGGGCGGCGAGCGAACTGCAGAGTATAGCCCATTTTTACTGTGCTTAGCACCCATTCTGATGCGCCTGGAATAGCTTCCCACGCTTTTGCGTGTGCAGCCAGGGGCAGAATGGCCTCCGGGCTCCGATCGCCGCGCATTGCGGGCTCGAGAGCTCGAAACGGAGGGGCGGGCGCAGCGCGCGCGCTCTTGGTGCTTAGATACGGCGGATCGCACGCAGCGATAGCTGGCCGTTTTACACACAGTGTCCCGGTGGCTTTGGACGGGGAACATATAGTGTGAGGCGCGTTGGCGGCGTCGGGGGCGAAATGTTCGTTAGTATGTGTGAGCGCTCGAGGGCGGGCACAGGACTTACATTCAAAACATGACCGGTCGTGCGAGGCCGTGTGACAGAGCGGGCAGTGAGTAGGTGTGGGCACGGGGAGGTGGACTTTTAACACTCGAGCGGCTTTTGCCTGCTTTATGAGCTTTATGCACATTCACTGCACTTGAAACACATACGGCGTCAGCCGTGCAACCAGACATTATGCTCTTTTGAGATTTCTCTGTGAGAACGGCAGTTGCGCGCAGGCGAGCGGGTAGATATACCGGCTCGTTGGCTGCAAGGTAAACATCTGCAGTAGCCGTGGCAACGGGGACTGACAGAGCGTGAAGCTTTGACGGTGGTCCAGCCGCAGCGGGACTTAACCGTCTTTTCTTCCCTCGTGTTTAGACGCTCATAAGTACTCGAGCACCATGAGTAGGTGTGGTGCGAGAGGCGGGTTCGCTTTCTGTAAGTAAGAAAAACTGGCCGCGAGCTCGGAGAAGCGAGCAGCATAAATTTTTATCTGCCCCGAGAGCGAACACGGGTCTCTGGCGCGAAAGCCTATGATTCTGCCACTGAGCCACAGGGGAGAACACATTAGCTTTCGGTTAGCGCGAGCATATAAGAGAGCGAACTCATGTGTCGCGTCGGCGTTTGTTTGCAGGCGTGCGTGTATTTAAAACAGGCTCGTTTACTGCAATAGTCATATTTCCAGCCGCCTGAACTTAAGAGGGGACTGAGAAATGTGTGAGAATTGGCGGTTGGTCCGGCCGCAGCGGGACTAACGCACTCTCTCCTCTTTTCGCCGGTGAGTGAGGCGCGCGCGCTGAACGTTGCTCGTGACCGTCTGCTTCTGTCATCCCTTGTGAGCGGCGCAGTTGCGCGGCTCGAACAGAGGGAGGGTGTCTATCTCATTCGCCTCATCCCCTGACGCGGCGGCGGCGCGGGCGAGAGCCGGCGGTTGAGCGGCCGGGGGGGGGGGGGGGGGGGCGGAGAGGGCGAGAGAGAAGCTCGAGGGAGAGGTTCCGGCGAGCTACTCAGTCACATCAGTCTCCGGTGGTCTCTGCGAGCGGCGCTTCTTCTTGCGCGGCCCGGCAGGGACAGGCGGAGCGACAACTTGGTCGAAAGCTTCAAGTCGAGCCCGCAGGGTCGACATTGAAAGCTCTTCGCACTCGGATTAATACAAAATTAAGGATAATTTTTGGCTTCAGATCTCGAAGAAAGACAACTTTCCCGTAGCGTAAGCAACTTACGCAATACGAGAGAACCTCTCGTAAGAGAACCTTCCCAGAAGTGTCTCAATGTCACCAAAGGCCCAAGAACAACATCGTAGAAACTGAATTTTCTGCTCTTTTTTTTGCAAAATAATGTTATCTATGAAAAAGGCTCCACTATTTAGCATTAGACACAAAAACATAAGGAATCTGGATGGGCAAATACTTTTACAGCACAGTAAATATCATATAAAGTTGAGTAAAATGACATTGAAATAGTAATGCATGAATGTGATGATATCTATGTTCATGACTAATTATTGTTCTTTACATGTGAAACAATAAACATTGGTCTTACCTTATATAATGAAACCACTTTACTGATGGGTCTGAATTTATGATTGTCATGTTTTTGTGAATTAATACACACTAAACACACCGGCTGTTTGTCCTCCAGACAGAAGAGTTTGAGTTTCTCACTGTGTAAACTGCAGATCTCCTCAGATCCTGATGAACGTTTCTCATTTCTCTCCTTCAGGAACGACTCACACAAGTTTTTTAATGTGAGATTAACTGGAGGAAATTCTCTTGAGGATCTTCTCCTGCAGACAGGACACTCCTGAGTTTCCTTAGTTTTCCAGAACTGTTGTAGACACTCTTTACAAATACTGTGACTACAGGACAGAAAAACAGGAACATTGAAGATTTCATAGCAAACAGGACAAATATAATCATCTTCAGCTGCTGAAGCCATTTTCTCGGTTTGAGTCTCGCAAACTAAACTTTACTTTTACTTTCTGAACGACGGTTTTCAAAAATGAATCACAATGAGAATCAAAGATCTGCTGTCTGTTCAGAAATGAACATCACAAAAAGTCCTTCTGTAAAGTTTTTCTCTTTGTTCTCCATCGATTGCTTATTCTTTATTGTTTTTGTTGAGACAAAGTCGGTGTGACAGAAAGGAGAAATAACAAGTCAGTCTCTTCCTGGTTAGTGTTGTAAGAGGGAGGAGTTTATGATCACCTTTGGGTTTACAAACAGATCAAACAGGAACGTCAGGATTTCTTCAGCTAAAATGTATTCAAAATGGACCTGCACTGAAATGTTAAAAAATAATGAAACTTTGAATAAAACACAAAAGAACAATTAAAATACAAAACTATTAATTATAAACGACCTCAACATGCATATACATGTTTTATAAATTGCTCTTTATTTGAGAGTTTCTCCAGGGTCTGTCATGATGAAATGACATAAAATTTAAATACATTTTCTTTATGTAGCACATAAAAACAACAGTAGTTGGCCATTGTGCTGTACAACAGAATAAATATCTAAAAAACAAAACAAGAGCGCAAAGGGAGTTTACATCAAACACACCAATCAGAAAATTCAACATTAATTTTCTGTCATGCTCAAATCTTTGTCAGTGTAATGGGCAGGAATAAAGATCTGAGCGACTTTGACAAGGGCCAGATTGTTATGGCGAGGTGACTGGCTGAGAGTATCTCTGAAACTCAAGGCTTGTGTGTCGCTCCCGGTCAGCAGTGGTGAGGATTTACCAACAGTGTCCGAGGAGGGACGAACACACACCGGCGACAAGCTGTTGGACACCCAAGACTCATCGATGGACGAGAGCAATGAAGCCTATCCCGTCTGGTCAACTAATGATGTTTTGGGAAGAAGAAGAAGAAGAAGAAGAAGAAGAAGAAGAAGTAGTTTTATTTATATAGCGCCTTTCAATAGCTCAAAGTCGCTTTACATGGGAGGAATGTGTCACAACACAAAGTGCATCACATTCTGCTGCGTATGGGGCCAAAGACCAATCAGAGTGCCTATGATGACCCCTGTTCACCTTCAAAAGAGTCTACAATGTGTATGAACATAATTCATGTGCCTGGGAAGCAGCTGATCAGAGCAGATGTGATGTCAAGAGCTTCTGTTAAGCGGACTGATAACTTTAGTGATGGCATAAGGCCCAATGAAACGGGGAGCCAATTTCCGAGTGGGCACCTGAAGGGGTAAATTGCGTGTGGAGAGCCAAACTCTCTGTCCACACACATACCTGGGAGCTGTGGACCGGCGCCGGTTGGCGATACGACGGGTGCGTTCCCTGGTCCGGCAAAGAGCTGACCTCACCCTCCTCCAAGTGCGATGACAGCGCAGTATAAAGGCCTGGACCGAGGGAACGGCGGCATTGGGTTACTGAGAGGGAAACAGAGGCGGGTGGTAGCCCAGATAACAAGAAAATGGGGACAGTTCAGTGGACGATGAGGGCAGATAATTATGAGTGTACTCCGCCCATGTCAATTGCTCACACCAGGAGGTGGGGTTATAAGCCGCCAAACAGTGGAGCATCGACTGAGGCTCTCCTACAATCATACAGGCGGTGGGGAAGGAGAGAAGCGGCCCGGGAACGACTGAACGCCGCTCGCAGATCGTGGTACTTATCCGGAACGCCATATCAATCAATCGATTCCTCCTGAAAAACAGACAAAGAGGAAACGGGGATCAGCAGAGACAAGACAATTGCCAATGATGAGGTGTCAGTAAAGGGCATGAATGAACAAACAATAAATCAACAAAGAGGGGAGAAGAACACCAGATCTAAATAGCAAGATTATTAGGGCAAATGGGAAACAGGTGTGGGAAGATGAATGAGGGCGCGAACGCAGATTGAGATTGAGTGAGGTATTTATATAGCGCTTTTCATATGTACTACTGTACACCCAAAGCGCTTTACAATCATGTCAGGGGAATCTCTCCTCATCCACCACCAGTGTGAGCATCCACTGGGATGATGCGACGGCAGCCACAGCACAACAGCGCCAGTGTGTTCACCACACACCAGCTATAGGTGGAGAGGAGAGAGAGTGATAGAGCCAATTCAGTGGATGGGGATTATTAGGAGGCCATGAATGGCAAGGGCCATTGGAGGGAATGTAGCCAGGGCACCGGGGTTACACCTATACTCTTTACAAGAAGTGCCATGGGATTTTTAATGACCACAGAGAGTCAGGACCTCGGTTTAACGTCTCATCCAAAGGAAGGTGCTTGTAACAGTATAGTGTCCCCATCACTACACTGGGGTGTTAGGACCCACACAGACCACAGGGTGAGCGCCCACTGCTGGCCTCACTAACACCTCTTCCAGCTGCAACCTGGTTTTCCCAGGAGTCTCCCATCCAGGTACTAACCAGGCTTAACCCTGCTTAGCTTCAGTGGGCCACTAGTCTTGGGCTATAGGGTGCTATGGCTGATGACTCAGCTGTTCAGCTGTGCGAGAGCGCACGTGAAGGAGAGGGAGAAGAGAAACAAGCTGAGGAATCAAACTTGACACCTGACAGTGCAGAGCTTGCCAGCCACAGAAACAAGGCTGAAACAAATAGTTGAAGAACAAAAAGCTGACTCAGTGTGTGAGAGAATCCGTCAGTCCTGCCAGTCTGGGTGGCCGAAGAAAAGTCACCTGCAGAAAGAGCTGTGGCCATATTAGCAAGAACGAGGGCATTTTTCCAAAGCTGGAGACCTGCTTTTGAGAGGACAAAGGATTGTCATACCCAGATCCATGTGGCAATAGATACTGAAAATTGTTCATGCCATTGGAGAAAATGCAGGGATCTGCGGTGTCGTCAGTCCCGAGATCTTATCTGATTGGCACAGAGGATGGAGTGATTCAGAAAAATCTGGGCTTATCTCCGCCCAATTTATTAGTGAGACAACCCATGCCTGAACGAACTGAGGGACGTTTTTATGTGACCCGCTCAGGAAGAGTGTCACACCCACCTAAGAGGATGGACTTGTAGAGAGAAAAAAAAAAAAGATTGATACTTAAGTATACTTCATAAAATCAACTTGAAGTATACTTCTTTTTCGTAAGGGTACTGTTGTTCACAAGTGTTTATGGTTTTGGTCAGCGGTAATGTTTTCTATATCATTACATATCATTACATTATCATTTTGTGTTTGCAGTTAACCCTGCCGGCTCTAGGGAGCTCTCAGAGGTTGAGGAGGTGCAAATTAATGACGTTCCGCAAGAGGTCCCAAGTCTTAGTAAGTATACTGAATTGAAAGCCTAAATAATTTTAGCCTCTATATTTAAATTTAAAATGTCACATATAGGCAACTGTCAAAGGTATGTAATGCACATTTCCATCATGCATATGAAGAGTCAAAGCCATATAAGAAATTGCTAATTTGCTTTATTAAAATGCATTATTGCATCTGGCTTTTTTATTATTATTATAAAATTTTTTTTATATATATACATTTATTTAGATCAACATCTTCAGAGACTAAAAAACCTGCTAGCTTCTGTCACAGTCTCTGCATCAGTGGAAGTAGAAGAGACGCCCATCATGTCTGAATGGACCTAAAGACAGGTCATCTCTGAATAGAAATTCAGGGCTGCAATGCCAGAGATCTTAAATTGCATGTTGGCTGCAGAGACAGTAACCCAGCATTGCTGTCAACAATGCAAAACTGTTGATGCTGTTGTCCGGTGCCTAGACTGTGTTCCCTCTGGAGGTCAGTTTTTCTGTTCAACATGTGACTCTGAGATCCACATAATTGTTTTTTCCCATGATAGAGAAGCTATGTTTGATGGTTTTTTAAAACCTAATTCAACAACATCCTTAGTGGTGGTTGATGAAAGTGGCCAATATCAACTCAGTGAACAAGGTATGTTCAGATAATGTAGTAGGTGTCCTCTGCAGTTTCCTTTAACTTTTTTTTTTTTTTTTTTTTCTTTGTTGAGTAAATGTGTAGACATTACTGATATTACTTTCTGAAATTTTATTTACTGCAGTGTGTATGTTTCTAATTCCTCCACCGATGCAAATCTGCTCCTGCGGTCCAAACCAAGACTTCACAGTTATCCCAGGGTGACTATCAACGGTATGTCTTGTCACTCCTTTCTACCTTTTTTATATCCGACCAGATGAAGTCAAGCATAATAATGACTTACTATTATACCTTTGTCCTGTGCTGTACAAAAATACTGGTCAAATAGTAAACACACGTTTGTTTTAAGGTCCATACCACCTGTGCCTGCCTTGTATATGCTGTCCACTTTGTTCTTCTAGATGGACTCCTGAGATTAGTGACTTGCTTGAATATAGACACTGGCCAGCAACCACCCGCTGCCAAATGCTGTTCAAGTTTGATGTGTTCACATCATTTGAGCAGATGAAATTAGCTAGCCCAGCTTTAAACCAACAAGCATTTCTCAAAATGCTTGAACATCGAACACGCTGTTTAATGATCACGTTATTTTATATTTGAGTGAGCAATCTTCTATCACTTGTTTCTTCTTCTCCTGTGTTTTGATCCGGAGATTCTGTACTAGAAGATGTGTCATAGCGCCCCCTATCGTATACTAGCTGGAAAATTCAGTCAATGGTGGGGAAAGAGTAAAGTAGAATTAAAGTAAATTCCTATACACTACCAGTGGACTAGCCTACCCAAAAAGTCAGATACGCAGAATTAGAAACATATCTGTTTCATATCAATATCCTAATCAACATTTTCAGACAATGTAAGCTTCATAAGACTATGAAAAACTATGTGAAAAAAGTATATTCAACAGGCTACTCGATCAACAGAGTTAACACAACTACAAGCCAAGTATACTTTGCATACTTAATTATACTTTAATTATATATCGATCAAAAGACTGAGTACAAGTACAGGCCAAATATACTTGGACTTTTCTCTCAGTATAAGTCAAGTACACGTAAGTGTAATTTGAAGTATATTTCTGAGAAGTACATAACGTATATTTTTGAGAAGTTTATAAAATGTAGATTGAAAGTATACTTTCTTATTTTTAGTCTAAAATAAGTATACTAATAGAACACTTGAATAAACTACATTTTCGCAAGGGAAGGGTCAGTGAATTTTTGTTTGTTTTTGTTTTACAGCTTAGATATAGGGCAGCAGAGTGGTGCAGTGGTCTATTTGTGTAGCCCTGCAATAGAGCGGCAGATACGTCCATGCTGCACCTCACCTCTAACCCAGTGCATGATGGGATAGGCTCTAGACCCCCATGCCATGACCCTCTAAAGGAAAAGCAAGTATAGCTATTGGTTGGATGGACTGATAGTTATTTATAGAGAAACTATGCTGCACTAGCCTGGCAAGCCAGACCTACATCAAGATGTTGGGTCTGGCAACTCACCATAGACACGCTCAATCCGAGGGGCGGGATAAACGGCTGTCTTTCAAATTCCCCCGGCACGCAGTAGGACAGCGCTTCAACCAACCAGAGCGTTTTCCCAACAGCAGAGCTTGATAGATTCAACTTTTGCCATATCTGGCCGACAAAACTACGAACACATCTTCCTTTTTTAAAGAATGACTTAAGTGCCGTTCTTTGCTCTTTTCTCAAAGAAAAACGTAACTCCAAGTCCTCCAGAGTCGCGGCCAAAGCCGATTCGAAAGACTGTTCTCCAGCAGCTCCGCCATTCTTTGTTTTCAAGTAGCAGGTAACCGTCGCAACTCTGTCGTCATTATGTTAAGCCCGCCCCGCCTACTCTATACACGACGTGATTGGCCTGACCCAATTTAGGTTTTTGCAGCTCGAAAGTCAGTGGAGAGTTGCTAGACTGCCCTGGCTGCAAAATACATTTTGCTGCCGCTAGGGTGCGTCTAGATTTCTAGGCTAATGCTGCACCTTATTGCTATAACATGTAACAATCATTTTGTGGTATCTGAACATATTTCTTTAACATAAAAATGTTGGTTTTAGGCATTACATAATTATAATTTGAAATTCATGGAAAGTAACAAAATGTGTCAAATGTGTGATTGCTTCACATTCAAGCGTAAATGCTTTTACAATTAAAACAGTGTTTGAAAGATATAGCACTGTAAACCAGCTTGTGATATTCCAGTTCAATGACAACAATCTGGTAAGTTGTTCAGGAAGTTTGTCTCCCTTCTGTAGCCTGAAGACATGAACAACAATATAGATATTTTTGTTCTTTAAACAGTATGTTTTTAACTTCTCACACAAGTCAGTGCCAAATTACAGCATTCATTTCCACAGGACAAATAAAAGCTGATACTCTAAACACAGTGGTCCAGATCAAATGTCATTCATACAGACTAAAATGTGTGGCACCTTTATTGTTAATTGTCATATTAATTTAGGTGACTACAACGTTTAATTATGATTATATAATTGTGTTGGCGATGAATTCCTCTTATTTAACAGGACAGACGAACCATCTCTCGCACAAGATGCCAAAGTATCTGCCTTTGTTGAGCAAATAAGAAGCCAGATGTTTAGTGTAAGGATTTATTCAACTCTATAACCCTTCTTTTTTTTTCTTTTTTTTTTACTTTTCCTGGGATTACACGTAACATATTGTTTCTACTTTCAGAGGACAGGTCATGATGTCTGTGGATCAGCAACATTTCCAGCAGGCAGAGAAATATCACAGAAGTATATTTAAGAATAGCTGTGTGCAGACATGAATGAAGCCTTTTCTATCTGTAATGCATGCCAAGGCTCACACTGGCAAATGTGAAGTACAGTGTGCGAGTTTACGTCACAATATGTTTTTTAGAATCCTTGCAGCATCAGACAAAATTCAGCCATGACGTCATCCTCTAGCGCGACCAGGAAATATTAAAGGGGCGCCTAGAGTACATGTCATCCACTTCTTCATCTGAAGGGACTGTGCAAGCAGGCTGGAGGCTTGGCGACGAGACGCAGTGTCTCGTTCCCTTATCTATCTCAGGAACAAGGTTACAGTCGTAGCCTGAGACGTTCCCTTTCGAAAGGGAACTCGCACTGCATCAGAGCACTAGGGGAAATATCTACCCACGCTGCCATGCTGAGGGGATGCTTTGCCAATTATGGCTGTTACAAGCACAAACACATTTAACTCAAAGTTAAAACCCCTTACTGCTTACACATCAGGCTGTCAGTAGCACTACTCCCTACGGCCACTGCCCGAGCCGACTTTAGAGGGGGGGTCCCTTAAGAGAGTACGGCCCAGAGCCTATAGGCCCTAGCCTGCTACTTTCGGGAGGACCAGTGTCAACCCCCATACCAGGGAGGCTATCATGCTTAATGCTGAAGCCAACAACCTGATTAGGTTTTTCAATACTCAACCACAGTCTCTAGCCAGAGATGATAGCTCTTTCGCAGTGCTATGGGAAGCGGAGGCCTCAGCAGGATGACTCTAAGAGCAGAGGAGGCCTCCCACACTTACACCAATGTGGTCTCGAGAGATTATTCTCATAGTGTGAAAAATTTATAGTGCAGAGCTCAGACAATGAAGGGCCTAAGAACAACTCTCCATTATTGAGAGAGCCCTTTTTCTGTACTACTACCTGCAATACTGTATACACTCACCTAAAGGATTATTAGGAACACCTGTTCAATTTCTCATTAATGAAATTATCTAATCAACCGATCACATGGCAGTTGCTTCAATGCATTTAGGGGTGTGGTCCTGGTCAAGACAATCTCCCGAACTCCAAACTGAATGTCAGAATGGGAAAGAAAGGTGATTTAAGCAATTTTGAGCGTGGCATGGTTGTTGGTGCCAGACGGGCCGGTCTGAGTATTTCACAATCTGCTCAGTTACTGGGATTTTCACGCACAACCATTTCTAGGGTTTACAAAGAATGGTGTGAAAAGGGAAAAAACATCCAGTATGCGGCAGTCCTGTGGGCGAAAATGCCTTGTTGATGCTAGAGGTCAGAGGAGAATGGGCCGACTGATTCAAGCTGATAGAAGAGCAACTTTGACTGAAATAACCACTCGTTACAACCGAGGTATGCAGCAAAGCATTTGTGAAGCCACAACACGCACAACCTTGAGGCGGATGGGCTACAACAGCAGAAGACCCCACCGGGTACGACTCATCTCCACTACAAATAGGAAAAAGAGGCTACAATTTGCACGAGCTCACCAAAATTGGACAGTTGAAGACTGGAAAAATGTTGCCCGGTCTGATGAGTCTCGATTTCTGTTGAGACATTCAGATGGTAGAGTCAGAATTTGGCGTAAACAGAATGAGAACATGGATCCATCATGCCTTGTTACCACTGTGCAGGCTGGTGGTGGTGGTGTAATGGTGTGGGGGATGTTTTCTTGGCACACTTTAGGCCCCTTAGTGCCAATTGGGCATCGTTTAAATGCCACGGCCTACCTGAGCATTGTTTCTGACCATGTCCATCCCTTTATGACCACCATGTACCCATCCTCTGATGGCTACTTCCAGCAGGATAATGCACCATGTCACAAAGCTCGAATCATTTCAAATTGGTTTCTTGAACATGACAATGAGTTTACTGTACTAAAATGGCCCCCACAGTCACCAGATCTCAACCTAATAGAGCATCTTTGGGATGTGGTGGAACGGGAGCTTCGTGCCCTGGATGTGCATCCCACAAATCTCCATCAACTGCAAGATGCTATCCTATCAATATGGGCCAACATTTCTAAAGAATGCTTTCAAATGGGGTTAAAAACCTGTGTAAATATATTTACCATGGTCCATTTATGTGCATAATAAAAAGAATACACTAGCCTACAAAATCGCATCAAGGTATATAAATGAACATTTGAATCTTCGGCTAAGCCGAAAGTATGACCTGAAACATCCTTAATACCATGACCTCCAGTAAAATATAAAACATAAAAATGACCAATAGCCAATTCTGGCTCCATAGCATATCAAATGAATTGTCAGGATGGCATACTCTCGCACCGTTGCTTGGAGCCTGGAGCAGTAATCGGGAACACCTGGTTGTGCAATTAGGAAATCCTACGGAGGCTACATGGTGCGTCCTTCAGAGGATGCATAGGCTGCATCCTTGAAGTCTTCAGTCCTTCGAAGGATGCAGCCTTCACATTGGGGCACAGCTAGTGTTTGCGATCCGCCAAAAAAAAAAAAAAAAAAACACGAAGAAGAAGAAGAAAACAACCCCTGAACCCCATTTCAGTTTCCGGCGCGGTGTAATACCGTACCTCACAGCACATCCAATACAAGTCAATGGAGGAGACAAAAACTACGATAAAACCTGTTGGAAAGCATCTTTTGCAGCGATTTTTGTGTGAGCATATCAGTGGACACCCCTGACCACTCGGTGAGTTTCATGTCTTTGTAAACGAAAGTTTAATGTGTTTTAGGAAGGAGTGTTCGAGTGCACCTATACACCCAGTCTACTGGTGGGGGGGAAAGCGAAAGAAAACTAAAATTCTCAGGACAGCAGCATTTGTCCAAATTTAATCTTAACCGTTCTATTTCATCAGAAACGATCTGTAAACAGGGCTTTAAGTGTAAAATACCGAACTTGTCCTTTAAGACATGGTTAAGCCTATTTTATAGCTTTTATAAATGTGTCTTAGAATAAAAACATTACTGTTGTGCATCTTGACAGAAAATGGTGGCACTGACATTAAGATGCATCAGAGCAATAAGGTATTTGGCAAGCATATGTTTGTAGTTGTAATATGAATATTGATGCTGCTAATAGTTGTATGTCTCTAATGTTTGACTCAAACTGAAATCCACTTTTGTGTTTTGTTACATTTTTCTTAAAATAGCCCTCACTGACACCGATGACTGGAATCTGGCATTCATTTCACTGTTTCACTGAAAATCATTACGTTATTCGAATCGTTCAAAATAAGTTTTTAGTCAGAATGTTCAAATGTTCTGAAATAGTTTTTCTTGTGTGGTTTGGTGGATAGAGCACTTCTGAATTGCTTTACACACATGTAGTGTTGACTCCTTATGTCATGTGGTTACCAGGTCTCCAAATGGCCTTTTTTTTTTTTTTTTACGCCTAGACATTTCTTGAACTAAAAGCTTACAGAAACTACATTTTTTGGGAGTATCATCCTCAAATTTGAATCAAAACACAGTCAGACATTCAGTTTTATATTCATGGTATTTTCAGGCCTTTGACATCAAAGTCTCATACATTTTACCGTAGTGAAGTTCATTCAAAGAAATCGTTTGTCACGTTCATGTATATTTTACCTTGATTTACTCTGTTCCTATAATACTTTGAGTTATTATGACTCTTGGGTAACAAAATTTCAAGTGTCTAGTTTCAAAAAAGACCAGAGTTATGAATAGACTGTAATGGACCATTAAATCCCCCATCACTGAAGTGGGCCGACACCTTTACCTCCAGCCATAGAGGGCGCTGTGGTCTCTGAATACCTGAAAAAGGTTTTCACAAAAGGGGACTCTTACTAAACCTGAGCCAAATATTGCTAAAGAACTCTTTATTTGTTTTTTTGTTTTTTTTTAATGTTTCTCGCTGAATACTTAATGTGGAAATTGTATTTTTATTTTTGTTTTACAAGAGTGTCTGTTACTTACCACCTATTTTTTACAGTCTATGCTTACCACACATGCTTTTATTTTGAAGTCCGTGAAGCGCAGCGGTGTGTGAATGTTGGCGCACTTTCAATGTGAAGCGCCATTCTGATTAACACCACCAGATAAGAGAGTTTTTGGGTCCAAACTGTGAAAATATAGCTTTAAAAAAGGTTTCTTTTTTTTTTTTCTCTTAGCTCCTGGCTGATGAAGGGCACAAGGTACTGAAACTTTGAGAGACTAAAGTGTTTATTGTATCGATCTCCTTTGAAGCTGTTAGTGGGTCGTTAGCATATATGCAGGAGCAGAAATCAGTAGCGGTGGGCAGATCGAGGCTTCGAAACAATCCGACACTGTCTCAACGGTGACACCTAGTGGTCACTTGCAGGTGTTGATCTGAAACAACCTTGACAACGAGCCATTAAAAAATGTGTTGTTTTTTTATTATTGTATTTTTCTAATATGTGAAGCTTGTAACCTGTAGGCTCCTCACTGTGCATAATGCTATTTTGGTCATGAAAAATGAATATTAACAAAAGAAATCAAGCCACAACGTCTCACTTTTTTATAGATTTTTACTCAAAAATATTAATTTCTCTGCTGTGGAAGGACTTAGCCTACTTCTTTTTTAACAGATAATTTCTCCAGCCTTTGAAAAAATCCTCTCACAAAAACCCACGAGGTCAAGATGCGTTGACTTCACTTTTAAACAGATGTGCGATTGTGTGGTCTGTTCCCGACCCTGTCAATCAAACGCTGATTCGGCAGACCCAGAGCCATAGAGAGAAAGAGTTGCGACACTCCCATAGACCTCCGTTGTAAAAAATGGCGGCGCTTTTAACCGCCTACTTCCGGGATTTGAAGATCGGATTAGTTCCAAACACTGTCATTTGGTCGTTGGACACCATTCACTTACATTGCTGCGCGTCGAGTTGTTCCAGAGGTAAATTGCTGAAATATCGACCTCTTTTGAATTGTCAACTGTCTATATTGTATCAGAGGCCCTTTGCGATGCTTATACTGGTCATCATTTTTATATGCATGGCGTAATTATTTATATTTTATGTTGGTTGTTTCAACCAATTTTCAAGCACTGCCTGCTAGCTAGCTAGCGCGACTTCGTCAGCTGTGACAGTAAGAGCTCGGTAATGAATCGCTGCCACCTTTATAGCGACTTAATTAATTTTAATCTTAATCTTAATTTAATTTTTTGGGATATACTAACTTTTCATAATGTTTTGTTGTCTTGAGTGAAGCAGCTTGTGTGAACAATGCTGGACATCTAGGATTGTTATGGCCATCACCAGTCCTGTCTGTTTCATGGATCACCTGCCCCTGGTTTTTGTTTTTCTTGTTCACACACACTCACACAAGCAGACATTTTTTGTTGTCTGTCATTGTTTAATAAAACATATTTTATTTGAAAACCTTCATTTGTATCAGCCATGCTTAATTGATGTCTCAACTCTCAATAGCTGTAACAGAAGTTACAAGTGTTTTGTTAGTGAATTGCTTAAATTACTTGGATTGAGTTACAGCTACCCTTACTCTTAGCCTACTCTGTACACTAACCCAGAGCCATAGAGGAAAATCTTCACTCTGCACTTACCTATAGACCCAAACATAAAAGCGTAAATTCGTTTTTTAATCTGTTATAGTTTTGATAATATGTGTATGGCTTAATCTTAAAATTATATTCTTAGTCTTAACATGATCATATTTCACGTTGTGGTCCTGGGGGTGGCCACTTTCATCAGAAGAAGTGAGCTATAGCTTCTAAGCGAATTCTGAACGGACCGCCACCGCAGACCTCTTTGCGTGATCAAAGGTAGGCTAATGGCTGAATCGGAATTTATAAGCAAAATCACGGGAATCAATAGCCTAATACAGCCCAGTTGTGCTAAAATAAATATCATGAGACGTCCATCATCAGATGAATGATACTGGAAAAGTTAAGTTATAGCCGCTAAAGCCAGTGCTACTACCCATGCGAACATGAACACTATAAGCTTTTCCCTCCAAAAATATAGTCTAAAACTTATCTCCAAATGCAAATGTCACAGGTCGGGGTGGGCCAAGCCAGACTGCACCCACCCCTGGGGACCGGGCACCGCCTCGAGGAGCGTGTCAAGGAACCAGACAAAAACAGAGGATAAAGGAATAACAATTTCTTTATTAAGTTAAAAGCAGGTAAATTTGAAAAGTCCTAATTAAAATCTCTTCTTTCGCCAGAAGCAATTCGATGGGCCCCCTGGACCGGAGCGGGATGGACGTTCGTGGACACCCTGCGGCTCGTCGGAGAGGAATCAGAGGAGGACGCACACCACTCAGGTAAGCCACTGGGTAAGTACTCTTTACAAGGCTCTCAAGGAAGTCTTGGCTACACGGACCCCATTCGGACTGGAACCAGGTAGGTATTCGCAGTGAGGATGGAACGAATGCCGGAGGCTGCCCAGAGGTAAGTATCCAGAGGACGGGGGTCCTCGACTCAGACGGGTCACAGGGACGCAGGTGGCGAGCGGGCCGGACCAGGAGGGGACCCTGAACAGCAGAACAACGCTTTAATCGAGACACATGCCGTAGTTACTCTCTTTCCTTCTGAACAGTAGCAACACTTTGCAACACGGGCGTGGAGGACCACCCGGCAAGAGGACACTTCACTTTGGCTGTGCCCTGCAACGATACAACAGGGTTCAATGGTTCAACAAGATGCGACACTCGACAATGATACCTTCTCTCCTTCTGTACAGGGCGGAGGCTTTCAGTGGGGACAGGTGGGGACCACCAGACGGAGAGGACGCTTCGAGGGAGACACTCCACTTGACTGTACACTGTAACCAGGTAACAGGATTCAACTTCCCAACAGCATATGGAACGTTTCAATTACAATACCTTCTCTCTTTCTGAACAGGACAAGCCTTCAATGGGACAGGTGGAGACCACCAGACGAAGAGGACACTTGAGCGGGACACTCCACTTCGGCTGTGCACTGTAACCAGGTAGCAGGGTTTAACTGTTCAACAGCATATCAAACGTTCACTCAAATACCTTTTCCTTTTCCGAACAGGACAGCGACTTTCAATGGGGCATGTGGAGACCACCAGACGAAGAGGACACTTGAGCGGGACACTCCACTTCGGCTGTGCACTGTAACCAGGTAGCAGGGTTTAACTGTTCAACAGCGTATCAAACGTTCATTCGAATACCTTTTCCTTTTCCGAACAGGACAGCGACTTTCAATGGGGCATGTGGAGACCACCAGACGAAGAGGACACTTGAGCGGGACACTCCACTTCGGCTGTGCACTGTAACCAGGTAGCAGGGTTTAACTGTTCAACAGCGTATCAAACGTTCATTCAAATACCTTTTCCGAACAGGACAGCGACTTTCAATGGGGCATGTGGAAACCACCAGACGGGAAGGATGCTCTAAGCAAGACACTCCACTTCAGCTGTACACTGTATCGATGCAACAGGATTTGACCATTCAGCAGTAATAAGACATTCAGCTGCAATACCTTCTCTCGTTCCAACCCGGGCAGCGGCTTTTGATAGGGACGTGTGGAGACCACCATACGGGAAGGATGCTTTAAGCAAGACGCTCCAGTTCAGCTGTACGCTGCAACAATGTAACAGGAATTAATAGATCGGCAGCATTAACAGAGCGGGGCTGTCTCGAATGGTAAGTTGGGCGCTTGATGTGACAAACCCTGTTCAGAAACAGCGGGTGAAAGACTATAGAGGAGAGTGCACAGCAGACTATTAATACTTCTCCACACGATAAACTTCACTCCATAAAACAAACCGTGTGAATCGTCACTTCAGGCACTGCATTCCACTCGCACACCGTACATTCGGGCCAGCACTCACCCACCGGTCTTTCTCCCACCAGATCGACTCTCGTCTCTCACACGGGCTCCACTTCTCTCAGAGACAGTCAAACGGATGTAGTAATCGTCACATTCAGTGCAGGAAGAACAAAGGTTGGAGACAGATCATTAATTCACTCGGTGTAATACTTCACTCGTGCCACACGCTTTCCAGACTCTCCACACCACTTCAGTGTCAGTTCATATAAACAACGGATCAAATACTCATCACTTTGCGTCTTTCCCACTGTCGACGATATCCCCTGGATTTTCACTGACAAACTTCACTCTCTCATTTCCATTTCTCGGCTTCAATCTTCGCCCCGCTTCACAGCCCAGCCTCAATACAAACAGCCCGCCGACAAAACACAGTATCTCACGGGAGGAAACCCAACCTATCACGGGGGAGAAAGAACCACACAGACTGTCTGTTTCCTCTCTCTTTTTAAAGCCCCATCTTAATGCGCGTTCCTCTCACAACACTCTCTGTAATTCCCCTCACCTGCTGTCAATCAGGCAATTGGCCTCGCTGCCATGGCAACAGATTTCGCGGTGTGATGAGACGACCATCCACAAGAGGTCTCCAAATAATACTGCCTTCACGAGGATTTTACTCTCTCTCTTTATCTGGCTTTTGTCACACCGTGACATACCCCCCTGCCAAACCGTTCTAGTCCCTAGAACGGGATCCGGACACCCAATCTCCATACCTGGATGGGGGTTGTCCCCGGTTCTCCCTTTGGGACCGTCTTGGCGGGGAATTCGGTTCCTCGGGCCTTGGCCCTATCCCCACTCTCTGAGGGACCACAGCCCATCCCACCACGGGAGGCATCCACACTGGTTCAGTAGGCGGTCTCTCTACAGCTGGTTTGAGGTAGTTTGGACAAGGGCGCATCAGATTGCGGTGGAGCACCCGCTCTGGCCCTGCTCTCCCTTCGGGACGAATGGCATACACAGGCTGATCGAGGCGCGGCTGTCGTTGGATCACATACGGCTGGGGCTCCCACCGATCACTGAGCTTACCCTTTCCTTGTCGTCGGTTATCTCGAACTAGAACTCTCTCGCCAGGCAGTAGTGGTGCACTTCGTGCCGTACGGTCATACAACCTCTTATTCTTGGCTGCGGCTTGGTTGATTCGGTCTGAGACCCGTTCATAGGCCAGTTGAAGGCGTTGATGGTGTCTGGTCACCCACCCCGTTACACTGCCTCCTTCTTCAGCCGCCGCAGTCCCCAGCAGTAGGTCCACTGGTAGCCTCACATGCCTTCCGAACATCAGGTAAGTTGGTGCGTAGCCGGTCGTACTATGAATGCTGTTATTATATGCCTGTACCATCGCCGGGAGGTTATCCACCCAATGTCCCTGTTGGTCACCTTCCAAGGTCCCCAAAAGACCAATCAGCGTCTGGTTAAACCTCTCACACCCTCCGTTCCCCTGAGGATGATAGGGCGTCGTATGAGTCTTCTTACATCCATACAATTGACACAACTCACGTACTACCCTGGATTCGAAATTGGGTCCTTGATCCGAATGGAACACTTCAGGGCACCCGAAGGGCTGGATGACATACCTCCACAGGGCATTAGCGGTAGTGATGGCGGTCTGGTCCAGAGTTGGGATGGCCCAGGCATATTTCGTGAAAAGGTCTGTAATCACTAAGATGTTCTGGATATGGTCGACCGGCCTACCCAGCGTCAGATAGTCCATAGCGATGATATGCATCGGTGCTTTGGCTCGAATGGGGACCATTGGAGCTCGAGGCTCCTTCCTGGCTTTAAACAGAGTGCAGCGCGAGTGCCGTTGTCCTCTCCTGCCCCTGATGACCAAGCTTGGTGTGGTAAGCATCCAGCAGGGCGTGACACCACTTCTCGGGAACCACTACCTGACAGACCGGGTCACCCGAGTGTGAGTCCTGAATGGACCGACAAATCACCCCCTCTTTCAGATGGAGCCTCTCCTTCTGGCCCAACAAGCCTCTCACAATTCGATTTTGCGCCCGGCGTTCCGCACCCTCCGGCCAATTGCCCCGCTCCAACCAGGCCCGGACCATTAACAAGTCCTCGTCTTCGCCCTGCCACATCCTCCAACGCTGTGGATCCCATCCCCAACTTGCAGGCGGCTCCTCCGGTGGCTGCCCCAGTGCCTCCACAATGCCCACCATCATTTCCTCATCACGGTCTGCCTCCAGCATGGGTCTCGGATCTTCCGACCCTCCTTCAGGCCACCTAGACAGCACGTCTGCGTTGGTATGTTCCCTTCCTGGCCGGTACTGTAGCTGATAATCAAAGTTGGCCAATTGAGCCACCCACCTCTGTTCTACCGCCCCCAGCTTGGCGGTTTGCAGGTGTACCAGCGGATTGTTGTCGGTCACCACGGTTACCTTTGCTCCCCATAGGTAGTCCTTGAACTTCTCACTGAGCGCCCACTTCATAGTCAGTAACTCGAGCTTGAAGGAACTATAGTTGGCATCGTTTCTCTCCACAGGGTGTAGACTCCGACTAGCATACGCGATGACTCTCTCTTCCTCCTGTTGTTTCTGGGCCAAAACAGCCCCCAAGCCCAGATGGCTAGCGTCCGTGTAAAGAATGAAGGGCTGTGTGAAATCGGCATATGCCAGAATGGGTGCTTGTAACAACTCTTGCTTGAGCTTCTGAAAAGCAATCTCGCATGCCTGGTCCCACTCCACCACTGGGGACCCTCGGCCCCGGACATGTCCCGTTCCACCCAGCAACTGGTTCATGGGTTTGGCGATCTTGGAGAAATCCTTGATGAATCTCCTATAGTACCCCACGAAACCGAGGAAGGATCGAACCTGGCGCACAGTCTTTGGGGCCGCCCACCCCTGTACGGCCGACACTTTCTCTGGGTCCACAGCGATCCCTGCCGCACTCACAATATGGCCCAGGAACTTTACCTCCTTCCGGAAAAGCTGGCATTTATCCGGTTGGAGCTTCAGCCCGTACTTCTCCAAAGAGCGGAACACCTGCTCCAGGTGCTGAAGGTGAGACTCAAAATCGGGGGAATAGATAATCACGTCATCCAGGTACACCAGGGTGGTATCCATCAGCTGGCTCCCTAAACAGCGCTGCATTAGTCGCTGGAACGTGGCAGGGGCGTTGCAGAGGCCGAAGGGCATCCGGTCCCACTCGTATAACCCAAAGGGGGTCGTGAAGGCCGTCTTCTCCCGGTCCCGCTCGTCCACCTGCACCTGCCAGTAGCCGCTCGCCAAGTCTAGTGTGGAATACCAGGCCGCCCGTGTGAGGCTAGTAAGGGAATCCTCGACTCGAGGCAATGGGAAAGCATCCCGCTTTGTCACTAGGTTCAACTTCCGATAATCCACACAGAATCTCCATGCGCCTGTCTTCTTCCTCACCAGTACGATCGGGGCCGCCCAAGGGCTGCTGCTCTCGCGGAAGATCCCTCTATCCAGCATCCCTCGCAACAGAGCACGAACCTCAGAGTACAATGTCGGGGGCACCGGTCGGTAGCGCTCTCTACTGGGTGTGGCCCCTCCAGTGGGAATTTGATGCTTAACGATGTTAGTACACCCATAATCCTCATCGTGGGTGGAGAACAACTGTGGCCATTTTGATAGGAAAGCCTTAAGCCGCCTTGTCTGATCCTCCGCCAGCCCTTCTCCCCGTAGGGACTCACCTCTAAGGTGGGCCGGCAGTCCTTCTCCAGCCTCTCTGCTGTGCATCCCCGTCTGCGCCAAAGCAACCTCCACTACGGTTGGGCCTACTTGGCTGAACTTGACTTCTCCTGGCTCTTGCACTTGCTGCGGTTTCACCGAGATGACTCGGGCTAGACGCTGATGACGATACAGTTGGATTGGAAAAGGATTCGTGTTCCGAACTCTCACCCGAATTCGGCCTCTTTGGGCGGATGCCAGTCCTCTGGCCACCTCCACCTTAGGACCTTCGTTGTGTGGTTCCACCAGCACCCACTCCTCCGGGTGGTAAAGTCTAGGGGGCACCCTGACCCAGACCATCGCCTCGCTTCGAGCCGGGACGGACAAAGCATAACGGCAAGCCACTCTCCCAGTGCTCTCCCGGTCCTCCTGCTGCTCGGCCAGGCAAACTCGGCGACAGTCTGCCCGAATACGCTCCCATTCTCTGCCCTCAGGTGTCACAGTCGCTCGGGCCGGCCCACGCTGGAACAGCTCTTCCCAGCAGTCGGAGATGACATTCATGCCCAGTAGGGCGCGATGAGACCCCAGACACACGTCACGAACCACCACCACTCCTTTCTGGGGTACAACCATACCGTGAATCTCCAGGTCTGTCACTACATAACCCACATACGGGATATCGAGCCCATTGGCCCCTCGCAGAGTTAACCAGGGGGCCTCAGTCGTCGGTCGGCCCTGGGTGCCGAATAGTTCCTGAACCACGCTCTCCGCAAACAGAGTGACTTGCGACCCCGTGTCCAACAAACACTGCACCTTCTTGCTGTTGACTCGGATCGTGATAATCGGACAGCGGCCCACTAGGCGTTCTTTAGACAGTCCAGGAGAAGAAGGGTCTGAAAAGGGGGTCCCGACCACTTGACCCACAGTGGCCGGAGACTCTAAAAACCCCCTTGTGAAGCGCGTCTGGAAGGGCACTAACGGATGTAATGTCCAGCTTCTCCACAACCGTTACAGATAGGACGCCCCTGTTCATCCCACTGGAATCGGGGACCCATGGGTCGGGCGAAACGACGCTCTGGAGGGCGACTCCCGTCAGAGTAGGTCCGCTCTCGCGGTGAAGGAAGTGAATGGAGGCGTTCTCGGCGGAGCTCTTCGACAACAGATTTGGACAGATCAGACATTTGTTCTCGGATATCCTTTTTCAATTCTTCCCGAAGGGCATGCTTCCAATCGGAGGTGGCAGGGGCCGAAGGCCCACTAACAGCGTTCGCCACCAGACAGCTGGGAGGATCTACACCTTCGGTGTGATCACGCTCAAGGGCCAGAGCTTCTCGCCGCAATTCTTCAAACGTGAGGTCAGGGTTCCGTCTCAACTGCACCCGCAGACTCTGACGTACTGGGCCCTCTCGTAATCCCAGCAAAAACTGATCTCGCAGTAGGGTCTCCTCGTCGCCCAGGCCGTGGTCCTATCTTCCCCTTAGCCTGGTGAACTGTTCCCTCAGTTGCAACGCGAATGGCCGAACAGTTTGTCGAGGCCCTTGCCTACAATTAAAGAATTTGGTTCTCAGGACAGCTACCGGGGTGGTGTCTCCGTATTGTACCGTGAGGAAATCAAAGATGGCTCGGACTGTGGTGCGGGTTGCTTCCGGTGCTGCCTGTACTTCTCTTCTTGCTTCTCCCTCTAGTGAATTTAATACGAACTGTACCTTCTGCAGGGCGTTCAGCCCTGCCAGGTATTCCACCTGGGCCTTCCATGCTGACAGGCTTAATTCTGACCCCGGACCTCCGTACTTCTGGGCCCACGGGGCCCCCATAAAGAAGGGCATAACCGGCTGTCTGGCCTCTGGCTCTTCTTCCTCTGCCATTTAGGACCTTGATCGCTCCACTCGAGACGGTAACCCTGCCGACTACGCCAAAGTTCTGTCACAGGTCGGGGTGGGCCAAGCCAGACTGCACCCACCCCTGGGGACCGGGCACCGCCTCGAGGAGCGTGTCAAGGAACCAGACAAAAACAGAGGATAAAGGAATAACAATTTCTTAATAATTTCTCAATAAGTTGGGCGCTTGATGTGACAAACCCTGTTCAGAAACAGCGGGTGAAAGACTATAGAGGAGAGTGCACAGCAGACTATTAATACTTCTCCACACAATAAACTTCACTCCATAACACAAACCGTGTGAATCGTCACTTCAGGCACTGCATTCCACTCGCACACCGTGCATTCGGGCCAGCACTCACCCACCGGTCTTTCTCCCACCAGATCGACTCTCGTCTCTCACACGGGCTCCACTTCTCTCAGAGACAGTCAAACGGATGTAGTAATCGTCACATTCAGTGCAGGAAGAACAAAGGTTGGAGACAGATCATTAATTCACTCGGTGTAATACTTCACTCGTGCCACACGCTTTCCAGACTCTCCACACCACTTCAGTGTCAGTGCATATAAACAACGGATCAAATACTCATCACTTTGCGTCTTTCCCACTGTCGACGATATCCCCTGGATTTTCACTGACAAACTTCACTCTCTCATTTCCATTTCTCGGCTTCAATCTTCGCCCCGCTTCACAGCCCAGCCTCAATACAAACAGCCCGCCGACAAAACACAGTATCTCACGGGAGGAAACCCAACCTCTCACGGGGGAGAAAGAACCACACAGACCGTCTGTTTCCTCTCTCTTTTTAAAGCACCATCTTAATGCGCGTTCCTCTCACAACACTCTCTGTAATTCCCCTCACCTGTTGTCAATCAGGCAATTGGCCTCGCTGCCATGGCAACAGATTTCGCGGTGTGATGAGACGACCATCCACAAGAGGTCTCCAAATAATACTGCCTTCACGAGGATTTTACTCTCTCTCTTTATCTGGCTTTTGTCACACCGTGACACAAAACTGACATTAACAAAATGCAATAATGCAATAACAGCTGAAAAAGTACTTGGGTGTGTGTTTTATTTTATATTTACCGTTCAATAATACAATCGCTGCTGTCTGTCCCATAGAAGAACATGACAGCCAGCGTATGTTTTGGAACTATTGGGGCTTACATGAACCACGTGACAGCCGTAGCGGCGACATCAAAGAGTGTCGCAACTCTTTCTCTCTATGGCTCTGGGCGGACCATGCCACCTGTCGAAACACTTGTGAAACACTCCGAAGCTTCATTTAGCCGTAGTCACGTGACATGGGTGTTTTGAATCGCGCTTCGGATCAGTGTTGCGAAACATCTGCGCTTCGGGATCTCGAAAAGCTTCGGAACGCCAGTTTCGCGTCAGCCATCCCTAGAAATCAGTGATGACCATTTCATTTGCTTATATGTGTTATGTAGAGAGTGTGTGTGATTCATTGTTACGGTCACATGCAGAACACAGTGTATTATTGCCTCGTTTCTCTTGATCTGCACTTCTGTTTGCACTTGTTTACAGCAAATTTGAGCCTTTATTTTTTTAGGTTTTTCTCTCTAAATTGAGATCGTAAGCTGTACCAAAAATAATTCATAGTTTTATCATTTGTCATTTAGTCCATATTGCACTTTAAAAGGAGATTGTTGTAATTAAAACAATTTATAAACTCATATAGGTCATAGAGGTAAAGCACTTTGAAATAAGTTTGTCAGTTGTTTAAAACTCATTTTTGGCAGGTGCTTTATCTGCATTAAACATTATTATTGTCAGTGTTAAAATAATTCATAATAATACAATAAGGCAAGGCTATTACATTAGCCTGCATTGTGCATACTAAAAACTTGATTTATTGTCACACTATTTATAGTGTAGTCAATTAGATTGCAAATGTGTATTCATTAGTTTGTACGTTTGTTATGGACATTTATGCACAATTTGCAGTGAGAAGTCTAATGTTTATTTGTTAGTTTCATTTTATTCAGCTCTTACGCAGTGGCGTGGCGTGGGGAAAATTTCTGAGGAAGCCAATTAAGACACAACCTCTAAGCTGTGTGTTTGTTTTAAGGGGTGGGGGCAGAAAATCATACGTTACCATTTGTATGTTGCTATTTGGATGAACTATTAGAGCGCCCAGCATCATCTTACCGGGACTTAACGTTACGCTTGTTACAATCCAACACTTTGAGCACGTAACGTTAACGTTAGATACCTAAAATATGTTGCGCATACAGCTCAACTAACGCGATTGTTATAAAGGTGTTTGAACAACAAAACACATCCTCTTGCACATATTTGACAATCGGAATATCAGATATATCCTGCTATAGCTAATAAATTAGTGAAATTTTGAATAAAAAAAGGAAATAAAAGCTGATCATTCAGCACTATTGTGGCTGCGGTGTGACAAGCAGTGAAAGACGCGTCTCCATGGGAACCATAAAGTGATACTACGATCAATAACGGTCGCCTTGAAAAACGTACGTGTGAAAAGGTTGTTTGTAAGGCTTACATTTAAATGTGTCTTTGTTTTGTTTTGAGTGTATGGTCAATAAATAAAGGAATTAAAAAGATGGGCACAAAACCACAAATCTTCCGCTATTTCATTCATTCATTCATTGACGATGATAACGTGATGTGATTGGCCTGATGCCAACAAGTTCATGGCTTCCCTTGACACTGTCCTGACCAATCACAGGGGAGCAGTGTCGTGACAATAGCGTCACCTGATTGGTTAATCATTCTTTTTTTTTTTCTATCAAGGGATGCCAACTCAGCCTGGCCTCCTCACAGACACAGGGTGCAGTACCATGTTTTCAACGCTCATTCACCATGTCACTTTTATAGGGGCGCTGTTTTACACATCATAAAACACTCAGTAATGAATGAAGAGAGACGATGAGGAGATGACAGAAGGACTACGTAAACTGTGAAAACAAAAGTGTTTATTAAATGACGATTATATTCTGAAAAAGTGAGGAAGCCTGGCTTCCCTTGGCCTCCGCAAGAAAACGCCACTGCTCTTACGGTGTTTTGGGAATAAAATTCTTCATAAACATCAGTTCCTGAGAGTAAATTGCATCTGTTCAGCCGGGAATGCTCATAGACCATGGGGTTTAAGAGCTGCAGACACTTTTATTTGAGTACGTCGTTTTCAGAAAATTCTCAAAAATAATGGCGCATATTCAGAGGAGAGAAGCAACTTTAAGGATATTTACCACCGGTTACATTAGGACTCACATCCACATCACTGATCCAACTGTAAATGAGCAGACAGACATACAGCAATAGAAAAGCATTCGCAGCATCAATGTTCAGTTTGTGTTTGAAATGCTGCATTTACAGTGATTGATTTCTGACGCTGAAGTCAAAGCTTAAGACTTTATTCTGAAGAGCGTTTCTGAGAAGTCTTACACATACGGCTCTGATCTGGGTAACACTTTATTTCCATAGTCCACTTTAGATATTCTACTGACTATAAGTAACTTGGCAGCTACAAGTCAACTTATTCTCCTAACCTGAACCCTAACACATAACCATAACCTACCAGTCTATTGACAGTCAACTACAGTCTACTAATACTCTAATGACAGTTAGTTGACATGTAGTTGCAAAGTTACTTATAGTTAGTAGAATATCTAAAGTGGACTATGGAAATAAAGTGTAACCGCAATTTGTAATCAGCCGAATCAAGTATTTCTACACTAAGCGTGTATATTTCATTAACACTTTTGTGGATTATTTCAACAACAAAAAGATCTAACCTTTATAACTGAAATAATTATTCATTCACAACAAAAACTTACATTTTTTTCATGTTTAAAATGAACTGGTTCAGTGATTAGAAAATATAATTATACTTTATTAACATGTGAAAATTGTAGAAAATGAATCTGTTAAGTGATAATTAGCCTGAAAACATGAATGCTAAAATGGTCTCTAAAATATGAAGGTAAAACAGTAGCAAAACTCGAGAGCTTGCTAATTTGAATGTGAGAACTTGTAAAATTAATATTTGTATTTGTAAGTTGAAATTTATACTTGCAGCTCTGATGTGAAAAGCTGCATCTATCGATTTGCACACACAGACAATACTCAGAACACCCGTGTTTTGAATTCGAAGTTGCAGATTAATAGTTACAAATGTGTAAAGTGTCATTTACATAAACAAAATGACAGGCACAATTGTGTACTACACATTTATCTTTGTGCTTTAGTTCAGTTTCGTTGTACAACCACAAGTCGGCACTCACAACCTCTCATATCTGGCAGTACAACTTCAAATCCTAGCGCTTTGACTTTTGCTACTCTTTTTGCGATATTCTGTAGCAAAACTCACTCGTGCACTTGTAAATGCAGACTTGAGAGAGCAGAGTCGGGGGCGGGGCTGGGGTCAAAATGAAGTAATATTATTGGTCGATGCCTCACCAATGAACAACGCAAGCCACAATGCAAACATTTGTATGCATATGTATCAGCTATTTTTTAAAACGCTTGGAAAATATTTTTATGAAATATCATTAGTTTTACTGGTTTTTATATATCAGTAAAAGCGCAGCAATGCCGTTTAATTGGTTGGAGCCATATGGGACGTTTTTTGCGCCATGACGTCACTACACAGAGCAGCTCGCGCCGTTTTGGTGGTGTTGGTCATAGACATCGTGGTGGTCGATCGATTGCGATGGCGGCATCAAACAATCCGAGAGTAAGTTTTTATTATTATTTTTTTATTTTTTTATAACCGTTCTAAAGAATAAAATACTTATTAAATTTTCCTTGAGTGACATTCTGTATATTAGGCTACTAATGAATAACGTTACCACTTATAAGTAGGTTTAAGGGTGGGTTAGTGTGTAAGGGATGGGTCAACAGTGGTAATTACAGAAATTAATTACAAATGTAATTACATAGGCCTATAGTTCTTTTTTTAAAGATAAGTATGTAAAAACATGCAAGTACACAATAAGTACATTGTACAAAATGATTAATTTAAATCTAGGTACATAGTAGTTAAGACCACGTAAAGTGGGACCCGCTTAAAGTTAACGTTTTGCCACAGACAGTTCTAAATGCTCAACATAATTCATCATTCTAGGCGTTTTCTCTGATAATATAAAATATTCAATATACAATGTACATCGACAAGGTTTTTAGCTACAAAGTCAAATTTTACCTCAAGGTGTTATCACATAAATGGCCGATTTACTGTACAGTAGCCTGTTTATTACACATCATAATTGAGTAACGTTATTCCAAAGTGCCGCGATGTGTTTATCCTTTTACTAGCTACCACACCTGTTGACAAAAAAAAAAAAAAAAAAAAAAAACCTGCATATGTTGGTTAGGTAGGTTTTGAAACCTGGTTTACGCTGGTAATGTGCTGGTCATAAGATGGTTTAGGATGCTCATGTGCTGGTCCTTAGCTGTTTTAAACTGGCCATGTGCTGGTCCTAAGATGGCCCTAAGCAACTAGCTCCTGCTCAGGACCAGCACATTACCAGTTTAAATCATACTTCCAAATCTACCTAGCCAGCATATGCTGTTTTTAAAAGGGACATCCATGCCTTTACCTGTTCAAAATACTACAGCTTAATAATACAAATACTTTTAGATGTATAGTTAAAATGTATGTATAACTTAAATATTATTGAAATGTAAAATAACTGTAATGTAATTGTTTCAATTAATATATTAATATTATTATCTTTCAGGAACTGTTCTTGAACCATTTATTACAACGGCTTTATACCCGTCTGTCACTTTGGCTGGAACGTGTTCCTCTTGACCTTGACTTCTTGGAATTTACATGTTCTCAGGAGCTGGTCATTTTTAGTGCCATCTCAAATCAGGTACCCATTCCACATGAACTGTATGATGCACTTTATCACGTACACCAGATGGTTGCAAACAGCACTAACATGGATGCACACGTCATGGTTTCCCAGGAGAAAGGAAACAATGGTCGTCCACGGATTGTAATTTCTAAGGACTCTGTATCCAAACTAATTACTTTAGGATTACCTGTGGCATGTATTGCAAGGTTGCTAGGGGTGTCCAAGTTCACAATTCATAGACGCATGGTGGAATGGGGATTGTCTGTGAAGGCAACCTACAGCAACATAACAGATGCAGAGCTAGATTCACTCGTGGCAACAATCCACACAAGCAATCCGGATGCGGGTTACAGAATGATGATGGGTCTGCTGAGAGCACAAGGTCATCGGGTACAATGGGACAGAGTTCGCTCTTCGATGCATCGAGTTGACACTGCAAGCATTGTGTTCAGGATGTCACAGTTAGGATGTGTGGTTAGGAGGACATACTCTGTCCCCAGCCCAAAGTCCCTGATGCACATTGACACAAACCACAAGCTGATACGGTAAGTTAAACATAAAAATTGTATTTATTATATACTGTTTGTGCAATTCAGTATTTGTGACAGAAATTTACTTTTTCAAGGTATAACATCGTGATATTTGGAGGTATTGATGGCTTCTCCAGGAAGGTAAAGATAAAGAGACTGCTTAATTGAACTAGAAGAGTGATGAATTAGTGAATGGTGGTTATTTTGATTCATAAACTTCTTAAAACACATACCAACAAAAGAATAATTGAAATAACTTGCCTTTTACGCAACAATTTTTTGTACTTGTCATAATACTTTCTAACAATGTAAATGAAAATGGAAAACAGGTATGATGTTTTTTAAAAACATGTTTATTAATGTAGATAATGTATCTTGGTGTGTCAAACAACAATCTGGCTTCTACAACACTGTCTTTCTTCCGTGAGGCAGTTCAGAAGTTTGGATTTCCACTGAGGTAAAACTTGACTTTTTTGTATGAAATAAGTGGAATATAGGTTTAAAGTACTGAGCTGATGTAAACATAAATACATATAACCATGGAAGGTTATGTAAACATTGTATGCTGACACATTATTTGTAATCAACATTTTTTGCCAGGGTTCGGGGCGATCATGGAGGGGAGAACGTAGATGTGGCCTGCCTTATGTTCTCTGTCCGGGGAACAGGGAGAGGTAGCTTCATTGCGGGTAAAAGTGTTCATAATCAAAGGTAAATTTTAATATTATATGATATATTTAACTCTTGTGCACTGTTCATTTAGAGTGTATACTATGACTTTTTAGGGTCAATAGAAATACACACAGTGATCAGTTTTTGCAATTATGCCACATTGTTGTGTTATCAAATTATTATTTGAAAATAGTATTCATTAAAACTTTAAGTTGCAGTCTTCCTCTCATAAAGATTATAAGATAATTTACCTGGGCTTCTGTTATAGAGCTGACCATGTTGAAACATTTTTTCCCCTCACTCCTTTAAAACAGAATTGAGCGATTGTGGCGGGATGTGTTCACTGCGGTTACCTCCCACTTTTACCACGTTCTGCACCAACTGGAAGAGAATGGGCATCTTGATCTGTCCAGTAGTCTTCACATCTTCTGCTGTCACTATGCCTTCATCCCACGGCTCCAAGCCCATCTCAATATATTTAGAGATGGATGGGACAACCACCCTCTTTCATCAGAGGGCAACCTCTCTCCTAATCAGCTGTGGCAACTGGGGCAGCAGTACCATTCTGAAGAGTGTGATGAGGTAGGCATGTGGTCTATTTATTTTTATCTTTTTTTTATTTTTTTATGCTAATTTATAATTTCTTAGATTCTACAGATTCCACAAATAGACTGGGAAAGCAGCGGTCTTATCCCCAGTGACACAAGTTCTGCCATCCAGGTTCCTGAAATTGAATGTCCACTGAGTTCAGAGGAACTTAATGAACTAAAGGCTGCTGTGGACCCAGTACAGCCATCAGAAAATTTCGGGGCAGATGTTTACATTGCTACACTGCAGTACATGCATAGCATTGGCTACATGTAAGAAAGTTGAAGTATCAGTAATTGAGATAAAACAACAAGAAAAAACACACAAAGAACAAGTCTGTCTTGATATTTTATTTTTCTTGAACTGTATCAGACAATAAATGTATTCATTTTAAGCAGTCTTTTGTCTTACTGCAACTGAAGCTGCCTCAAAAAAGCGCTCTGAAGTATAAATGCTGAACTAGTAAATGACAGAACAATTAAAAGTATCACTTTAACACAATGTAAACAAGTTTGAGTCATTTAATATTACATATCTAAAACAGTTCCTTTGAACAATTTCAACATTTTAAGTAAAACAGAAACATAACAATGCCTGAAATAACCATTTAAAGGGTTAGTTCACCCCAAAATGAAAATTATGTCATTAATGACTCACGCTCATGTCGTTCCAAGCCCGTAAGACCTCCGTTCATCTTCGGAACACAGTTTAAGATATTTTAGATTTAGTCCGAGAGCTTTCTGTCACTCCATTGAAAGTCAATGGACGACATACTGTCCATGTCCAGAAAGTGGCTCAATCTTAAGTTTATCAAGCGACGAGAATACTTTTTGTGCGCAAAAAGTAAACAAAAATAACGACTTTATGCCAAATAAAAGTATTCTCGTCGCTTGATAAACTTAAGATTGAGCCACTGATGTCACATGGACTACTTTGATGATGTCTGTATTGCCTTTCTGGACATGGACAGTATGTCGTCCATTGACTTTCAATGGAGTGACAGAAAGCTCTCAGACTAAATCTAAAATATCTTAAACTGTGTTCCGAAGATGAACGGAGGTCTTACGGGCTTGGAACGACATGAGGGTGAGTCATTAATGACATAATTTTCATTTTTGGGTGAACTAACCCTTTAAGATTTGCAACTGAAAGAAGTTCATGTAATTTTATACAAGGCCAAAACCAACGTCACTAGTGGCAATACAGCTTTCCAGGTGTTTTTTGAACTGGTCATAGGTTGTGTAATGAGCTGGAAGACGGAGAATGCAAAAACAGGTAGAGGATGTAGGGTGTTCTGCCTGTACCACCTTCACCTGCATGTCCTTCATGGGCAACTCCCAGGCCACCCAGAATTTGACCAGCTGCTTCAATTTACATTGATCAGCTAAAATGGAGCAGACAAATAGTGAACAAGATAAACTATCAAAACACTAATTTTACAATATATATGCAAGTTAGTGTTAAGATCTGTAAAATATTAATCAATAACATAAAGAAAAGGTTTGTATATGGATTTGTATCAGCACCAGGCAGTTTAATGGCCAGTTTTGCTATCAGGAAAGTACAACACAACATACCAGTTTCCACAAACTGCCTTAGGTACCCTGAAATTCTGCATTGGGTGGTAAATGGGGGTGCATTATCCTCCTCTTCTTCTTCTGCCATGGGCCAGATGATGTTGTTTAAGAGAACCTAATTATAATTTTAGTATTCAATAAGGGCATACTTTAAATGTATGAATCTACACTGGAATTAACATTCTGATAATTAATGTGGGGTAGTATAATTGAATAAATCACCTGTGTACTGCATTCAGCCATTGACTGGCTTGGAAAAACCACAGATGACACATCCGGTCGGGCCTCCAGTAACTGCCATACCTTGGTGTCTTTCAAACCTTCTCTGATCTGTTTTACTTGTCGCCAAGTTCGTGTCAGCACCTGATTATGACAATCATTTGATGAATCCCATTTGACTGAACATTAATGTAATTAGGAAACAAAATTTGTGTTAATGGATTATTGTGGTTTGTTTTGCTTTCTGTTTTTACAGTTTTTCATATAAACACATACAATTCTAACTTACTGCTAGACTGCTGAACCCTTGCATGAGGAGAAAAAAAAATCACTTACTGCATGCTGAAGAAGATTATGTAAGAGCCAAGTGCGGTTTGTTGTTGTCAACGCTGGAAGGTCCCAGGATATTGCCAGATGGTTAATCGTTGCCTTCTCATCCTCAGTAAAATCATTCTTTGAATCACCTGCAGCAAGCTTTATAAATAGTGAAAGAATACAATGAAATATACAAACTCATTTACCTCTATCAATTTGGCATCTACCGACTTACCATCTGTATTGTCTCCCTGATGTCAATGTCAGCCACATCTTCAATTGTGATGGTTGCTGTCTGTGGGGAGCCACCTACTAACACATGTATAATGGCTGGGCTCACACCTGCTAATGAAGGCCCACCATGGAGGAAAGAATGGCCAATAATCCTGCCTGCCATCACAAACAAGTCGCTCTGCAAAAGGACTTGGGAAGTAGATGGAATAAGGTGGTCTGCCTGGCCTTCAAATAATGCAGTGCCTCTTCCATTTCCTGTTGGTAAAGCAGAAAAGGCCAAAACTTTTTTGAGAAAAAATGACACTGTCTATTAATAAAAAAGATCACACACAATGTTTACAAAATAGTAACTGAGACATCTTTTTATAAAAATATTTTTTTCTAAACCTGTATGGCTGTCCTTTGCAGATCACAAAAGAAGATATTTGTCAGAATCGTATATGTTGTTTTCTATACAATGGCTCCAGAAAGATACTGTGGCTTTAAATTGATCGTTCCTTCTGATTGACAATTCAGTAGAAAGAACCAACATTTAAACTATCCAAAACTGTCCTAAAATCATGGAGAAAGACAGCCATACAGGTTTTGAACAACATAAGGGTGAGTATAACATGAGACATTTTGTGGCAAACTTGCTCTTTAAAGTTGTTGCATAGATAAGGTCCATGATGATATTCCTTCAAACAACTAACCTGCATTAAAGAGGAAACCATTCTGCAGCTTGTGCATTGCCATGCTTAGAAAATGGCGTTGAACACCATCCCCAGTGGCAACATCCCCTAAAAAATAGTAAACTTTAAGATGTATTACAGGTAAACAAGGTATATCATAAAAGGTATCAATAATTAAAGCAATATAGTGTATGGCATAAATGACAGTCTGTTATTAAGCATTTTAAACATTAGTATTACTGTAACAGTACCTTCCAGTCGGCATTGGAGAGGTCTAGCCCAATCAATTTTGGGGACCTTGTAAAAATTTATTATTCTCCCTTCCTGGTCCTCCATGTCTTCTCTGATATCGATTCTTATTTTCAATGGGGGCTCATCTTCTTTTTGTCGAAGTGCATACCGCCTGTAGAGTTTTGCTGCCCTTTCTGGAACCTCAATCAATTTCCAATCTGCAGCCCCCCAAAAAATAATTTCATGGTATAGTATCATGGAGAGAACTTTTACATCAACTTTTTACATTATGAGAAAATAAAACACAAAATCCATACCATCACACACTGAAGGTAGACTTTCAGCTGAAACAGATGCTCCCGGTGTTAAATGATTAGGATCAAGATGGAGAGTAGTGCTTTGTTGTGTGCTACTGCTTTGGGATGGTGTTGATGCACTTTCATCAGCAGAATGTCCAACCATAATCGAGGTAAAACTTTCAGGGAAGCTACAACAAAATACATAATCATCCATTGCCCATGTAGGCTTTAAGGAAAGTTTTAAACCTAAACAACAGAATACCTGAATAACAGAATTCACCAATTTTCTTCAAACCATTAACTTTCATAATTTTTCTCTTTTCTAGATATAGCAGTAGATCTATTTCATATTTGCTGTGGACAGAAAAAAACCATCCTCTCCCTACACACCTATAATGTCTACAGTACCTTTCTCCACATGTGCTTGCATGATAAGGCATCACTTCTGCAGGAAATTCTTCACCACATATCGGGCAGGCATCCTAAAGAATGAGAGAGACTCAATATGACATCAGACAGGTGTACATAACTGTTACGGACTGCAACTTTATGTTTTGTCTTGACCTCACTTTCAACGTAGATAACCTCTTACCAGACAAATTACATCTGAATCATTGCTCAGTCCTTGGGCCTCTTCATTTTCTTTTTCAGATTCAGATTCTACCTGGAAAACAAAACAAAACAAAACCAAAAAAAATCAGATTCTATTTATATTCAATATAAAAAGAAGGATCATTAAAACTACGGCAAAGGCCAAATAATAGATATACGTAAAAAAAATAATAGATGGCTATATAAAAAAAAAAAAAAAAAAATCCATGAAATAAGTGTGACTGAAGGTAGCAGCTGAGCCCACCATCTATTCAGATATTCAGTAATAACCTAAATAGCTCAAGAAACCGAACAATACACCTGACCCTTGGACATAAAATAGATAACTAACCTCTTGTAGTGGACTCTAAAGACACTTTAGATCTGTTTATTGTATACATATATACTTTATCAGTTTTTGCGAATGATACTGAAAAATAACTTACAGTATTATTACTCTGACAATCCTCAAGGTGACATGGCAGCAACTGTAATGGGACTGATGTACCACAGGTCATGCAGATGTTTTTGGGCATGTTCTGAAATTCAGGTGCATCATATGGCAACGGGGTTAAATCAATTTCTTCTTGGAGGGGGACGATATAGATGACATTCTTCCCATTGTTAGAGGAGGCTTTCAATATTTTTGCTGTGTAGCCCTGGGAACCTTGGGGCAGAGAAGTAGTTTTCCTTTGTCCACTGCCCCCTTTTAAACATACACATAAAAAACAATAACAATACTGGTAAAAGGATTAAACATGAAAATGCATTTGGTTTCATAAACTTACCTGAGGCTTTTTGGAGAAGCCAACCACCCCTTAAATTTTGCAACTTTGGGTACTCCTGAAAGAGTACTTTGGTTATCTGGATATTAAAAGGCATAGATGTAAGTATTAATGCAACAACAACGAAAACATTTACATGTACACAATGTAAAAATGTACGAACAAAAGCTTAATATCTTTTATGTTTCCAAAAACATATTTAAACATGAAGTTTTGCACCATGGCTCACCTCAGTATGATCAGCATCATCTGGAATATTTACAGTTCTTCTGCCTAGGCCTGCTTGTAAGAGGACTATTTCATCTTTGGGAGTCTTTTGGGAGTTTTTTGAAATCAAGCAAAACTGGAGCTCTAAAAACCTTACAGATGTAACTCTCGCAGGTTCAGGTGCCATTTTCTTCATTCGTTTACGGCCTCCATTGTAAATTGCTGGAAAAGCTCTTTAATAAAACAACAAAATATGTGTAAATACGTAAAGTTATTATTAAATTAACACTTGCAGGAACAGACCATTTGCAGTGTGACTAAAATAGGAGACAATCAAACATTCAATGTAAACTAATATTAAACACAACATAAAATGCACAAATATTTGAATTGACAATTAATGGACACCTTTAACCAAAACAACTCTTAGTTCACTAATCAGTGGTACAATTCCCCTTTAGCTACCTGGATTTATGAGCCTTGCTTAAGGCTGTATAGACCAATTTGGAGTAAACATCATAGTTACATCTCTTGCAGCTGTGTGCACATTGTGGTGTCAGAAAAACAATGGTAACAAGTGAAGGAAAACAAGTAAAATCCATGGAATAAGAGAAAATGTATTGCTGTGCCTTTGGATATCAGAATCAGAATGCAAATAATCTTTAAAAAATATCATCATCAAAGAGGCCATTTGAAGCTAAATGCAGACGTTTAAACAGACATACTATGGATGAAACCTGCTATGAATACTCTACTTTTATATAATAATAGGTCTACATAATATTTACATATGCAGTTCATAGGGGACATATTGTATTAGCCCTACAGTTACAGGATGTATTATTATTTAAACCTATATCAATTTATGTAACATTTACCTACTTTTTCTCACAATTCTGTTTTTTTTCTCTGTATAACCTAGTGAGTTTGTAAATTTAGAAATATGGGATTAAAAAAAAGTAGCATGGGATATAAATTCATGATTCTGAGCTAAGTGCAAAAGAGAGAATGATGAGTAGTTTTTCCTTTTCAGAATTGTCAGATAAAATCTTGTAATTGCGCAAATAGTTAGAATTTTTAAATTTAAAGTCAAATTACCCTTTTTTATATATTTTCTTATTTCATTTCTTCCATAGACTAATACTATTCTGCCACCAGAGAGGCTCTGCCCATTAAAAAAAACACTGTTTGCAAACACTGAATTTGTCTTTTAATGACAGATCATGGATGGGCCATAATGGGGTTCTTTCCTGAAACTAGTGCTTACTAGCTTACATCTTGACCACATCACACCAACAGATTGCTTACCAACAGAAATAAAAAGACATTACTGAATCTGCAACCTTGCATGCAATAGAACAAATATATAATTTTTTTTAATTTTTTCCCCATAATTAAAAAAAAAAGTATATAAATATGAACACTTGACTACGAAGGGGGCTTTGGGTATACAATTCCTTACCTTTGCATTTCATGTTGAACTGTGTTTGGCCTACTGACAGCCTGGCCAACCCCAAAGGAAGCACTGGTACCAGGTTGAGGTGCCACAGTGGGAGAACTGTTGGAATTCCCCTGTGCTTGAGGGTTGCTATGCTTTTGTATGCAGCTAAGCAGATTCCTTACAGCACTTTCTATTTCTGAATTCTGCTCCTGTAAAAAGAAAACATAAGTGCATTCACATTAAATGCAACAACAACAACAACAATAATAATAATAATAATTTAATTATTAGCAAGAAGTGACCCACCCCACATGAATAGTACAGTGTAATGATTCTATTACAAAAAGGTTGGTCACAAAGTATCTTGTCTTGTTTGTTTTTTAATCAGTACCCATGGTGGGATGTGTACACTGATTATAAAAATGCAGATATTTTTCTTATTTTTCAGAATCTTTCATGTTAGCTTAAAAAACATGCTTAATGCATTGTAAAAACTGTCATTTTCATAAACATTATAAACATTTAGGCAATTATTGTACCATGCACATTTATTAAACAATTTAATTAACAAAAAATACATGAGAAGGCACTTATAAATTTTAACTTTGCAGTTATATATAACAGTCTTTAACAATACTGAATGTATAAAAAAATATATAAAAAATAAAAACTTACTCTCGGATTGTTTGATGCCGCCATCGCAATCGATCGACCACCACGATGTCTATGACCAACACCACCAAAACGGCGCGAGCTGCTCTGTGTAGTGACGTCATGGCGCAAAAAACGTCCCATATGGCTCCAACCAATTAAACGGCATTGCTGCGCTTTTACTGATATATAAAAACCAGTAAAACTAATGATATTTCATAAAAATATTTTCCAAGCGTTTTAAAAAATAGCTGATACATATGCATACAAATGTTTGCATTGTGGCTTGCGTTGTTCATTGGTGAGGCATCGACCAATAATATTACTTCATTCTGACCCCAGCCCCGCCCCCGACTCTGCTCTCTCAAGTCTGCATTTACAAGTGCACGAGTGAGTTTTGCTACAGAATATCGCAAAAAGAGTAGCAAAAGTCAAAGCGCTAGGATTTGAAGTTGTACTGCCAGATATGAGAGGTTGTGAGTGCCGACTTGTGGTTGTACAACGAAACTGAACTAAAGCACAAAGATAAATGTGTAGTACACAATTGTGCCTGTCATTTTGTTTATGTAAATGACACTTTACACATTTGTAACTATTAATCTGCAACTTCGAATTCAAAACACGGGTGTTCTGAGTATTGTCTGTGTGTGCAAATCGATAGATGCAGCTTTTCACATCAGAGCTGCAAGTATAAATTTCAACTTACAAATACAAATATTAATTTTACAAGTTCTCACATTCAAATTAGCAAGCTCTCGAGTTTTGCTACTGTTTTACCTTCATACTAAAAGCTCTATTTATGTAAAGTGAAATATAAATGAAAACGTGTGTTGTATGGATATTGATTAAATATTGAAAACCGGACTCAATAACACATCCATACTCCACACACCAAACATCACTGTTGAAGAAATCACGTCCCTTCCTCTGGTTTAATGCTGTAGTTACTCCAAGTTTCCTCACACAAAACCTCACAGCAACACAAACAAAATTATTACACAATCATTTATCCAGTTGACTCTAATATGCAGAAGCAGAAAACTTTATAGACCAAACCTGAGAAAACGGCACCATCTTGAAACATTTTTATTTTTTTTATTTTAAAGCTTTGCCAACAAAACAAAAGTCTATTAACAAAGACTGCATCATTTTATAGTTAAATGGCCCTGGGCTAAAAATAAATTGGCAGTTTTAATGAGTTTCAATGGGGACATTTTTGTCCTCAAGGTCCTGAGTGTAAATATTTTGTGTACAATGTGGAAATGAAATAAGAAAATTCTAATAAAAATACACACTTGTGCAAAAATGTATGCAGTTTGCATTAACACAGGAAAAAAATTATAAAAAAAAACCCAGAAAGAGACAAACATGTCCTTAAGGAAACACAAGGGTAAAATTGGCTCAAACCTTTATTGAAGTGTGATTGATCAATGAAACCCTTTGATTACAGTGCTATTATTGAAGCATAATTTACAAAACTGTATTAATCTAGAAGCTGAAGCAGATTTAACTGTGATTTTCTGCTGTAATAAACAGTTTAACTGGTAAGATCCTCAGAGGAGAAGTTGTGCAGTAATTAGATAAGAATGGAAAGACAGTCTCTGTGAAGGATGTCCTGAATCTGCACAGACAGTCTTTAGTTACAGGATCAGAGAATGACACTGTTCCTCTGTCATAGTCCAGCTGAACTCTCACACGCTGAAGCTTCTGTTTAACAGTGAAGTAAGTGCCGGGTTGCTCTGGGGATTGTGATCTGTATTTGCTGTTCCTGTACCGCACACACCAGACATTAGACTCAAAGAAAACGTTTCCCTTCCTTTGGTTTGATGCTGTTGTTATTCCAAGAACCCAGAATGTATTGTCTCCAACCTCCACATCCCAGCAGTGTGTTCCTGAGTTAAAGCCCTCAGATCCCAGGACACATGGACACCTGTCAAACCTCTCTGGATTATCAGGAAGTGTTTTATCTCCATCACTGAACGACACACTGGTCAGATCAGCAGAGAGTGTGAGACGAGGATGTGCTGTGTTTGGATCCAGAGTCAACGGAGCTGCAAAGAGAATAACATCAGATTACAGGATGAAATATGATGTATTAGAAATGAAAAAAAAAAAAATGTTGTTGAAAGAGATCATAACTCAGGCTATCATAACAATGGTCTCTCAGTTACTGTCAGAATGGATTGAGGCTTCAGGTTTAATATCAGTATTCAATAAACACTATTGTATCCTAATACATAAACATAAACCATGAGGAATAGACTTTTCATTATGAGTTCGCTGTATGATCTGATGATTTTCTGAAATACAGTTCAGATTCATTCAGTAATTCAAGTGATTATTAAATATATTTCTATCAAATGTTGATGTTGTGTGTGTTTATATGTGAACTATCTTCTGCACTGGTGTCAAATCTGCTGAGACTCACTGTGTTGGACAGTTTCCAGCATCTTCTTCCAGACTCTGAACGGCAGGTTACCCAGATAACGCGACACATGAATCAAAGCTCCAGAACTCATCCGTGGATCCGGCTGTGAGATCTGGACTCTGAGGAACATTCAGGAGTCAGAACTGCAGTGAATTTGAGTTCAGATCCACTGAGAGAAGAGATACGAGCAGCTCACTTACCTTTCCATTGAGGCCTTAAAGTTCTGGAAAATATAGAGTTTGAAAACATTTTAATATCTTATCAAACACTCTCAGTGTCAGTGAGTCTCTCTATACAAGTTGTTTTATGCACAAAGAATGAAGCCAGATTGATTTGTAACCTTTAGAAACGAGACGTCATTGTCTTTCATCATCTCCTCCATGTCTCTGATTGTGTGTGAAAGAGCTGAGATGTGTGTGTTCATCTCCTCCAGCTTCTTCTTCATCATCTGCTTCTTCTGCTCCTCTTCCTCTCTCAGTGCAGTGATTGTAGCTTCTTCTTCGTCTCTGAGAAACTGATGAAGCTTCTCAAACTCTTCTTTAATCTGACGCTCTGTGTGCTCAGCTTGAGACTAAAATCAAATCACATTCACTTCAGTCAGCGCTGTATGAACACACACTCCACTAATGTCAGTAATAAACACTGTGTGTGAATGTTGAGTATTAACTCTTTATATCCTCACCTTGATGTGTTCAATTGTTTCATCACACTTTTTCTTCATTTCTTCTCCATGTCTGAGCTTGTTTTGTAAGGACGTCAGTGCTGTATTAAACTCCTCCTACAGGTTAAGATGAAAATCTGTGAAACTTATTCAGCTATAAGAGGTTTAAACATTGGATGTTTGGATGTTTTTATTGTTATTATTATTGTGTTATTATATGTTGACTGGGTCATTCTCAGGAAGCATTTGTGTCTGAAATGGCAGGACATTATATATTTTAATTATAGAATCTGGGATGAACATCAATAAATCATGTTTTCATCAAACAAATGTGTTTTTTTTGCAATGGCCAATTCTTAATTATTATATCCATGCAGTTGTATATATTTGTGGTTGTGCAAATACAAATACAGAAAGTGAAAGTATGTTAATATCAATCACTTTTTGGTGTGTCTTAAATCACATTTTATTATTTAGAAAATATTAATAACCCATGACATTTCTATTTTTTTTAACATGTTTTGTGCAGATGCTGTTACATTCAAGAAGATTTGAACATCAGAGGGTTGAATAATTTTATATCAGTAGTAAATCATAGAGATTTAGTCTGAGTAAAAATAAACACTGGTGTATTGTACACACAAATAATACTGTTTCTATGTATAACACTGTATTCAGCATATGAAATGATAAACATTTGTCTTACCTTGTAAGATGAAAGCACTTCACTGATGGGTCTGAATGTGTGATTGGTGTGTTTCTCTGAGTCTCTGCACACTAAACACACAGGCTGTTTGTCCTCCAGACAGAAGAGTTTGAGTTTCTCACTGTGTAAACTGCAGATCTCCTCAGATCCTGATGAACGTTTCTCATTTCCCTCCTTTATCAATGAATCACACAAGTTTTTTAATGTGAGATTAACTGGAGGAAAGTCTTTAGATGATCTCCTCCTGCAGACAGGACACTCCTGAGTTTTCTTAGTTTTCCAGAACTGTTGTAGACACTCTTTACAAATACTGTGACTACAGGACAGAAAAACAGGAACATTGAAGATTTCATAGCAAACAGGACAAATATAATCATCTTCAGCTGCTGAAGCCATTTTCACCGTTTGAGTCTCGAAAACTAAACTTTACTTTCACTTTCTGAACGACGGTTTTCAAAAATGAATCACAATGAGAATCAAAGATCTGCTGTCTGTTCAGAAATGAACATCACAAAAGTCCTTCTGTAAAGTTTTTCTCTTTGTTCTCCATTGATTGCTTATTCTTTATTGCTTTTGTTGAGACAAAGTCGGTGTGACAGAAAGGAGAAATAACAAGTCAGTCTCTTCCTGGTTAGTGATGTAAGACGGAGGAGTTTATGATCACCTTTGGGTTTACAAACAGGTCAAACAGGAACGTCAGGATTTCTTCAGGTAAAATGTATTCAAAATGGACTTGCATTGAAATGTTAAAAAATAATGAAACTTTGAATAAAACACAAAAGAACAATTAAAATACAAAACTATTAATTATAAACGACCTCAACATGCATATACATGTTTTATAAATTGCTCTTTATTTGAGAGTTTCTCCAGGGTCTGTCATGATGAAATGACATCAAATTTAAATACATTTTCTTTATGTATAGCACATAAAAACAACAGTAGTTGGCCATTGTGCTGTACAACAGAAGAAATATCTAAAAAACAAAAGGAGCACTTTACCGCACTTCTGCTGGCACAGACAGAACACATCGCAACAAATCAATGCACCTCACGTTCCATGGCAGGACACCAAAATCGCTGGCGGACAGCTGCCAACATACGCCCCCATCCCCGGATGAGTGACCAATTTAGAGGAGTGACCCCAACAAAGAACAGTCGGACGAGCAGACTTAACGACAAATAGCTTCCCCTCAGGGCACCCCCGGGGAACGACCATAGGGCAGGCAAGCCTGGCAATTGCCTGGGGCCCCGCATTTTAAGGGGCCCCGAGGACTGATCATTCAAACAATCAGAAATGTTAATATAAAGACGCAGCAACATCTCTGCATCCCCCTTCATCCCACTCAGTGGGGCTCCCCCTCTCTCATTATGTTTTTACCGCCTCGCCTCAGCAGCCTTTTTCAAACTGGAGCAGCGCTTACTCACGATAGGTAGAAAATGCATGATTTGATTTGTTAAACATGAAAAGGACTTATCAGTTTGGTATGGCCGCTCGCTCCAACGTTAACCTAGATAAATGTTCGCTATTATTTGTTGGAGTAGGAATATATTTGATTGGATTTGCTTGTGTGTGTATATGTGTATGTATTGTTGGATGTTATTTGTTAAACTCAAACGTGTCTGTCAGTCTTGGCCAGGACGCTCTTGTAAAAGAGATTCTTAATCTCAATGTGCTTCTTTCCTGGTAAAATAAAGGTTCTAATTATTATAATATATCCAAGTGTTTGTGGATTGCGCTTACTGAATGACATGGAGGCGCTGGCGCGATTGTTTTTTAAGACATTTATTATCATTATCCTGCTTTTGCAGCAAGATTTATGCATGCGCTTGAGTGCACAATAGGCTATATTGCTCCATGCACACAGCATTTAAGCAGAAATTAATATAAACATGCGATTAGTCGACTAATTGCTTAAATGAATGACTACTAGAAAAATCTTTAGTCTATGGCAACTCTAATCAATACATTTACTATAGTTGGCATTATTTAATTAGTAGGCTAATTAGTATCCAGCTCTTTACATTAAATTAGTTAAGTCAACAATTACTTAATGAACTAATACAATAATAAAACAAAGATTAAATTAAGATGAAAACTATATGTCTATATAGAATTGCTTGTTTCACCACACAAATGATACAAATGTTACACATTTAAAGATTTATTGTATCTTGAAGATTGTTGTATTGTATTGTATTGTATCTTCTGTTATAAAGATGAAGATTGACATTTCGTTAATTAAAAAAAATAAGCACATAAAGTTGTAAAAAATACTGTTGTAGTGCTATCCTATTGCTTGCAGAGGGAATGTGAAAGACAACCGTTTATCCCGCCCCTCGGATTGAGCCCTGCCAATGGTGTGTTCCCAGACCCAACATCTTGATGTGGGTCTGGCTTGTCAGGCTAGACATCAGTGGTAAAGGACACCGTTTTTTAATGGTGATGTCATTCAGCCCACGTTAATCGATTCAGAGGCGCAAAGAGACGTTTTTCTTTTCCCAAAGAAAAATCCTGCATCGGCAGGGGAGGAGGAAGGAATGATGGTAACGGCCATGAGCGATATATCAAGATACTTCTCGAGCACCTCACGTTCAGGAGCGGACAAGGAGTACAAACGCCCGTGGGAGGAGAGGTGCCAGAGGGAAGGTTGATACTACAATCATACAGGCGGTGGGGAGGGAGAGAAGCGGCCCGGGAACGACTGAACACTGCTCGCAGATCATGGTACTTTTCCGTAACGCCAGATAAATCAATCGATTCCTCCTAAAAAACAGACAAAGAGGAAACAGAGGGAACAGCAGAGACAAGACAATTGGTATGACAAGACAAGGTCATGAAACACGAGAAAAGAAATTGTCTCTTGGTGGTTGCCAGACGTGGTGAGACTCACCGGGGTAGTGGCCAGATGAATATTAGAAAGTACGCTGCCATCCAGGGTGAAAGCCGTAGAAGTCTCTTTTAACCCGTGAAGGGGGAAACCATGTTCAACAGCCCACGTCTCATCAAGAAAATTACCCTCAGCCCCTGAGTCAATTAAAGCAGATGTGCAGGTGACAGAAGTGGTACCCCAGCGAAGAATGGCTGAAATCATGGTGCGGGACTTGAAAGATGGGGATAGTGGAGTCGTGCTCGCCAATACTCCCCGAACTACTGGCGAGCTGTCTCTTTTACCGAGCGTGTGGCGACGAAATGTCCAGTACACCGCAGTATAGGCACAACCTCTCCCGAATACGGCGTTGGCGCTCAGCGGAGGAGAGGTGAACTCTCTCTAGATGCATGGGCTCAGGCTCTGGGCGTGGTTCAGGTGACGCTGTTGGAGTGAAGGGGGAGGTAACACTTTATAATAACGTTCAGTTGTAAGTCATCAATAAGTGGTTAGTTAATGATGAACTAATCATTTACAAAACATTCATAAATGATTAGCAAGTGATATACTAACATTTTATGTATGTTTTGTAAATTCCGTTACACGTCATTTACAAGTAATTAGTAAATGATTAACTAATCATTTATGAAACATGACTTGCATTTATAAATGATTAATAAAAGATATGTTCATTATGTTATTGTTATTGTCATTATTGTAGATTCAGTTATAATTCATTTACATTTGATTAGTTAATGATTAACTAATCATTTACAAAACATGACTGTGTTTCATGAATGTTTGATAAATTGTTACTTTTTTTTGTATGTTTTGCTCACATCAGGTGTACAGTGTGTCACATGCCTGTCCTGTCTTGTGCTGCACATGGGTGTTTTGTTATTTTGGGCCATGTGCTCGTGTCTATTGTCTAGCCCCTCCCATCTTGTTATCTGATTATTGGTTTATTTGTCCCACCTGTCTGTCTCGTTACCCTCCTTTGTTTGTTCCCCTATTTAGCCTCCTTGTGTTTGTAGTCTTGTGCTGGTTCGTTCTGTCACGGAATGGTAAACGAGAGTCGAGGATACAAATGCAGAGTTAATTTATTAGTAACAGGCAGGTACGGTACAAACACAAAAACTCAGGAACTCCAGGAAACAAGAAACACGGACAACGAACCAGCACAAGACTACAAACACAAGGAGGCTAAATAGGGGAACAAACAAAGGAGGGTAACGAGACAGACAGGTGGGACAAATAAACCAATAATCAGATAACAAGATGGGAGGGGCTAGACAATAGACACGAGCACATGGCCCAAAATAACAAAACACCCATGTGCAGCACAAGACAGGACAGGCATGTGACACAGTGGTTAAATACTGTTTACTGAATACATGTTACAAATACATGGTTTTTTAATACTGTTAAAAACATGTTTCAGAGAAGACAGCTGTCTATACCCTCACCAGTCAGCACTTACACTGCAGTACACACTACAGTGTTCAACACCTGCAATAGATGATGTGTAAATGCATGAATAAATCATTAATAACACTTTCCCGCATCCCCTAATCTAAAGTGTAAACTATTCATCACTTGTAAATGTCAAGTGGTAATCTATGAATGATGTGTAAGACATTTACAAGTGATGAATAGTTTACACTTTAGATTAGGGGATGCAGATAGTGTTGTAAATGATTTATTCATGCTGAAGGGAAAACACCGCCTCACACTGGGTAAGAAATGGATGGCACTCAGTAGGCTCACCGGAGTAGCAGGGAGGATTGTTGATATGAGGCTCGGAGGTGTGTCGCGACCCAGACAATGATGGCTGGTCTTGGCGCAGGTGGTGTAGCTGACCAGTCAAATCCGACACCTGGGCAACGAGTGTATCCACGGCATGCTTGGTGGGATCTAATTCCTAGGCATGTCTACCCAGCATTGCTCCCTGCAGTTCAACAGCTGAGCGGATGGTCGTCTCGTTCGCTGGGTCCATCATGGTTGGTTTATTCTGTCACAGTGCGAAAAGGACCCAAAAGCGAAAGTTGGTTGCAGAAGTTTATTGAGGATCAGATAAATGTCAAAAATAGGCTGTCTGCCGTTCACCGGCTGTCTATGCGGACGCAGAACAGGACAATGAAACTGAAAAGGACCAGGCAGGGTGAGAGGCACAGGTAGTTGCTGTCAGCAAGTTCACACAGGAGATGATGAGCACTGACTCCACTTTGCAGATACAGCAGCACAGACTAGCACGTCTGGCACAGGATAACAGGTGATATCTCTCGTCTGATACACACACACAGGACGGAACAGGACAAGATTAGGCAGAGGTAAATCACAATGATGAGGCGTCTGTAAAGGGCATGAATGAACAAACAATAAACCGACAAAGAGGGGAGAAGAACACAAGATCTAAATAGCAAGAATATTAGGGCAAATGGGAAACAGGTGTGGGAAGATCAGTGAGGGTGCGAACGCAGATTGAGATTGAGTGAGTAAGGCATTTATACAGCGCTTTTCATATGTACTACTGTACACCCAAAGCCCTTTACAATCATGTCAGGGGAATCTCTCCTCATCCACCACCAGTGTGAGCATCCACTGGGATGATGCGACAGCAGCTACAGAACAATGGCACCAGTGCGCTCACCACACACCAGCTATAGGTGGAGAGGAGAGAGAGTGATAGAGCCAATTCAGTGGATGGGGATTATTAGGAGGCCATGAATGGCAAGGGCCATTGGATGGAATTTAGCCAGGGCACTGGGGTTACACCTATACTCTTTACAAGAAGTGCCATGGGATTTTTAATGACCATAGAGAGTCAGGACCTCGGTTTAACGTCTCATCCGAAGGACAGTGCTTGTTACAGTACAGTGTCCCCATCACTATACTGGGGCGTTAGGACCCACACAGACCACAGGGTGAGCGCCCCCTGCTGGCCTCACTAACACCTCTTCCAGCAGCAACCTGGTTTTCCCAGGAGTCTCCCATCCAGGTACTAACCAGGCTCAACCCTGCTTAGCCACCAGTCTTGGGCTACAGGGTGATATGGCTGCTGGCATTGTGTTCAGCTGTGCGAGAGTGAGAGAAACTTGACTCCTGACAGTGCAGAGCTTGAAAGCCACAGAAACAAGGCTGAAACAAATAGTTGAAGAACAAAAAGCTGACTCAGTGTGTGAGAAAATCCATCAGTACTGCCAGTCTGGGTGGCCAGAGAAAAGATAGAAAGATAGAAACCTTTATTTGTCCCGCAATGGGAAAATTACGAAAAAAGTCACCAGCAGAAAGAGCTGTTGCCATATTAGCAAGAACGAGGGCATTTTTCCATAGAGGGAGACCTCCTTTTAAGAGGACAAAGGATTGTCATACCTAGATCCACGTGGCAAGAGATACTGAAAATGTTTCTTGTTCGCTGGGTCTATCATGGTTGGTTTATCATGATGGTAAGTATATTGAATTGAAAGCCTAAATAATTTCAGCCTTTATATTTAAATTTAAAAAGGTCACATATAGGCAACTGTCAAAAGTATGTAATGCCCATTTCCATCAAAAGTCAAAGAGTCAAAGCCATATAAGAAATTGCTCATTTGCTTTATTAAAATCCATTATTGCATCTGGCTTTTTCCTTATTATTATGATTATTAGTTTTTTTTTAAATATATATTTATTTAGATCCACATCTTCAGAGACTAAAAAACCTGCTAACTTCTGTCACTGTCTCTGCATCAGTGGAAGTAGAAGAGACGCCCATCATGTCTGAATGGACCTAAAGACAGGTAATCTCTGAATAGAAATTCAGGGCTGCAATGCCAGAGATCTTGAATTGCATGTTGGCTACAGAGACAGTAACCCAGCATTGCTGTCAACAATGCAAAACTGTTGATGCTGTTGTCCGGTGCCTAGACTGTGTTCCCTCTGGAGGTCAGTTTTTCTGTTCAACATGTTCAGATGTTCAACATGTTCAGATGTTCAACATGTGACTCTGAGATCCAGAGACATTTTTTTTTTCCATGATAGAGAAGCTTTGTTTAATGGTTTTTTAAAACCTGATCCAACAACGTCCTTAGACACATGCCTCCGTACCCACATGTCTAAAGGCCTCTACCATCATCCCCATTCCCAAAAAAACTGCCATAGACAGCTTGAACGATTATAGACCCATCGCTCTGACGTCTATAATCATGAAGTGCCTGGAGCGATCAGTCTCCCAGCACATCAGAGATTGCCTTCCACCCTCCTTCGACCCCTACCAGTTTGCCTACAGGGCAAACCGGTCCACGGAGGATGCCATCGCCCTCACACTTCACACTGCGCTGAGCCACCTGGAAAACAAGAAGAGCTATGTGAGGATACTCTTCGTCGACTATAGCTCGGCGTTTAACACAATCATTCCGGACATTCTTTACAGTAAACTGATACAGTTACAGATCCCCCTCCCCACCTGCATCTGGATTAAAAACTTCCTGTCGAGCCGCCCACAATCTGTGAGACTCGGCTCCCACCACTCCTCTACACTCACACTCAGCACTGGTTCCCCTCAAGGCTGTGTTCTGAGCCCCCTGCTGTATGCCCTGTACACTTACGACTGTTCTGCAACTCATCCAAACAACCACATTATAAAGTATGCGGACGACACCACAGTGGTTGGATGTATCTTCAATGGAGACGAGACAGCATATAGGGCTGAGGTGAAGGATCTGTCGCGCTGGTGATCAGATAATAACCTGACCCTAAATATCCTTAAAACAAAAGAACTAATTATGGATTTTAGGAAGAACAGACATGACCACATCCCCCTCCTCATAAACGGAGATCGAGTGGAAATCGTCACCACCTTCAGGTTTCTGGGCACACACATCTCTGCTGACCACTCCTGGACCTACAACATCAGGGCCCTGGTCAAGAAGGCTCAGCAGCGGCTACACTTTCTGCGTGTCCTCAGGAAGAATAATCTGGACACAAAGCTGCTGCTGGCTTTCTATCACTCCTCTGTGGTGAGTGTACTAACACACTGTTTAAGTGTGTGGTATGCAGGCTCCACAGCTGAGGACATGAAGGCTGTGCAGAGGGTCATTAACACAGCCCAAAAGATCATCGGCTGCCCGCTACCCAGCCTGGAAAACATCTCCACAGCCTGCTGCCTCAGGAGAACCAAGGCCATCACAACAGACTCCTCACACCCTGCTTACCCCCTGTTTGATCTGTTGCCCTCGGGGAGACGCTACAGGTCAACCAAATCCCACACCAGCAGGCTGACGAACAGCTTTTTCCCCTGGGCCATACGAACTGCAAATACCTATGGACACTTACACACATAAGCCCGTCCCCCCCTTAATCACCCCATACCCCATGAAGAGCAGACAATTAGCCCACCTCCTCCTACCTGCACTTTGAAATAACTACAGACACTTTAAGATTTTTAACGTTTTAAATAGATTTTATGTATATATATATTGTTTCCTTTACATTTTACATTTAAATGAGAGCACCTTGTCCGTTTAGCCTATTTGTCTTTTGTCCTGATGTATGTTGTTTTATTTTTATTTTATTTTATTTTATTTTTATTATTTTTATTTTTTATTTTTTTTGTTGTTGTGTGGTGCAAGGGTAGCTCTGTGAGAGCACCCTAAATTTCGTTGTACCTCCACAGTGCAATGACAATAAAGGCTATTCTATTCTATTCTATTCTAGTGGTGGTTGATGAAAGTGGCCAATATCAACTCAGTGAACAAGGAATGTTCAGATAATGTAGTAAGTGTCCTCTGCAGTTTCCTTTAACTGATTTCTTTTTTTTTTTTTTTTTTTACTTTGTTGAGTAAATGTGTAGACATTACTGAGAATACTTTCTGAAATTTGATTTACTGCAGTGTGTATGCTTCCGATTCCTCCACCGATGCAAATCTGTTCCTGTGGTCCAAACCAAGACTTCACAGTTATCCCAGGAATGCAGACTGTCTTGGTGACTATCAACAACATGTGTTGTCATTTCCTTCTACCTTTTTATATCCGACCAGATGAAGTCAAGCATAATAATGACTTACTATTATTCTTTTGTCCTGCGCTGTACAAATACTGGTCAAATAGTAAACACACGTTTGTTTCAAGGTCCATACAACCTGTGCCTGCCTATACTGTCCACTTTGTTCTTCTAAATGGACTCCTGGGATTAGTGACTTGCTTGAATATAGACACTGGCCAGCAAACACCAGCTGCCAAATGCTGTTCAAGTTTGATGTGTTCACATGATTTGAGCAGATGAAATTAGCTAGCCCAGCTTTATCCCAACAAGCATTTCTCAAAATGCTTGAACATCGATCTCTTTGCTCTGGTTGGGTAAGGGCTGTTTTCATTTCCAAAGGGTTTTGAATTCCAGACTTCAAAATCTTTTATTAACCAAAATAATACCATCCTTCTTTCCAGACGGGTAGTATTTGTGGTGATATCTTCCATAGAGTCTTTCGGGAGTTTGCCTTCTGCAATTTTAAGAAAAAAGATCTGTGCCTGATGGCGCCCTATAAATGCCCAGCATGCACACCAGACTGCAGATGGTAATAGAAAACATTACCGGTTCAAGAAGTCCAAAGGGTCAGTGGAATTGTGTTTTTGTTTTACAATTTAGATATAGGGTGGCAGAGTGGTGCAGTGGTCTATTTGTGTAGCCCTGCAATAGAGCGGCAGATACGTCCATGCTGCACCTCACCTCTCACCCAGTGCATGATGGGATAGGCTCTAGACCCCCATGCCATGACCCTCTAAAGGAAAAGCAAGTATAGCTATTGGTTGGATGGACTGATAGTTATTTATAGAGAAACTATGCTGCACCTTATTGCTATAACATGTAACAATAATTTTGTGGTATCTGAACATAATTCTTTGACATAAAAATGTTGGCTCTAGGCATTATATAATTATACTTTTATTTGAAATTCATGGAAAGTAACAAAATGTGTCAAATGTGTGATTGCTTCACATTCAAGCATAATGCTTTTACAATTACAAAAGTGTTTGAAAGATATTGCACATTTTTAAACCAGCTTGTGATATTACAGTTCAATGACAACAATCTGGTAAGTTGTTCAGGAAGTTTGTCTCCCTTCTGTGGCCTGAAGACATGAACAACAATATAGACGTTATTTATTTTTGTACTTTAAACAGTATGTTTTTAACTTCTCACACAAGTCAGTGCCAAATTACAGCATTCATTTCCACAGGACAAATAAAAGCTGATACTCTAAACACAGTGTTCCAGATCAAATGTGATTCACACAGACTAAAATGTGTGGCACCTTTATGGTTAATTGTCATATTAATTTAGGTGACTACAACGTTTAATTATGATTATATAATTGTGTTGGCGATGAATTCCTCTTATTTAACAGGACAGACGAACCATCTCTCGCACAAGATGCCAAAGTATCTGCCTTTGTTGACCAAATAAGAAGCCAGATGTTTAGTGTAAGGATTTATTCAACTCTATAACCCTTCTTTTTTTTCTTTTTCTTTTTTTACTTTTCCTGGGATTACATCTAACATATTGTTTCTACTTTCAGAGGACAGGTCATGATGTCTGTGGACCGGCAACATTTCCAGCTGGGAGAGAAATATCACAGAAGTATATTTAAGAATAGCTGTGTGCAGACATGAATCTCGCTGCAAGGCTTGAATCACTAGCGTGGTGAAATATATGCCAACCCAATGTTCCTGCAGAAGGAGCTGGCACAAGCTGCAAATGCAACACTCTTTTGTATGAACATTGCTTGCCGGTAGATAGCCATTGCCAAATGGTAACTGAAGTTTTTACTGATGTTTTACCTTTATTAATCTATGCCATGCATGGAAATAACACCATGACTAGCTAAAAATCACACATTTAATATATTATGGACTTAGAAAGTTAATATGGCTACCGTGTTATCAGTACTACTGATACCACAGATTACCAGACATATGACTACATACTGTAGTGTTCTTTGATTGGTTACAGGAATTGTACAAGTCACATAGGTCCTGGTTTGTCTCCTTACCAGTTTTGCAAATTTTCCCATTACAGGTACTGGCCTTATTTGGAAAAGATGGCAGAAAAGTTATCCGAGCTCCAACCACTTACCATGATGAAGCCTTTTCTATCTGTAATGCGTGCCAAGGCTCACACTGGCAAATGTTAGGTACAGTGTGCGAGTTCACTTTACGTCACAGTTTTTTAGAAACATATTCTTGCAGCATCAGACAAAATGTAGTTTGATTTTTATCTCTGTAAATATGCACGTTTCAGAAAAGGTTTAGTGCACATTAGTGAAATACTTGAATGCAGTGGTTATCAAACCTGTCCTGAGGACCCCAGCACTGCATTGTGTACAGTATTGGCGCTTTTCCACTGCAGGTACGGCTCGGTTCGGCTCGGTACGGTTCGACTCGGCGCGGAACGGTTCGGCTCGCTTCGCTTTTCCACTGCGTGGTACGACTCGACTCGTTACGGCACGGTTCGGCTCGCTTTAGCTCGTTTGCTTTTTTTTTTTTTTGAATTTTTCATTCCGTGTTTCCCCATCCACTCTTCGGCAACTGACGAGAGGAACGTCTGCACCTCGTCCACTGACCACGTTTCAGCCATTTATTTTTTTGAAGTTTATACTCTTTTTTTGAAGCAAATACTTTTAAAACAGGTTGGCTGTTGTCTACTGGCTATTTAAATCTAGCGGGTTTAGTGTCTCGTGTTGTAAATACAATGACGCTGGTAGAGATGATTCTGTCTGACCAATCAGTGATCTGCAGTGTTTTCACGTCACATTTTAGTATCGGTACGGTACGCTTGGAACCTCAACAGAGGTGGTACCATTTAAAGCGAGCCGAAGCGAGCCGTACCGTACCGTACCGTACCATGCAGTGGAAATGCGCCAAAGCGTGCCGTACCGAACTGAGCCGTACCGTACCATGCAGTGGAAAAGCGCCATATGTCTCCCTTATCTGACACACCATATTCAGGTCTTGCTGTCTCTACTAATGAGCTGTGAGTTAAATCAAGTGTGTCATATAAGTGAGATTGTGTAGTGTGTATAGTGAAAATGTGTAGTGCTGGGGGTCCTCAAGGACAAGTTTAAAACCACTTATTTAGTGTGTGTGTGTTGGGTGAATATACTGTATATGTAGGAGCCATTTATTTGCCTTATTTGAAGGATAATTGTGTTAATCTGTGTTTTCTTGAGAGGTGCACCCTCTGCAGGACAGGAGAAGGTAAAGGCCTCGGCCTGTCTTGTAGGAGTGTGTGCTCTTTAGACCTTGCCTTCTGTTTGTTTGCCAGCAAAAAAAATTACATTACCTTCTCTCAGTTTACATTAGTTTATTATCTATAATCAAGTTTATAATAAACAACAAGAAAAGCATGTGGAACTTGGTGGACAATGGATTTTTAAGACAAAGGAAGCGTCAAACCCCTCAGCAGACCCAAGTAGTGACTAACAGGACAATTTGATTAAGGATAGTCACTACAATATATATATATATATACACACACACGCACACGCTTATGAACTTTTAAAACATAGTTTTATTTTTATTTTTAACATTACTATCAGTGATGATACTGTTAACAGTTCTGATCGTTGTGGTTTGACAGCAGGGCTGTTTGTAGGATATGCTTCCTAAACTCTTCCAAAAGTTCTGACTGCAGTTGTGAAAGCTTTTCTTTCATTATTATACTACCTCAGAACATTTTATATTTTGTCTACAGACTAATAAATAAGATTTGAATGATAAAGGACTTGATCTTATTTTTTGGTGGAACAGGTCAATAGCTTCCTTTCAAGGGCAGCTCTTACTACAAAGTACATGACCAAGTCAGGTTGGTTGAAAAAGGGTTAACCCTTGTGTTTGACACAATGCTAATTGATTTGTTTTTATCTGTTTAGTTTTTTAAAGGCAGAGGAGATATGATAACTGTGCTTGCCATGGGACAGAACCATAGGAAGGTGGAGAGTCTCCACAAGACACTTGGAAGAAGGCTACACTGCACATTAACCTCCGGGGTCTGAGGGGTTTTCTGGGCCCTGGAGAAGGTATTTGACACTTAAGTAAAAATAAATGTTGATTTCAGATGTTATTAGTCGTTTACAAAAAACGTGAAAGTGGTTCATCCATTGCACTTCGGCTGTGCTGATCCCTGCGAATTCCCCAAATTCTGATTCGGGAGTATAGATAAAAGCCCGCCCGCACTTACAATTGATTGGTTGGGTCCTTACATGCGCTTCGTGAGGCACACTAGCACACACACACACAAGGTCTCTCGCTCCCTCTCTCTACACGTTCTTCCCCCGGTAGACGTAGAATCCACAGATAGATCAATGAGAAGTCCTATTGCAACGACCATCATTTGAAGTGTCACACAGTTCTGAAATTATCGTACATTATAGGATTTTTTCCATGATTGATCGTACATCGTACAGAGGTCAAAATTATCGTACAAATACGCTAATTATCGTACATCTGGCAACACTGACACTCAGAGAGAAGACAGTGCTGTGCAACACCATTCCTGGCTGTGCAGAGAAAACGGACACCGAAGCAGTGTGCAGTCTCTCTGATGATTTTATTCTGCCTTGGTAAGCACAAGGACATGGTAAGTAATATGGTGTATTTTTGTGCTTTTTTAAATTCAAAAAGTTCAGTTGATTGTTAATACAAGTAATAACAGTCAGCAGTTTAACACTGCCACCCAGTAAAAAAGGTGCAACATACAGTAAAGAATAACACATTATATTCTGTTATCTGAAATATTATCTGTAATGTTCCCATATGAAGACATAGTGATAATCTGATAGTTATTGTTACTCCAGTAACACACATACTACACTAGTAGTGGTCACCGATCGGATCCGCTTCTATTGTTGTGATCCTTTAATTTCTTGAAATCTTGTTTTAATTTTACTTCTAATAACTTTTCTCGTCACTGTTCCACCTGCGGTGGAAACGCGGCTATAGTCTCATTCATTTTACCCTAAGTGAACTTCATTCAAAGAAATCGTTTGTCACGTTCATGTATATTTTACCTTGTTTTACTCTGTTCCTATACTACTTTGAGTTATTATGTCTCTTGGGTAACAAAATTTCAAGTGTCTAGTTTCAAAAAAGAGTTATGAAGTTATGATGAATAGACTGTAAAGGACCATTAAAGGGATACTTCAACGTTTTTTCATATTAAACATATGTTATTTCCTTAACTAAGACGAGTTGATACATACCTCTCTCATCTCAATTGCTCTGGCGCACGGCGACACTTTGATAGCACTTAGCTTAGCCCAGTTAATTAATTAGGATCCAAACAGAGATGAAGTTAGAAGCGACCAAACACCTCCACGTTTTCCCTATTTAAATACAGTTACACGAGTAGTTACACGACCAAGTATGGTGACACAAAATAAAACGTGGCGCTTTTCTAAGCGGGTAAAAAGGATAACTATAATGTATGGCGGAATAGCACTCGGGAGCACTTCAACTCGGCGCAGTAAAAAGTCACGCCTGAAAAATCCTCTCCCCCTCTCCCTCTCACTTCTGTCATTAGAACCAACGTGACTTTTTACTGCGCCGAGGCGAAGTGCTCCCAAGTGCTATTCCGCCATACATTATAGTTATCCTTTTTACCCGCTTAGAAAAGCGCCACGTTTTTGTTGTGTTTGTCTATTGTTTAAACAACACAAATCAGAGTCGAGACAACGATGGGCAATTCTTCTTTTCTTTTTACTGTGCAATATCAGAATTACCAACTTTGTGAACACATGTATTTCTTCTTTTTTAGACAATTAACCAAAATCTAACCCCGAGTTAATCTAGAGTGGCCAAGCAGTGCTTATTCCTGAGTTTACTCTGAGTGCATTCTACTCAATACACTACACTTCCTCCCCCTAGATAAGAAAATCTTAACAAACAATATTTCTCTGTTAACAAAACTTTTTTTTTTCTTTTTCAAAAGGAACAAACTTATGCTACTGTATGACTATAATGTGCCACTCCAGGTTTCTTTTTATAAATCCAGACAGGTTGGTGGTTTCCGTACATGGGTAGGGTAACGTTTCTCTTCACAAGTTGGAGTTAGTGCTTGTGGCACTTCACTGGAAGATACAGTGCCATCTTGAAGTGTTGTTGTATCACTTCCACTGGAAACAGTATCAGTAGTGGTGAATGGAACACTCGAGGGAACACTTTCCAGAGGAACATTTGATCTTCTCAACTGATCAATGTATCGTCTCCAGATAGTATCTGGTGCAATCTCAACTGTATATGAGAGTGGTCCTGTTCTTTCTTTGACCTTTGCAGGTGTCCATTTGTGATCTCCTCTGTAGTTCCTAGCAAGCACACTCTCTCCTATTTCCATCTCTCTCGTTTTTTCCCTTCCTTGTGATTGCTTTATCTGTCTGTCGTGTACGGTCATCCTCAAATTAGGTTTCAACAAATCCAGCCTTGAACGTAAGGGTCTACCAAGGAACAACATGGCAGGTGTTCGATTTGTGGTGACATGAGTTGCATTTCGATATGCAAACAAGAAATTGTGTAGCTTCTGGTTCAGTGTGATCTTTTCACATGTCATGGCCCGTAGTGCATTCTTAAAGCTTTGCACAAATCTCTCAGCTAATCTCAGCTTAATCCAAAATTTCAGAGACAGCACCATCAAGAGACAATGACATTGATGACAATCACACAGACAGACAGAAATGTACAAGAGTGGAGACATGCTGCCATCTTGGAGTTAATTTCAAATGCAAATGGAAAGTTTGTGCAATTTGTTTGTTTTTGTGTAAGAATGCCTCAGCCTTGTAATATGGCATTAAATAATTACTGACTTTTTCACAGAGCACTGGTATCATGCAGTTTGTGTTAAATTGTGTTTTTGTGGTTAAAAATAATAATAATTATAATTATTTTTTATTTATATAGCGCTTTTCCAATGCCCAATGATGCTATGATGAATAGAAAGTTCAAAAGAACAATATTTATCTGAAATCTAAAGCTTATGTAACATTAAACACTACTGTTCAAAAGTTTAGGGTCAGTTTTAATTTTATTTTTGGGGGAATGAAATAAAATAAATCAATACTTTTATTCATCAAGGATGAGTTAAACTGATCAAAAGTTATGACGATTTTACGTTACGCGCTGAAAGTACAGGCTTGTTCGACTTCATGCAGCTCTGCACAGACCGAGCGACGGCTGACTTGAAGCAGTGCATGCCAGTTAGAAAATTTGTCCGACTTGATACCGCGCCGACGCCACGTGACTGTGACGTATGCCATCAGAGTACCGTGAGAGCGATTCGAGAGTAGCCGGAGAACTCAGCCAGCGCAGCTTCTCAAGAGCGGCTGCAGGAGCTCTGATGATGACACTCTGTTCCACGATTGGCCGGATTCACCGCATGACAACGATCACATGTGTTTCGTGTTTATTCGAACACCTTTAGTTCCGCTAAAGCTCACAAATCAGTTTTTTTATAACAGTAAACACTCTTTTCATGTAGATGCGATGTTGTATTGTGTCATGTTTATCAAATTAAAACTAATTAAAACAACGTAGACTCCACTTCATTGATAGAAGCTTATGTTGAACTTTATGAAGCAGTACATAAAGTATTGAATGAAAATGTTTCTGAAACATCTGTATATTATTTGTCAAATATTGCATTTATTTCACTTCAGCTGTGGTAAAGTATGCAAACACCACGTGAGCGGTCATACGGGAACCAGAAAGTGTCCGACGTTTGCAGCTCCTCCCGCCAGCACGCGGCAAATCTCGCCGATCGGTTACACCCAGCCGCAGCCGATGTCGAACACACCTTATAACATATAATTTGGTTGTACAAACATAGTGTTGCACGTTTTAGTGCAAAGATGAGTATGTTCTGTGTATGCCTATTTTGTACAACATTTGCAACTGTTTTTATCACTTAATTAGAAGCATCACAATTTTAAATTTGTGTTTTCTTACTTTACATAGCAAATACTGAACAGACATTTTTTTTATGCAAAGTATTGAAAATATAATAAATAAAAGCTCTGTAAACACTTGCATTTTTTGCAAGACTATAAGTGTGTAGTATTACGACATCTGGCATGAGCGCAACGCTCCGCTCCTCCAAACCTAATCAAACACACCTGAACAAGCTAATCAAGGTCTTCAAAATTAGGCTACTAGAAAGCTACACGCAGGTGAGTTTCATCAGGGTTGGAGTTACCCAGACCTCCTTGGATCTTTAAAAACGCGTTTTCAGAAAACTTTTATACAGCGGTTCAGCAGCACGTTTTTGCATTGGAGTATTGTGTGCATCACTGTTCCTTCTGACTGATTAATTCAGCGTGTTTTACAGCAGAGCTCTTTATATCACAGGTCGAGAGAATGACAACTCGAGTGTACTGCTCATTGAGTGTTGTTTTATTGTGCCTGTCTGCATGTTTGTGCACAACACACAATGGAGTCACAGGTGAGAATCTTTTAGCTTCATTGCACAGTCTGAAGAAATGCATAAATGAATGCCTTACAAAATATGACTTATTTTGAAAATGTAGCTACAGTACATTTAGTTGCAATTTATGAAAAACACATTACCTGTCCATGTCTCCTATCTGCATTGTGCTTGTATTACACACCTCACTACTCTTGTCATCAAAACTGATTGACAGTTTAGTGATAAATGTATTCTTGATTTTATGCAGATAAATATGCATATTTTCAAGTTTGAGACCTATAAAGTTTGAGAACTTCTATAGAACTGTCTTCTATAATTATTTTTGACATCCTACTCCATAACATACATTTTCATACAGTTTCACAGAATAGCTTTACAAAATTATTAAAGATAATAAATATTTTAAATGCAATTCACTCTGTAACACTTGCTATTCATGATTTGAGAGACTAAAGATGACTCTGTATCCCTCCAGTGACGCCTGCGGCTGAACCTCCAAAGCTTCCCATGACACCTGTGGCCGAACCGCCAAAGCTTCCCATGACACCTGCGGCCGAACCACCAACACCTGCGGCCGAACCGCCAAAGCCTGCAGTGAAGTCTGCGGCCGAACCACCAACACCTGCGGCCGAACCGCCAAAGCCTGCAGTGAAGCCTGCGGCCGAACCGCCAAAGCCTCCCATGACAACGGTGGCCGAACCGCCAAAGCCTTTCGTGACACCTGCGGCCGAACCGCCAAAGCCTTCCTTGACACTTGCTGATGACTTCGGCCTCCTAGGTCACGGCCTTCTAGGTCACCTCCTCCTAGGTCACGCCCTCTTAGGGCGTCATGATCACCGTGACGGCCGCTGTGGTTATGATCACCGTGACGGCCGCTGTGGTTATGATCACCGTGATGGCCGCTGTGGAGCATGACATTGATTTTGCTGAACTCATGCTGAAGTTCTCATACAGATCAATTCAGTGCTTTATTCGTTTTGAACGTTCCCTGTTTATCACCAAATAAATCGTTTAATGAAATATTTTTGCTTGATTGGAGTTTTTGGTAAAAAAAAAATACTTCTCTCTCTGTGGAGTACATGTGGTTATCCTCTGTGTCGACAAGTGTTTCATCCTCTGTATAGTCGAGGAAGTTGGTTTATCCTGTCTAATCAGGGAAGGTTAACGCACAGCAATGCCAGAAGAGTCATTCTCTGTAAAGTAAGGGAAGATGTATCCTCTGCTCAATCAGGGAAGGTTAACAGCTTTTACAGTTCAGGGCCCGTATCCCTAAAGAATTTTTGTGCAAAAAGTGGCTCCTAGCGGCCAAATTCTAAGAAAATTATCAGAGTCATGACGTTTTCTTAGAATTTCCCCTAAAAGTGACACAAAAATCCTAGTTAATATAAAAGCTATTCCTCAAGATTCCTAGCGCTTAAAAGGGCTCCTAAGGCGAGATCTGCTAAGAGCAGGGAAGAGGACTTTTAGTGGCTTAGGAGTTCCCCTAAGCAGCTGCACAAAATGGCCAACAGAGGAGGCAACCTTTATGTTCGTTCACCAACTGGGCCAGCAACAAACCTTGCTCCTCAGTCCAGTTCGGCTTGCGATTCCTTTTTTTTTCTCCATTTTCTGTGTTTGTAGGATATTTGTTAACAAGCCTTCATAAATAGACCAGCCAGCAATCACAGACATTGATAAAAGCTGAGCCGTGTTACCCTCGTTAAGACCACACTGAGTTGTAACGTTGCAATTTCTACTTCATTAAGGATAGGCCATCTTGTTTTCAATGGGGTCCATATGGGAGTGAAAGTACAAAATATGCCAGCTAGGATATTAATATGAGCAAATAAGACACAAATCATTATTTGAACAGGGTGTAATGAGCTTAAGTTTTCACATATTTTAGATTCTAATGTTAGGCTACCCCTGCAGCTTACTATTCATTTTCCAGATATTTTCTTGAATGTGAAATATTATTTACAATTACAGTCTGCATAAGATTAGAGTGTATAATTATGTTTATTGATTTGAGGGTACATCCTTTGCTCATTATCACCAAAGGTTAATTTTCATCAAACTTGTAGGATCAACCAATCACGGCTTTTGAAATGATGACTCATACCTAGCAACGGGGTCAACCACACCTCCTCACTAAGATAGGATTTTCCATCCATTCCTTGCTCAGAGTTCACTGAAAATGTTCTGGAATCACTTCTAAGCTAAAACTCCTGGCAAGGAATTTTTAGGTTAAGTCAGGAGCTCTCTGAGAGGATTCTCAGAATCTTTAGGGATACGGGCCCAGGTGTTTTATCCTCTTTGTCAGGAAAACATCACAAGGTTAAAATAAATGCTATGTTAATCCCCAACCACTGATAAGAAAAGTGAAGACCGTCTTTTCAGCTTGCCACTATAAATTGTTCTTTTTCTGCACTAAACTAGTGAATTTTGCCTAAATATATTCAGAGATAATAGACAAGATGTTATAGAATAATTTAACAAACCCACTTTTGACAAGAAAAAAAAACTGACATTCAATCTATTTTTAGATCTGATGACACTGCCTTTCTGCACCTGTTGAACCCGTGCAGAGTTAGGCTGAGCCTGAATGGAAGAATAAAAGAAGTGTACAATTCGCTCTGAAGGAAGAGATCTGGGCCCGTATCCCTAAAGATTCTGAGAATCCTCTCAGAGAGCTCCTAACTTAACCTAAAAATTCCTTGCCAGGAGTTTTAGCTTAGAAGTGATTCCAGAACATTTTCAGTGAACTCTGAGCAAGGAATGGATGGAAAATCTTATCTTAGTGAGGAGGTGTGGTTGACCCCGTTGCTAGGTATGAGTCATCATTTCAAAAGCCGTGATTGGTTGATCCTACAAGTTTGATGAAAATTAACCTTTGGTGATAATGAGCAAAGGATGTACCCTCAAATCAATAAACATAATTATACACTCTAATCTTATGCAGACTGTAATTGTAAATAATATTTCACATTCAAGAAAATATCTGGAAAATGAATAGTAAGCTGTAGGGGTTATAGCCTAACATTAGAATCTAAAATATGTGAAAACTTAAGCTCATTACACCCTGTTCAAATAATGATTAGTGTCTTATTTGCTCATATTAATATCCTAGCTGGCATATTTTGTACTTTCACTCCCATATGGACCCCATTGAAAACAAGATGGCCTATCTCAAGGGGCTGTCCTTAATGAAGTAGAAATTGCAACGTTACAACTCACTGTGGTCTTAACGAGGGTAACACGGCTCAGCTTTTATCAATGTCTGTGATTGCTGGCTGGTCTATTTATGAAGGCTTGTTAACAAATATCCTACAAACACAGAAAATGGAGATTCCTGCACGATCCAATCTGTAGCGTCTCAATAATTCCCTGTCATCCAGTGATTGCAGGACATCTCTCCTGCCTCCTCTGTTGGCCATTTTGTGCAGCTGCTTAGGGGAACTCCTAAGCCACTAAAAGTCCTCTTCCCTGCTCTTAGCAGATCTCGCCTTAGGAGCCCTTTTAAGTGCTAGGAATCTTGAGGAATAGCTTTTATATTAACTGGGATTTTCGTGTCACTTTTAGGGGAAATTCTAAGAAAACATCATGACTCTGATAATTTTCTTAGAATTTGGCCGCTAGGAGCCACTTTTTGCACAAAAATTCTTTAGGGATACGGGCCCTGGTTGAAAACAACTCATTCAAGTGTTTTCGCGCTGAATGGAAGGAGAGATACCGATCTGTAATTCTCCAGATGAGCTGGATTTAGAGTGGGTTTCTTAAGCAGTGGGGTTACCCGAGCCTGCTTAAATGCTGTGGGAAAGGTACCAGTGTGAAGAGAGGTGTTTATGATGTGTGTGAGTGTGGGTACAACCGAGGATGAAATGGCTTGAAGTAGGTTAGTAGGGTTAAGAAGAGAGGAGAAGGTTTTAAAAAAGCATGCGAGAGTCAGAAGAATTGTTCATTTTGTTGTGATAGTAAGTCATTTTAGCAGTAGAGACATTAGCAGAGAAGGAAGAGAGGAGGGATTGATAAAGACCAAGGTCAGTAGGATCTTTCGAATTAAGCCACTTCCTACCTGAGTTTAGAACAATGTTCTCGGAGATCATCAGATAACCAGGGGGCAGAGGGTGTGGCGCGGGCTAGCCTGGAGGAAAGGGGACAGAAGTTGTCCAAGCAGGTTGTTAAAGTGGAGAAAAGATTATCCGTTGCACTGTTAGTATCTAGTGTTAAAAGCTGATCAGGTGGAGGAAGTGTGGATGAGACCAGTGAGGATAGAGGAGAGGGTGAGAGTGAGCATAGGTTTCGCCGAAAGGTGACCTGTGGAGGAGTGTGTGTTGTGTTCTGTGGCAGGTTGATGTTGAGAGTGAGGAGGAAGTGATCTGAGGTGTGCAGTGGAGTGGCCAGTGTATGGTCAATGGAGCAGTAGCGCGTGTAAATAAGGTCCAATTTATTACCTGATTTGTGAGTAGCCCCAGTAGATATTCGTTTGAGGTCGAATGAGGCAAGAAGAGTGTGGAAATCAGCAGCCTGAGGCTTTTCTTGGTGGATGTTGAAGTCTCCAAGAACTATGAGAGGAGTACCGTCCTCAGGGAAGGATGAGAGTAGCACATCAAGCTCTTCCAAGAAACTGCCAAGCTGCCCTGAGGGACGATATACAACTGCAAAATGGATTTTAATAGGGCTAGTGATAGTAATTTAATGTGATTCAGCTATTGTCACACAGAGGTGGTAAATGATCAAATTTCCAATCGTTTGAGCAGACCAGTACCACTAGCCCTATCAGTCAGGTGAGGGGTGTGTGAGAAAGTGAATTTAGTGGAGAGGGCAGCCGGTGTGGCAGTGTCCTCTGGTCTGATCCAGGTCTCAGTCAGGGCCAGTAGGCTGAGACCCGAATGACTAGAAATAGATGTAAAGAAATCAGCTTTGTTTACAGCGGACTGGCAATTCCAGAGACCAATAGGAAAAGAGAATATAGTACTAGACGACACCGGAAAAGTACGCAGGTTGTTAGGATTGGACTGTCTCCGACGTGTGACATTTGATTTACGCGTGTTAGTAATAATAGGGATTTGAAAACACATAGTGTAAGAGGGGTCACAAACAGACAGATTGGATGAAAAGTTGTGTAGAAGAGAAAGGAAAAAACAAGAAAATTAATACTCAGGTGCCTTGTCGGTGTCCTTGCTCAGTGGAGTCGCACAGGTAGGTGCGAGCATTAGCATCTGACTCCAATATAATTATCTGACTACATTAAAGTTGTTGTTATTCTTTAACCTCTTATTCTTTAAAGGTAAAGGTCTTTCTTAGAACTAATAGGAAAACGTAGGATTTAATCTGAATGTTTAGATAACGAAAGTTAAAATCACTTTAGCTTTCAACATAATCAGTGATAAAAGGAAAGATTCTCAAAACCTTTAAAGCAGGCAAAGTTATTTATTAAGTTACATGTTTAAATTTACAGACAGTAGAATGGAACAACATACTGTATAGAAACTCAGTTTTAACAAATAATGCACTGTCGTGCAGAAGAGGCCGTAAAAGCCTTTCTTGTAGTATGAGGTTACTCACATGTGTGCAGGAGTGGCGGGGTTAAAGCCTTTCTCTTAGATCGACAGTTACCTTTCCTTCTTATACCCTGAGCAAAGCATTGTTAAACATGAGTGGAATACCAATACCAAACCCAACTGACAGGAAACCAAAATATGAGGCAAATGGGTAGTGATCAAGAGGGGGAGAAGAACATTAACATATTCTACTAAATGCATGTTTAACCAATAATACCTAGATTGTACATTAGAATACTTTAATATCTCTATTAAGTTCACCACCATTCATTTCAGTTTATAGGTTGTCAGATGAGACCAAACATGGCATAGTTACATATTAGAACATGCTAGTAAATAAACCATATGTAGTTGAAAGCATATGTCCTGTGAAGCAAATGGTACAGATGTGTCATTGAGGTGCAAACGACTCTGTCTCTCCCAACAGAACCATCCTGTGCCTGGAGTGTCAAGTCAAGTCAAGTCAAGTCAAGTTTATTTATATAGCGCTTTTCACAATACAGAATTGTATCAAAGCAGCTTCACAGTATTAAATTAAAATAATACATCAATGTTTGTTTCTAGTGGAAAACGTCCACGTTTGGTAATGCTGATCAATAGTATTGTTGATTGATTAATTAAATTAAATATCCCCAAATATCCCCAACTGAGCAAGCCAAAGGCAACAGTGGCAAGGAACCGAAAAACTCCATCAGGTGACCTAATGGAGAAAAAAATAACCCTTGGGAGAACCCAGGCTCAGTCGGGGGCCAGTTCTCCTCTGGCGTTTATGAACTAGAGGTCAGATTTAACTGTAAGATTAAAAGTATTATATGAATGCCTGGCTGAAGAGATGTTTTTAACCTAATCTAGTTTTAAACTGGGAGAGCGAGTCTGAGGAACGAACAGTATCAGGAAGACTATTCCAGAGTTTGGGAGCTAAATGTGAAAATGCTCTCCCTCCTTTGGTGGACCTAGATATCCTAGGTATGACCAAAAGCCTTGAATTTAGTGATCTTAAAGAGCGCGATGGATTATAAGGCAATAGAAGATCCGTTAAATAGACTGGAGCTAAGCCGTTTAGGGCTTTATAAGTCAGTAGCAATACCTTGTAATTAATACGGAACTTTATAGGTAACCAATGTAGTGATGATAAAATTGGTGTTATATGATCATATTTTCTTGATCTAGTAAGAACTCTAGCGGCGGCATTTTGGACTAACTGTAGCTTGTTTATTGAGGATGCAGGACAACCGGCTAATAAAGCATTACAGTAATCTAGTCTCGAGGTCATGACTGCATGAACTAACTTTTCTGCATCAGAAACTGATAGCATGTTACGTAGCTTAGCAATGTTTCTAAGGTGGAAAAAGGCTGTTCTTGTAACATATGAAATATGATTTTCAAAAGACAGGTTGCAGTCTAGTATAACACCCAGGTCTTTTACTGTAGAGGATAAAGTAACAGGACATCCTACTATGTTAAAGGGTAACTAAACCCCTGGTCAGAGCCTGACTCCACCCACTGGCAATATTTGAAAAATGCTAGAAAAGTGGGCAGACCCCAGCGGAGATAGAGGGGACGAACCGAGAGCGGGGGGGGGGGGGGGGGGCGTGCACCTGAGACCTGCTGTCAGACTCTCTAAAATGGAGAGTGACTCACAGGGTCGCAAGACGACGTACATGCATCTGATGAGTTTTATCGAGTTGATGTCAATAGCGCGCGCTCTCTATATGCATATTCATACTTTGCCGCTATGTGAAAAAATCCAGCAAAATGTGCCGACGCGTTTGTCGACCCCAGAGGATTAACTTTAGCCTAACCATAAATTGTGATTCAAATATATATGATCACTCACATCAAGACGCCGCTGCGGTGGTGGAGTCCATGCAGGATCGAGGAGCAGCGTTTGGCACTGCGTCGCTGTTCAGCGCGAGCTGTGTGGAGAAGCCCGTTTCTATTGCGTTTCAAAAGCAATTCCGCGTAAAATGCAGGTTTCACACTCACGGTCTTCCAGGCCAAGTGCATGCAAACACTGGCGCCTAATTTCCAAGTCTGCTGGAAAGCTATGCAGTCCAGCAGTGCTGTTGCACTACACCAGTGGTCACCAACCTTTTCAAGCCGAAGATCCCTGACCTCGGCCTTAATGAAAGGCAAGATCTACCTATCGAAGAATAGATAGAAAAAGACAGCCCAGATTGTACTTCCAACTTGAGGCCTTTTATTTAGTATTTTAATTGTATTTGAATTTAATATACATTAAATGTTCTTTTCTTTTTCTTTTTTTACTTAACCCGGAAGCAACCATCATATAATCAGATCATATGAAGTGGCACTGAACTCAAGAAAAATGCCATTGTCAGCAGTAAAGTGCTTATTCACTGAAGTTTCTGACGGTACTACCTACCCTTAACATTTTATAAATAAACTGTGCAAACAAAATTATCAACAATCTCAATTAAGCTAAGTGCAGTTATGTCCCATATGCAACATCACTTTTCTCAATGCCACCAGAAGGCAAAACTGCTGCAGTAATGTTACTCACTCAAGTCAGTGTGATGGCTGTGACTGAATACTCTCTGTGAGTCCTCTGAAGTCTGGCTCATAGCTAGAGACAGCCAGTTTGAGGCAGTCTGTGAGGTGTCTGTCAGTAAGGCGGCTCCTGTATTTTGATTTGATTATTTTCATCTGTGAAAATGCCATTTCACAGAGGTAAGTTGATCCAAAATAGGCACTCACTTTTAGTGCACATGCAGTGAGGAGCGGAAACTTTTCTCTGTTGACAAGTCCCCAAAAGTCACTGTCCCTTGATCTGGCTTTCAGCTCAATGTCATTTTGCAAATCAACCATCTCCATGTCAACTCCACTTGACAAAGAAAATACTTGCTGGAATTTGGCTGCAACCTGTTCTATATCAATGAGCATGAATGGGTTTGAGACAAATGCAGCAATGCATTCCATTTCGTTTAACTCACCAAAACGCATATTGAACTCTGTTGCAACTTTGTCCAGGTGAGCACAGTATTTCTCAGGGTGAAAAACGTCCTTGTCTTTAATGCTCTGTGACATTTTTTCCAGGTTGGGAAAGTGTGTTAGCCTCCCGTTTTTAAGATGTGTGATCCAAACACCGAGCTTAGACTTAAAAGCATTCACTGCGCTGATCATGTGTGGCAGGTGTCGGTCTTTTCCCTGGAGCTCGTTATTGAGTGTATTCAGCTTTGCGGTCAAGTCTGTCAGAAACCCCAGGTCACACAGCCACGCATCATCTGACAGTTCCTTGTGCTCCTCGTTTCTTGCAGATAGAAATGTCTTTATCTCAGGCAGTAAGTCAACAAACCGCTGGAGCACTTTCCCGCGGCTCAACCACCGCACATCAGCATGAAGTAGTAGGTCTCCGTACGCGGCATCGAGCTCATCCAGTAACGCCTTGAATAAGCGACGCTGAAGTGCTTTTGCTCGTATCGAGTTTATCAGTTTGACCACCAATGACATTACGTGTGAAAAATCTACGACTTTCCCTGCTAAGGCCTGCTGATGAATGACACAATGATAATTCTTGAACTCGGGAAAATCAGGGTCATTACGGCACAGTGCTATAAAACCAAGGCGCACGCCACGCATCGCCGGTGCTCCGTCGGTGGTAATTGCTACCAGTTTATGAATGGGGATATCATTTTCGCTTACATATTTTTTAAACTCAGTGTAAATATCCTCACCTCGCGTTCTCTCCTTTAAGTGCAAAAGAGTGAGGAAGTCCTCTTTTGTTGTAGAATCCTGGAAAGCCATTCTGACAAAAACAACAAGCTGAGCTGTGTCCACTGCATCCAGAGATTCGTCGAACTGCAGTGAAAAATATTCACAGAGTGACAAGTCCTTTAACACCTGTCGATCCACGTCCTCTGACAGTGACTCGACCCTCCTTGCCACTGATGCAGGGCCGAGAGGTACAGCACGGAGTGAGGCTTTTATGTCGTCTTTGTTTTTGAAATCCTTGAAAATAGTCTCTGCAGTAATGGCCATGGCTTCCTTGAATACTTCGCCATCCGTAAAAGGCTTTTTGTTTTTAGCCAGAAAGTGACTTACACGAAACGATGCTTCAGTAGCAGCCTTATTTTGATCAGCAGATTTTGTAAAAAGTGATTGCTGGGCCTTCAACTCAGATCTCAGCTCGTCAACTTTCCGTGCACGAATCGCGCTCTTTTGCGGGTAGCGGTCTTTAAATTTCGGATGGTTGGTATTGTGATGCCGCTCCAGATTCCCTCTTTTACATAATGCTTGTTTTTGGTGGCACAACATACATACACACTTATCTTTTACCAAGGTAAACAGAAATTCCTGTTCCCATTCTGGATGAAAATTGTATGTTTTTGCCTTCTTTCGTGGAGCCTCCGCCATTCTAGTTTGTAGTATGTTACCTCGCGCGGGCTATCACCATGGAGATCCATATTGACGTTTGCGACAGTTAATTTACGGGTGCTTTTCTTTTATCTGATTGGTCACTTCATTGAAAATAAAGCAGTTGGATTAAGAAATACAGATGCTTGCAAAACTGAAAACGTTTTTATTTTCGGGAGCTACCAGGACAGTGATAAAGATCTACCAGTCGATCGCGATCGACGGGTTGGCGACCACTGCACTACACCATAGACTGTACTACACCTACCACTGTACTAAATACAGATAAATCTACGCTAGCTCATCCAAGGGCGTGGTAGCTCGTACCAAGGGAGGGCGTGGTGAGCTGGAACCTGCTTACGTCACGCAGTACCGCTTACGTCACACAGTACCGCAACATCCAATAGGAAAATTCAACTGCAGTAGCCACCGTTCAACCTTAAGAGGGCAGCACTCAGACGTTTTTACACCATATATTGTAGAATTAAAACACTTTATACCCAAATGTCAAAAAAGTTACTCGAATCAATGAACAGCACTAATAAAGCCCCATTCTTACAGATCATTAACTAAAAAAAGTTGGTTTAGGGTTTAGTTACCCTTTAAAGTTGTAGTGTGAGAGGTTTTGTGGGCGGTTTTTTGAACCGATGATTAGTACCTCTGTCTTATCCTGATTTAATAAAAGAAAATTTCGCGTCATCCAATCTTTTATATCTTTAACACACTCTGTCAATTTGGATAATTTAGCGTTTTCATCTGGCCGTGATGAAATATAGATTTGAGTGTCATCAGCATAACAATGGAAACTAATTCCATGTTTCCTTATAATACTTCCAAGTGGGAGCATATATATTGAGAATAACAGAGGACCTAACACAGATCCCTGCGGCACTCCATAGTTTACTGGAGTTATGATAGATTTGTCTCCATTTAAATAGACAAAATGGTAGCGGTCAGATAAGTATGATCTGAAACAGCTTAATGCTTGTCCTTGAACACCAGTATAATTTTGTAGTCAATCTAAGAGTATTGTGTGATCTATAGTATCGAACGTAGCACTAAGATCAAGTAAAACTAGTATTGAGATACAGCCTTGGTCAGAAGCTAAAAGTAAATCATTTGTGATTTTAACGAGCGCAGTTTCAGTGCTGTGGTGCGGCCTGAATCCAGACTGAAACTTTTCATAGATGTAATTTTCTTGCAAGAAAGAGCCCAGTTGGGCGGACACAACTTTTTCTAGTATTTTAGACATAAAAGGAAGATTTGAAATGGGTCTATAATTTGCTAGATTATGTGGGTCTAATTGTGGTTTCTTAATGAGAGGTTTTATAACTGCCAGTTTAAATGTTCTTGGAACATGACCTAAAGATAAAGATGAGTTAAAGGTCCCGTTCTTCGTGATCCCATGTTTCAAACTTTAGTTAGAATAGAATAGAATATTTATTTGTCATTGTAACTGGTACAACGAAATTAAGTACAGTCCTTGTCAAGTGCCAAACATCTAAAAATACAAACAATAAAAATAAAATACAGTACAGTACAAACAGTCGGACGAACATTGGCACAGTGCTCATTCATTAAATGCATAGCTAAACAGAAGTGTTTTGAGTCTGGATTTGAATGTGATTACTGTAGGAGCACATCTGATCTCCTCTGGAAGCTGGTTCCAGCTGCGGCTGGCATAATAGCTAAAAGCGGACTCGCCATGCTTAGAGTGAACCCTTGGTATTTCTAGCTGATATGATCCTAATGATCTGAGTGATCTGTTGGGTTTATATTCAGTGAGCATATCTGCAATGTATTGAGGTCCTAGGCCATTGAATGATTTATATACCAGTAATAATACTTTAAAATCAATCCTAAATCTAACTGGGAGCCAGTGTAAAGACCTGAGGACTGGTGTGATGTGTTCATATTTTCTGGTTCTGCTCAGAATCCTAGCGGCAGCGTTCTGTATTAGCTGCAACTGTCTTATGGTCTTTTTGGGAAGGCCAGTGAGGAGTCCATTACAGTAATCCACCCTGCTGGTGATGAAAGCATGAACAAGTTTCTCTAAGTCTTGTCTGGAAACAAAGCATCTAATTCTTGCAATATTTTTTAGATGATAGTATGCTGATTTAGTTATTGCTTTGATATGACTACTGAAACTAAGGTCTGACTCTAGTGTCACACCAAGATTCCTGACTTGATTTTTAGTTGTTTGACCCCTAGAGTGAAGGTATGCATTCACCTTGAGAACTTCATCTTTGTTTCCAAACGCAATGACTTCAGTTTTGTCTTTGTTTAATTGAAGAAAGTTTTGACACATCCAACTGTTGACTTCATCAATGCATTGGCACAGGGAGTCAATGGGGCTGTAATCGTTAGGCGATAGGGCTAAGTAAATCTGTGTGTCGTCTGCATAGCTGTGGTAAGCAATTTGGTTCTTTCTCATTATTTGGCTCATTGGAAGCATGTACAGGTTGAACAGGAGTGGCGCAAGAATTGAGCCTTGAGGGACTCCGCATGTCATGGATGTCCACTCAGACTTATGGTCTCCTATACTCACATAATAACCTCTCCCATCTAAGTATGACCTGAACCATTTTAGGACTATCCCAGAAAGCCCCACCCAGTTTTCCAGCCTGTCAAGAAGTATGTTATGATCGACAGTGTCAAATGCAGCACTGAGGTCGAGTAGTACCAGCACCGATAATTTGCCTGAATCAGTATTTAAGCGAATATCATTTATTATCTTTATGAGCGCTGTCTCTGTGCTGTGGTGCGGTCGGAAACCAGATTGAAAATTGTCAAAGTATCCATTCAAGCTCAAGAATTTGTTCAGCTGATTGAAGACAACTTTTTCAATGATCTTGCCTATGAAAGGAAGATTTGAGATCGGTCTATAGTTGCTTAATATGGTCTTATCCAGATTGCTCTTTTTCAGGAGGGGCTTGACAACTGCAGTTTTCAGGGAGTTTGGAAAACTCCCAGAGAGAAGTGAGGCATTTACCACTTCTAGAAGATCTGCTTCTAAACTGTTTAACACACTTTTGAAAAATGATGTGGGAAGTGTGTCAAGAGCACATGTTGATGTTTTAAGGTGCTGTACGGTTTCTTCCAAAATTGTGCCATCAATTTCTTTGAAGTCAGACATAGTAGCTACTTTCTCAGGTGGTCTGATCTGTCTGACCCCAGGGCAACTCAAGGATGTGCTGATCACCTTTCTGATATTGTTGATTTTCTCAGAGAAGAAAGAAGCAAACTCACTGCACTTGCTGTCTGAGAGCATTTCACTGGGAATCTGGTTTGGCGGGTTTGTCAGTCTCTCTACAGTAGCAAAAAGAGTGCGTGTGTTGTTTAAATTGCTGTTTATAATATTTGAGAAGAAAGTCTGTCTAGCTTTGCCTAGTTCCATATTGAAAGCATGAAGGCTGTCTTTGTAGATGTTATAATGGACTACAAGTTTTGTCTTCCGCCACATGCGCTCTGATTTTCTGCATTGTCTTTTCATATTTTGCACTGCTGTTGAGTTTCTCCAAGGTGCTTTTTGTCTGCCACTCTTCTTCCTGACTTTAACAGGAGCAATATCATCAATTACACCTTTAACTTTTGAGTTAAAAGAATCAAGGAGAAAATCAACAGAGTCTGCAGATATGCTTGGTGTTAAGGATATAGCCTTCATAAATAGTACACTAGTGTTCTCATTTAAGCATCTCTTCTTGACAGACACAGATCTAGCTTCAGTGGCAGGAGAGATCAATATATCAAAGAAAATACAGAAATGATCAGACAGCGCTACATCCTTAATGACAATCGATGAAATGTTTAGACCCTTACTGATAAGTAAATCTAGAGTGTGTCCACGATTGTGTGTGGGTCCATGTACATGCTGAGTCAGATCAAAAGTTTTTAAAACACTTTTGATTTATTTTGCCATATTGTTCTCTGCACTATCTATGTGGATGTTAAAATCTCCAGCAATGGCAAAACAGTCAAACTCTGAGGTAATTGTAGATAACAGTTCTGTAAAGTCCTCAGCAAAGGCTGGAGAGTATTTTGGATGCCTGTAAATAATGAAAAGTAAAATGCGTGGAGCACCTTTTAACACAAAACCCAGATATTCGAGAGACAAGTAATTCCCAAATGATATTTGCTTACATTGATAGATATCTTTAAAAAAAGCAGCTAGACCCCCACCTCTCTTAACAGCTCTGCAGACACTCATAAAAGTAAAGTTAGGAGGGGCTGCTTCATTGAGGATTGTTGCACTGCAGCTGTCTTCTAGCCAGGTTTCATTTAGAGGCATAAAATCCAGGTTGTTTGTGGTTATTAAGTCGTTGACTAGAAGTGATTTATTTTTAAGTGAGCGGATGTTAAAGAGTGCTAACTTAACAGACTTACTTTTCCCCACAGCAATATTAGTTTGACGTGTAATAGGCACCAGATTAGTTGAGTTTGCTGTAAGGCTATTGAAGGCCTTAGACTTTCTATCTTGTAATAGAACAGCAACAGAGAAAGATACAGGCACACTGGGTTCCCGCTTGTTTTGTAAACATTTGACAAAGTTACTGTTATCAAAACGGGGACCTGACACATATCACTGAGAGCTGGTATCAGTTGTTTTTGGTTCACCTCGAGCAGATGGAGGAGGGTGTGGGCCCTGGCGTTGTGGCAGAGGCCGAAGAGCTCTCATAGGAGGGGGAGGGCGAGCTGGGACCGCAGGATTTGGTGGTAATGGTGCCTGTCTTTTTTTGGTTGGTATCTGGGGGCTTGCAGCAAAAGAGTGGGATAGTCTGGTTCCAGCATGCACCAGTTCTTCCATTTTCTGTGAGAAGCACAGAAGTGGCGATGCTGGGGAGAGGGTTAACGTGTCTGGTGAAAGGGGCTGTTGCTCTGGTGTTATCGGAGGCTGTAATATGCTGTCCTGGCTTCCCTGGCTGTTTTCCAGGAAGTCGTCCTTGGGTGCTGAATCTTCAAGCAGTTCTGATATGTCTGTCTGTGGTGAGCTCTGTGGGCAGGGTTCAGCTGAGATTAAGTCCGTGAGCAGAGGTTGTTGTGGCGGAGTGGTGTTATCATTGTCCTTGTGTGATATGTCAACCGCATGTCCATTTTGCTGCTGAAGTGAAGTCCCGTGGTCATTCATACTGTGTCCAGGTGTGTGTGTGCCGTTCAGATTGAGTGGATTGGCACAAACTGCAGAAGGATGATTTAGGGAGAAGTAGATATTGTCCTTTAGCACTCTTGAACCAAGTTTGTTTGGGTGATGGCCATCCCGATGAAACAGTTGTCTCTGACTCCAGAATAGATTGAAATTGTCAATGAAGTTTACTCCTTTTATATTGCAGGTTTTTTGCAGCCATGTATTAAGCCCAAGTAACCGTGAAAACCTGTTTGTTCCTCTTGCTGGGAGAGGTCCACTGATGAATGTTTGAACTTTCAGTCTTTTAAGTGTTTCAAAAAGTTCATGGAAATCCTTCTTAAGGAGTTCTGACTGCTCTTTGTGAATATCATTCTTCCCCACATGTATGATGAGTCGATTTGCAGTTTTATGTTTCATCAGAATGTTCTGAAGTTCCCTGTTTATATCAGAAGTTGTTGCTTGTGGAAGGCAGCACGTAGTTGTATCCCTGCTGCTAATGTTTCTGATTATGGAGTCCCCCACTATCAGAGTCCTGGGCTCGGCTGCGCTCTGAGCTGAGTGCCGCTGTCTGCTCGACCTTGAGCGCCAGTTAGCATCAATGTTAGCCACTGGCCCATTCAGTCTGTGCTCGATCACATTCATCACGTTTGGGGATTCCTCATTTACATTCCTTAGTACTTCAAATCTGTTCTCAAGATGTATAGGCGGTGGTAGTAGACCAGTGTTTGCAATCCTTGTCAGAGCTGTATCTGGGGTAGAGGATGCTACTGCGGCAATATGTGATGCTCGTGACAATCTGATGTCTCCAGTGTCTTTGGGTATAGCTCCCTGTTTGTGCCATCGATTAGTAAGTCGATCGGCTTGTTTCTCTATCTGTCTAAAAGTACTAGTTTCATGGGACTCACCGGTATGCTGAGGGTGTCCATGAAGAAGCTCTGTTGTGTGCTTCGTCTGGTTTGGTGGTCCCGTAAATAACTTTGTTTCAAGAACTGCAATCCTTTGTAAAAGTCTGTGGCAGTTGGTGCAGCAAGTAGATTCCAGAAGAGGCATTTTCTCTTATCCTTGAGGCAGTTGTGTTTTCCTTTCCCGGTATGTAAGCTGGTCGGGTAAAAGAATTCTCAGTTTTTGTAGTAATCCAAACTTTGTCGTATGAGCACTGTGCTGATTTGCTGAAGTTAAAATTAGGTGATAAAAGGAAATAAAATAAAGGAAATAAAATATAAAAAAAATAGGAGATAAAATGTAAAAGCGATAGAGCAAAGCGCGGAGCAGTAAGCAAGAGCGTCCGAACAGTAGCTGAGCAGGAAGTCAAGTAAAAAAATTCTTCCGGATAAAAACAGGTATATTCGAAAATAAATACAAAAACCTTGGTAAAACAGACATTTTGATCAGGTTTGTACGACCTGCTAAAGACAGGGGCAGAGAGGACCATTTCACAAAATCCTTTTTACATCGATCCAAAGGTGGGCAAAAACTTGCCTTAAACAAATTATTAAACGATCTTGTGACTTGTACACCCAAGTATTTGAACCCCTCATCTACTTCTCTGAACGAGATAGAGGAAGAGTCTCTACAAGAGCCCGGAGTGATCGGGAAAAACTCGCTCTTAAGCTTATAGCCAGATAACTTGTCAAACTCCTTTATTAGTGAAATAATTTGAGGTATTGAGGAGGTTGGGCTTGATACATATAATAAAACGTCATCTGCATATGCTCTGTACCATGCCGTTTAATGCCTTTAAAATTTGCTGACTGACGGAGTGCAGCAGCCAAGGGTTCAATTGATAGGGCAAATAACAAGGGAGAGAGGGGGCACCCCTGCCTGGTGCCCCGGTGCAGAGGGAAGTATTCAGAGTATACATTGTTTGTGCACACTGAAGCAATCGGGGAGGTATATAAGAATCTAATCCATGAGATTAGGTCTGTAGGAAACCCAAACTGTATAAGAGTGTTAAATAAGTATTCCCACTCTACCCTATCAAAGGCCTTTTCAGCGTCGAGAGAGATTACTGCTTCAAGTTCACCTGGGGGAGAATTTGTGTATATTATATTATCTAGTCGTCGTAGATTATTAAATGGGTTACGGCCTCGAATAAATCCGGTTTGGTCAGTCGAAATTATAGTAGGGATAATGGGTTCAAGGCGTAGCGCAAGAATTTTGGACAAAATTTTTAAATCCGCATTCAGAAGCGAGATTGGCCTGTATGGTTCGCAACGAGCGGGATCTTTACTCTCCTTTGGGATAAGAGAAATTGAGGCCTGCGTGAGCGTTGAGGGAAGAGTTCCTGTATCGAACGACTCACTATAAACAGCCACAAGAAGCGGGCCCAGCAAGGCTGCAAACTTCTTATAAAATTCTATCGGGATCCATCCGGTCCCGGAGCTTTACTGCTCTGCATTGCCGCAATAGCCTGCGCAACTTCTGCTGCAACCACAGGCCTGCCTAGGTCAGAGTAAAGGTCAGAATTAATAGTTGGTAAATCTATTTTTTTAAAGAAGGAATCTAAAATTGCAGAATCATTCGGATACTCTGAAGTGTATTCACCTTATTCCGCCCCGCCCACTTTTACTTCTGTCCAGTACTTCCGTTGTAAACCAACTTCCGGTTTAGCGGACCCTCATTCAATTTCGAGGAGAACTGCAGAGAAGTCTCAGTGATAAAATGTCACATAAGATAAGCTAATTTGTGCCAAATGTGCTATGTACGTGTGTACCAACAGCACAGCAATGCACTGTTTCTCGGGGTAATTTTTAAACGACTTTTAGGTGTTTATATGACCCGTCTGCCTGTCTGATCGCAGCCCGGCCGATGTGTAGTGTTTAGCCTACATTAGCCACAAACATCTAATGTTGTAATGGTCTCACTACAGGACACATACACATGCTATACCTTGTTTGAAAGCTATGGTCCTCTAGAATTCAGTCGCTGGATTTATTTTACAGCCATTACTTGTGTTAGAGATCAAACCATAAGAAATTGCAGTTAGCTAAGCTAACGTTACCCTCTTGTTCATCTAGTTGAGGCTCTACTTTCTTTCTACACCAGTTCGTGGCTATTTTTTTCTCATCTGTTGGCTATACACTGCAAATGTATCTGGTGATTAAGCAAACAAACTGTGGTGTAATAATGTTTCAAACTTTACATGTAGTAGTGTTTGTGCACATCTTCATAACTAAGTAATAGCTATTAGAAAGACACAGCTATTAAATAATTTGATTGTGGCATTGTTTCAAAAGCTTCAAGTGAAATGTACTTTAGTACGTTGCAGCAGTTGTTAATAACCATAGGCCAACGCATTTGGCTATAATATTATAGTCTATCTACGTATATCAAGACAGATAACAGATTGGACCAGGGCAAACAAAGCGCTAAGTAGCTAAACCAGGAAGTGAGATTACGCGGATGGCGCCACCCAGTGCTACTTCCGGAATAAGGTGAATAGGGTAGAGTAAAAATGAACAAAACTGTCATTAATATCTTTCAGATTATGTACCATGGATCCAGATGGGGCCTTAATATGAGTAATCATTTTAGAATGATTTAATTGACGAGACTGAAAAGCCAATAATTTACTGGCTTTATCCCCAAATTCATAAAATGTATAAATGCCGCGTTTTTAACAACCTCTTCTCTTCATATGCAGTTGACATCAAGTTATACTTGGACTGAAGACTTATTTTTTTTTTTTTTATAAGTGAGGGCAGGGAGAGATGGCGTACTGTTCATCTAATCTGTTAATAGCTTCTGAAATATTTCTGAGTTTAGCGCCAGGATGTGGAGTGTTACGTGGATCGTGACGTGTTCTGTGACGTGGAGCGGAGATGCGTAGACCCTGGCGGCGCATGCGCGTGGAATTTTGTTGTTGTTTAACTTCCTTCGCCATTAAAGGCTTGACTAAACCAGTCTCTCGTGTCAGCGGTTCTCTGTACCTTATTATACACTGGCGTGGTGGCAGCTTTAACGCACTCACTCCCCAAACAGCCTGGTGAGTTCATGCGAGATTAATTCACACTATCAACGCGCATAAACGAGCCGCGTTGTGGATTATCTCTGCTGGTGTAACGCGAGACTTAAGCCATGGCGAATACACACAGAGCACCGAAACAATGGTGCCTCACAAAAGTTGAGACTGTAAATTCATTTGAGAACTGGCGTCAGAACCTCGTCTACACTTTATCTCTGGACACAGAGTTCGCTCCGTTTCTAGTCGACGGTGCGCGCTGGGAAAAAAAGACGAGGGCTTCACCATTCAGAGGTTTTACCGATGACGACGCAGATGTTCCCGCGGCGCAACGGCGCACGCGCCAACAAAAGGTCAGCATGCTTGAGCTTATGCTGGGGCAGATCGCTAACTACTGCCCAGTTATTTCCCGAAATACTGTTGTTAAGAGCTCTACATGCATTGATAACATATGGCAAACAATCAGACTACATTATGGATTACAGTCGACTGGTGCACATTTTATTGATTTTTCTGCTATTAAACTAGAGTCTAATGAAGGACCAGAGGATTTGTACCAGAGATTAATGGCTTTTGTTGAGGATAATCTACTACGCAGAGACTCTGGTATTACTCACGGAGGTGAACCCATCGCAGAGGATGAGGAGCTCTCCCCCACGATAGAAAACTTTGTTGTTCTCACTTGGCTTCGTCTTATACACAGCGAGTTGCCGAAGCTTGTAAAGCAGAGGTATGGCACAGAGTTAAGTTCACGCACTCTGGCGTCCATTAAACCAGAGATATCTCAAGCCCTGTGCTCATTACTAGATGAGCTGCAGTCCTCAGAGGATGCTAGAGCAATGCGCTTGGCTGTGTCTAACCCCCCAAGACAGAAGCTGGCTTCACTGGGTCGACTAAAGAAATCCTGCCCACTTTGTAAAGAGGCTCGCAGACCAGACAATCACTTTCTCAGTAAGTGCCCCTTTCTGCCCCCTCCTGACAGAGCTTTCATTGCTAAGGCGCGGCAAGTTGCTGGCTCACTGAGCCACTCTGACAGCGAGTCTGAGGACGACAACGAGGACAGTGCATCCAACCTTAAGGCAGTACAGCGCAATCATATTGTGCAGTCACCATGCATCGAAGCCTTCCATGGCCACATCCCCATTAGGCTGACCATTGACAGTGGGGCGACAGGAAACATGATAAGGGCAGCATGTGCGAGCAGACTGGGCCTTAAAGTCTCCAGTAGTACACAGTCAGCTCGTCAGGAAGATGGCTCCTCACCATTGAAGGTAGTGGGGGAGACACGCACACACTTTCAGAGAGATGGTCACAAGCTCTTTTTCGACGGACTTGTGGTAGAGAACCTGGATTCTGACATTCTCGCTGGCATCCCCTTTATGGAATGTAATGACATCTCCATCCGCCCTGCTCGACATCAGGTCAGTGTGGGGTCTGACACATACGAGAGTATGGTGCCAGTCAAACTTATGGAGACAGACATGCCATTCGGCGAGCTCACGTACTCCGTGCCACCTCATCACATACTGTGTGGCCGGGGGATTTTGTCGAACTTGAGCTTCCAGCAGAACTAGCAAACATTAGCGACAAGCTTGCTGTTGAGCCGCACGAGGGCCGTACACACTGGTTTGCCCCATCATTGGTCGTAGGGGTATCCGGAAAAATCAGGATTCCCAATTTGACTGACGTACCGCAGGGGATTAAGAAACATGACCATGTTTGCCGTGTTCGCATGACCTACGTTCCGGAGTCCCTAACTGAACAGGCCCCAATGGAGACTCCTCAGGCCACTGTTTGCAAGTCCAGTTCGCCCAGTTTAACACTATTCTCTGACCTTATCTCATTAGACCCCAATGGTATTATGACGGCAGACATCAGAGAAAAATTTCACGAGATTCATAGGAAATTTGATGAGGTCTTCAATCGGCAGTTTGGAGGCTATAATGGCGCTGCTGGCCCCTTCCAGGCGAGGGTAAACATGGGACCTGTCCAGCCACCGCAACGGAAGGGAAGAGTTCCGCAGTACTCCAGGGGCCAGTTACAGGAGCTGCAGGCTCAATTCGACGAGCTAGAATCACTAGGCGTTTTTCGAAAGCCTGAAGACATTGACATCGATGTTGAATATGTCAACCCATCATTTCTTATCAAAAAACCTAATGGCGGGTTTCGTCTCGTTACAGCTTTCGCCGATGTGGGTCGTTATAGCAAACCCCAGCCATCCCTTATGCCAAATGTGGACGCCACGTTGCGTCAGATTGCTCAGTGGAGGTATATTATCGCCACTGACCTCACCAAGGCGTTCTACCAAATTCCACTATCCAAAGCCTCCATGAAGTACTGCGGGGTTGTCACGCCATTTAAAGGAGTCCGGGTGTATGCCAGATTTGCCATGGGCATGCCTGGTTCAGAAACTGCGTTAGAAGAATTGACCTGTCGGGTACTCTGTGATCTCCTTCAACAGGGACAGGTGGCTAAGGTTGCTGATGACCTGTATTGTGGGGCTGACACTCTTGAGGGTCTTCTTGCAGTGTGGGAAAAGGTCTTAGTGGCTCTCCAGGCATGCAATCTGTGCTTAGCTCCCAGTAAGACTGTCGTTGCCCCGGTCCAGACCGACATATTGGGGTGGGTGTGGAGTCAGGGTACTATTCGTGCTAGTTCACACCGCATTGCAACATTGGCTTCGTGTGCTCCCCCTGCGACTGTTCGTGGCCTACGGTCCTTCATCGGTGCGTATAAAGTCCTAGCACGTGTTCTTAAGGGTTGTGCGTCGATCCTTGCTCCCTTCGACAATGTGGTCGCTGGGGGTGAGTCGACGGCTGCAATTGTGTGGTCAGATGAGCTTCTCCAGTGTTTTCATAAGGCTCAGCAGGCGTTATCTACTAGTTGCGCTGTGACGATACCGCGTCCTGATGATCAGCTTTGGATTGTCACTGATGGTGCTCTCAGGGATCCAGGGTTAGGCGCTACAATGTACGTTACACGGGGGGAAAAGCTGCTGATCGCTGGATATTTTAGCGCTAAACTTCGTAAGAATCAGATTAATTGGCTTCCGTGCGAGACATTGCAGCCCATACATTATTCAGTCATCACAGAAGGCATGTGTGCTCACTGACAGTAAACCATGCGTACAGGCCTTTGAAAAGCTGTGCAGGGGCGAATTCTCTGCAAGCCCGCGAGTTACCACTTTCTTGTCCACTGCAAGCCGCTTCCAGGTCTCTGTTAGGCATGTCGCTGGGGCTGCCATTCTCCCGTCAGATTATGCTAGTCGTAATGCTGCTCAATGTGATAGACCTTCATGTCAAGTTGCCAACTTCGTCCGTGAATCTATGGTCTCTGTGGTGTGCCGTACTGACGTCGCTGACATCTTGCGTGGAGCTCAAAAGGTACCCTTTGCCAATAGAGCCACGTGGGTTTCCATTCAGGCAGAGTGTCCAGACCTTCGTAGGGTGCACGCGCATCTTCGGCAGGGTACGCGCCCTTCCAAGAGGGTTACTAATGTTAAAGATGTGAAACGTTATTTGAACACTGTTACCTTGGCAAGAGATGGGCTTTTAGTCGTACGACGCAACACACCACTGTCGACCACCACTGAGTGCATCGTCGTTCCTAGGTCAGTGTTGCATGGTTTGCTTATGTCATTGCATATTAGGTTAGATCACCCCTCGGCACACCAGTTGAGACTCGTTATCGGCAGGTACTTCTATGCACTGGATTTGGAGGCTGCCGTCCGGCTTACTAGTAAGGGATGTCACCAATGTGCTTCACTGGCACAGTCCCCAGTGTTCGCAGTGGAGCAGTCCTGCTGCGATCCACCTGAGACGGTCGGGTCTACCTTTGCAGCTGACGTGCTTAAACGTGAACGTCAGCTCATCCTAGTCGTTCGTGAGTGTGTGACATCCTTCACAGCTGCATTGTTGATTGATGACGAACGTAAGGAAACGTTGCGGGATGGTATCATACGTATGTGTATTAGCCTTCGTCCGCTCGATGGCCCCTTTGCCGTAGTTAGAACGGACCCAGCACCAGGTTTCTCAGCACTGGCCAAAGACGCAATGCTTGCTCAACACAGGCTGGCCATTGAGGTAGGCGATGCTAAAAATATCAACAAAAATCCAGTGGCGGAAAAGGCTATACAGGAGCTACAGGGCGAGATTTTACGTCTAGAACCACACTGCGAGGTCGTCAACCCCGTGTTGCTGTCGGTAGCTGTTGCTCAGTTAAATAGCCGTGTCCGGTCTCGTGGTATGTCCGCTCGTGAAATGCTGTTGCAGCGTGATCAGTTCTCTCTCGAGCAATTACCAGTGCGTGACCGGGAACTGATTTCAATGCAGCATGCACAACGCCTCGCTAACCACCCCCATAGTGTTAAGGCAAAAGCACCACGAAGTCGGGGTGCACCCAGACCAGATATTAGCCCGGGAGACCTTGTTTACCTTTATAGTGACCGCAAAAAGTCCCGAGCTCGAAGCCGATATCTCGTGCTTAGATCTGACGGTACGTGGTGCAACATCCGCAAGTTTACAGGCTCCCAGCTGCGGCGTGCTTCTTATAGGGTCCGCTTATCTGATTGTTATAAAGTTGACTCTTTCCCAAGTGTCCTAGGTCATTGTGAAGACGGTGCAGCGTCTGAGAGTGAAGAGGAGTGTGAAGAGGAGGGCGGAGTGCCACTTAGCGCTCCCTCAAGTGATCCAGATATCCCCTTGGCGATAGCAGAGCCTGCTTCACCTCCAGGGTCTGATGGCAGCGGCCGTCAGGAGGATAGACAAGTGTCCCCGTCTTGTTTGGTGGAGGTTCCATGTCACGAGTTGGCCTCTCCATCAACTTTCCCGGTGCAGGTCCCACGGCGGTCTGCTCGTCTCCGTCGGCCTCCTGACAAGTTGAAAGATTATGAGCTTCAGTAGATGGGCTGCCTTCGCCTGTATCCTTATTTTGGCTTAAAAGTATTTTCTTTGAGACGTTGCATTAGTGTTCTATGCAGCTCCGTGAGATATTCTGTGTGTATTACGGCACGAATGGTTCAGTCATCTTATCGTGTTGTCACATTCCACCTTTTTGTTTCCCTGTTTGTTGTTTTGTTTTGTTGTTGTTTAACTTCCTTCGCCATTAAAGACTTGACTAAACCAGTCTCTCTTGTCGTACCTTATTATACACTGGCGTAGAGAGTTCTTGCTTTTTAGCATAGGAGGAGAAAGAGATTATTTAGCCCCGCAAATACGATTTCAATGCCTCCCATAGTGTAGATCTAGATATATCATGCCTGTCATTTAGTTCCAAATACATATTTATCTCTGTAGTTAGAAAAATAATGAATTCTTCATCTGCCAAAAGCAAAGTATTTAGTCTCCAGGGTTTAAAGGAAGAATTTTGAGTTGGTAAACTAAGCACAAAAGAGGAAGGAGCATGATCAGATATAACAATGCTATGATACATACTAGATGAAACAAAGGGCACAATACTCTTATCCACTAAGAAAAAATCAATGCGACTATACGAGTGATGAACAGGAGAGAAAAAGGAGAATGTTCTGGAGGAAGGGAAAAGAAATCTCCAGGGGTCTAATAGTCCAAATTGGTTACAGAAATGTAACCTTAGAGGGCTGTATGACTCTAGAGGAGGATCTATCCAGCGAAGTGTTCAGAACACAGTTAAAGTCCCCACTTATAATTAAAGCATAATCATCAGCAGGTGGAATAGATGTGAAAACTTTGCTGAAAAAATTGCTATCATCAAAGTTTGGGGCATAAATGTTAACAAGGATAACTTGCCTGTCGAGCAGGCAGCCTGTGACGATAAAGTAGAGACCCGAGGAGTCACTAAAAACCTTTTCACTGGTGAAAGAGGTGCTCTTCCTGATAAGAATAGCAGTACCTCTGCCTTTTGCATTAAAGCTCGAATGGAATACCTGTCCTCCCCAACTCCGCCTAAGTTTAATTACATCTGAGTTTAGGATATGGGTTTCTTGTAGAAAAGCAATGTCTGCGTTTAATTGTCGTAAGTGAGCAAAAATTTCTTTTAATGACATTGTTCATGCCTTTCATGTTCCATGTTATAAAATTTACATCACATTTATTAACGTTGGTCATGCTATCAAAAAGTATTGGTAAATGAATAAGGCAAATCCAGTGAATCTGTCACAACACAACACAGGAGCACCTTGACTCCAAACAATGTATGGTGAAAAAAAAAAAAAAAGGAAAAAAAAGAAAGAACCCCCCCCCCCCCATTAATTTCCCCTCCCGCCCCCTCCCTCCTTCAAACAACGAACATCTGCTGGTTTACTAAGAACCATAACTCACCAGCTCGTGTTCCTCCTCCTTGGAACTAAGTTGCTATTGATAAAATAAATAAGTGACATTTAATATGAACTAAAGAGTGTGGAACAGTCTAAACTTAAAGGGGGGGTGAAATGCTCATTTTCACTCAATCTCCTGTTAATCTTGAGTACCTATAGAGTAATATTGCATCCTTCATATCTCCAAAAAGTCTTTTGTTTTATTATATTTTTAATTGAAAGATAGGCTGTACCGAGTCTTTCCGGAAAAAAACGAGCGGCTGGGGGCGGGCCGTGTGGGCGAAGCTAAAGCTGTGCTAACGCGCCGAGCTAACAACACACAGAGACATTTGTTCAACAGTTTTACTCACCGTTCCAACGCACGACCGCGAACCTTTATCATTGTGACTGCTCGATCCTTAAGCATTAGACGATCTGGGCTTTGTTTATAAAACAATCATCGTCGAAATGCAGGGAACAACAGTCTTACACAACTCCGTTTATGCTCAGGAAAACAAACTCCATCCACAGGTTCCTTAACGCTGGGTTCTTTGGGAATCTGTGCAGGGTTGTCTTGCCCTGGCAACCAAAAACACACTTCTTTGGTGACATTGACTTCCCAAAAGCCGGGCAGGGCGCTTTGATGGCGAACTGCTTTCACTCTCTTGCTCTAGTCTACGAGTGCGCGCGTGCCCGCGATCTTACCGGAGAAGTGCCCTTAGGACCCATATAAGGAAATTCCGCCCTCTCTTACGTCAGACAGAGCCATACTCGAAAAAAACTTTCCGAAACTTGTGACAAACCGGAAGGAGTATTTTTGTTCCAAACGTACAACTTAGTTTTTGAAACTTTGTCCATGTTTAGCATGGGAATCCAACTCTTTACCAGTGTAAAAAACTCAGTATGCATGAAATAGCATTTCACCCCCCCTTTAAATGAGTCTCTTCGTTATCATCACCACTCGAGCCATACAGAGCCTGCGCTCAGTGGGAAGCAAAAGTGGAGTCACATAGGCCTACATTATCTGCCGTAATGTGAATTCCTAAGGTTACTCACCAAAGCCCGCTCGGGGAGTCAAAAAATGTTTTTGTTCCATCATGATTGATCCGTAGACGCACAGGGAAAAGGAGGCCGAATTCAATTCCTGCTCCTCTGAGTTCAGCCTTTACCTGGTTAAATGCCGCTCTCCGCTTTGCAACATCAGTAGGGCTGTACCAGAATATTCGTGTATTCGAATATTCGTTCGGTGGGTTGGTATTCGATTTTCAAATTTGACATTCGAATATTCGTTTTTTTTTTTTGTTTTTTTTTTCACACCTGGCATCCCCCTAGAAACTGTTCCCATTCGCGCTTGAATGGGGCTGTCATGCATTTTCTCAGATCGGATAGTTCTCTCTGATTTATCAATATGAACAATGAACACATAAATGTGTTTTTGCAAAACGGATATGAATCCGAACTTCAAATCTCGCGCTATAGGCAGATGTGATGGAGTGCACGTCACTAGCAACAGATAAGCTGCATTTTACTGATCGTCAGCTAAAATTTCTAAATCAAAGACCGCAATATGAGAGCGGCAACAGCCCTGGTAAGATCATTTCGATTCTTTACTTTTAATGAAGTTGATTGTGTGTTAAAGCATCTGCGACCCACTTTCAATTTGATTTGCGATAGTTTGCACGTTGGCTTTATGAATAGATGCTGATCTGCGGTGACGCGTGCTGTAGGCTAAGTAAGCATCGTCATATCTGGCTATAACATGATATAGCCTAAAACACCCTCTCACACGGTTATTGTTTTAGTATTTTTGGGCGAAATACAATACTCTTATTTTAGAGCGCAGAACAGCGGAGTTTGTATGGGCAAAAGTGCATGCCTGAGCTTGTAACGTTAGTCTATAAGCTGCGTTGCTTTGACATTGTGGAAATAGAATAGAAACAATATATTAGCCTACCCTTTACTGTGTCAGTAATTACTGTGCTGCTGATTTCTGATTTGAGAGTTATTTGTTACTCAGAAAAATATTAGGCTGTGTTTTGTATCAAGTGCAGTGTTGCGCGTGAGGCGCGCGCGCGCTTCCCGCTCGCGCTGTTCTGTATTAAAAGTTTATTAATTCTGAACGTGTCACGTCTCGCGTGTCTATATTGCACCAAATGTGACACTGCACTCGTGAAGTCGATTGGATGAACGGTTCTAAATGCAAGATAAATAATCTAAATGCAAACAGACAGACGCATAGAGATTCCTGCCTTTATTAGAGAGAAGAATATGTTCAGCCCCCTCCCTCCGAAGCTTCGAATATTCGATGTTAATTCCTGTCGAAGCTTCGAAGCTCAAAAAATGGTATTCGGACCAGCCCAAACATCAGCGCTTACATCTGGGTAGAAGTGTATACGCGATCCTTTGTATAACACCTGTCCCTTTTCTCGTGCCAAACGGAGAATCAATTCCCTCATCTGGTAGTGATGCATTCGCACGATGAACGGCCTGGGGGCTTGATTAGCTTTCGGCGGGGGTACTAGAGAACGGTGAGCCCTGTCCACCTCCGGCTTTTTGGCGAAACTCTGTTCACCAAATACCTCGAGAACCAGTGCTTCAATAAATGCAGAAGGATGAGAGCCCTCGCTGCCCTCGGGGATACTGATCACACGAATATTGTTCCTCCTGGATCGATTTTCCAAGTCATTGAGTTTGGCCCAAAGTTTTTCGTTATCTTTCGACAGCGCTGAGCATGTAGATTCCAGGGCAGTAACGCAACCATCCACGTCGGTAAGGGATTCTTCCACATCCTTCAGTTTCTGTTCTTGCTCAGTAATGAAGTTTTCACCGCAGAGATAGATGATTTAACCCCCTGATGTCGGCTATCGCGCCGGCGTGATTTGCTCGCTTTTTTTCTTATCAGTTCAAACGAGACTTCAAATACTCTGTTGACTTTGATTTTACAAACAAGTTTCATACATCAATCGATCCTGTTAAGTGTGTATTATTTTTGTGTCTACTCAAAATAAAAACAAAGTGTTGTGCTTTTTGCCAAATAAAAAAATAAATAAACATGATGTGAGTTCTGCTTTCTCTCTGTTAGTGAAGTCAATTCTGAAACGCGTCCGAAAATGAACTGTAACTCAGCAAATACTCAGTCAAACAGGCATACAGACACACAGGCATGAAGCTTGAATTCTCTTCTTTTGAATGAAGTAATTTATATAAAAAAACAAATATTCTCTGTTTGTGTAATATGTATGAAAAGAGAGATATGTCAGTCATTCTCATCTCAGCTCATTATTTTTAACATGACCCCGCACACGGAGAGCGCGCGCTATTCAAACGCAAATGACTGAGGCAATCCGTGCAAACTGTGAACACCCCCATATCAGCTAGAGAAAACACATCAAGTTTATTCAGATCATTGTACTTGTTTACACCGTCTCGCAGCGCTGTGAGGAATAATACTATCGTAATAATAATAATGGAAAATGTACCTAAGAAGTGCTGGTTTTTCGAGGAGCAACGGATGGAATACTGTAGTAAGTTTTTTTTCATTCTCAAGTGAATCGCGTCTGTGTGAATGAATGAACTGCAGAGATGCGTGCTGTTTACCACAACTCGCAAAAAGACTGTTTAAATTTGAATCGCGTTTCTGTGTGTGAATGAATGTTTCGCTTTTAGCAAACTGTATTGCTATACTGAGATGAGTAAAAATTGACTGAAATATGTTGAAATAAAATGTATTTGTATAAGCAACGTATTAAACTGCAAATTAACATTTATATTCCTTATATTCCAAGGCTACGTCTGTAGTGACAAGGCACACCACTTCATTATCTGCTTACCTTGTCATCCAAACTTTCAAATGCGCATCAGTGGCTCCGACTCGGACTCCGAACCTATGCTCCGAACTCTCTCTGAACTTTTCACACGCAACTGACGTATCAGGTGCAAGGTTCTCTTACGAGAGGTTCTCTCGTATTGCGTAAGTATAGCTTACGCTACGGGTAAAGTCATCTTTTCTCGAGATATGAAGCCAAAACATTATCCTTAATTTTTAAATCTTGTCAACGCAGTGCAGCAGCAAGCAGACCTAGAGCAGGCAACTGCAGCAGCCTATCGCTGAGCCCTTGGCGTGACGTCACGCCCAATGAGCACGCTGGGCGCGCTCACACGTCACGGCCTGTCAGAAGGGGCGTGGTTTAGCGTATAAAAGAAGGCTCAGAGGCTGCTTTCTCTGATTTTTGTCTCTTCAGCGAATCTCTACGCAAAGCTGGCCGCCGTTGAAACAAGCGCCTTGCAAGCCGAGGATAGTCTGAGGAAGCTGGTCGTCTTCGCCGCCTTCAGCCATCCCTGCCTGCTTCGCTATCCGGCGATTATATCCTTTTCATTACATTGATTCAATATGCCTAACTGCATTTCATGCAAAGCTCCGCTCAGCGACAGAGACCGCCATGTGATCTGCGTTCTCTGCCTGGGTCGTGACCATGCAGCCCTCGCTCTCTCCGCGGGCGGCTGTGATTTGTGCGAAGAACTGCCGATGTCGACCCTGCGGGCTCGACTCGCCTCGTTCGACGCTCTCGCTGTCTCTCCGTCTGCCTCCTCCGGGCCGCGCAAAAAGAAATGCCGCTCTCAGAGGCCACCGGAACCCGCAGCAGTTGCTGAGTGCTCGCCGGAGCCCCTCCCTCGAGCCTCGCTATCTCCCTCTCCCCCCCTTCCCGACGCGCAGCGGCCGGCCTTCGCTCGCACTTCCGTCGCCTCAGGGGATGAAGCGGACGACGCTGCTTTATCGGACAGCTGTTCTCTCATGGCCTCGGACAGCGAGGCATGGTCGGGGTCTCGCCGCTCCGCCTCCTCGACACAGGAGTCCGGCAGGTCCCGCGCCAGTGTCGACGCGGAACTTCTCCGCCTCCTCACCAAAGCGGTCGACCAACTGGGACTAGACTGGTCCCCACCAAAGGCGCCTGCGCCCAACAGGCTCGACGGGTGTTTTCTGCCTAGCCGCCGTCAAGCGCCCGCCTCTAGGTCAGCACCCTTCCTGCCTGAGCTCCACTCTGAGCTCGCTAAGTCGTGGAACGCCCCATTCTCCGCGAGACTCCGCTCACCGGTCTCCTCGACCCTCTCCCAAGTGGACGGGGCCGCCGAGAAGGGATATACACAGATCCCCCCGGTTGAAGAAGCTGTGGCAACGCACCTTTGCCCGCCATCCGCCAGATGGCGCTCAAAGTCTGCCCTGCCGTCCAAGGCCTGCAGGACCACTTCAGCCCTCGTCGGCCACGCCTTCGCTGCCGCCGGCCAAGCTGCTTCCGCCCTGCATTCCATGGCTGTGCTCCAGATCCTCCAAGCTGATCTCCTCCGCGATCTGGATGAGAGAGGCCCGGATCAGGCTACACTGACGGACCTGCGCAGCGCGACGGATCTCTCGCTTCGCGCCACTAAGTCCGCTGCACAAGCCATCGGAAGGTCCATGGCTTCGCTCACCGTCACCGAAAGGCACCTTTGGCTGACGCTGGCGGATATGAGCGAAAGTGAGCGCGCAGTTTTCCTCAACGCCCCGCTCTCGCCCACCGGCCTGTTGGGCCCAGCGGTCAGCGGGATTGTGGATCGCTTCTCGGAGGTACAGAAGGCATCGCAGGCTATGAACCTCTTCCTGCCCCGCCGCTCGAGCTCCGCTGCAGGCCGCTCTCAGGATCAGCCTCCTGCACGCAGCTCGACACAGCGCTCTGCTCAGCCTCCGTCTTCGCGACGCCAGGGCGGCCGCCCTAGACAGCGCTCAGTCAGCCGCCGCAGACCGCCTCCCCCCCGGGGACCCCGGCCCAAGATAGCGCTGAAACCTGAGCCCGCGAAGTCCTCCTAGCAGCCGCAGGGAGGAAAAGATGGCTGAGTCCCGCTGCGGCCGGACCGTCATCAAAGCGCCTAGCCCTGTCAGTCCCCTTAAAAAAGGCTACTGCAGTGGCTCACATCGCAGCCAACGAGCCAGTAATGCAACTCGCTCGCCTGCACACAAACGCCGTTTTTACGGCGGCCCAGAGATATCTCATAAAGAGTTTGGTTTCGGGTTTTCTGGCTCACGCCGAAAGTGTCATGAGTGTAGAAAATGTGCCCACACCCCTGTGCTCACCACTACACACAAACACGATCTCCCCGGTAACGCTCACAGAGCGCACTCTCATAAAGCGGGCACGCGCCGCTCGAGTGCTAAATGTAGAGAATGTGCCCACAAATCTGTGCCCACACCTACCCGTTGCACGCTCTGTCACATAGTTATCCCGGGACGCAGATCCTCTAAAGCTCCCCAGCACTGGCCGTGTTGTGTATGTAAGCCCTGTGCCTGCTCAAGAGCGCGCGCACTTACGATCAGACACGTTTACCCCCATGCCGCTCTCGCGCCACGGGTTTCCAGCTACAAAATGTGCCCCGTCCACAGTGACCGAGCCGTTGTATGTTGTGCAGCCAGTCGCCACTGTCTGCGAGCCCCCGTATTCGAGCACCGGCGGCGCATGCACCGCCCCATCTTCTCTGATACAGGTTCCCCATCCCGCGCAGTGCGGCGATCTGAACCCAGAGACCATTCGACCCCTAGCGAGATGTGCAAAAGGCAAGCTATCCAGGGCGTGTCAGAATGGGTGCTGAATACTATAATGCACGGCTATTCGCTTCAATTCGCTCGCCGTCCGCCGCGCTTTCTAGCACGAACCGAGACGAGAGTGAACACAGAAGTGGCTCATCTGCTTCAGGCAGAAATAGCAAAGCTGCTGCACAAGGGGGCTATAGAGCAAGTGCTTCCTTCTCTTAGCGAGTCGGGCTTCTACAGCTGTTATTTCCTCGTACCCAAGAAGGACGGGACGCTGAGACCCATCTTAGATCTGAGACATTTGAACAAAGCCCTCATGAGACGGCCGTTCAAAATTATTACAACCAGGCAAATCCTCGCGCAAATTCGACCGGGAGACTGGTTTATCTCTCTCGATCTGAAGGATGCATGTTTTCAGATCCAGATAATCCCCCGTCACAGGCCATTCTTGAGATTTGCCTTCGACGGTCAGGTATATCAGTACACCGTCCTGCCGTTCGGTCTATCTTTGGCACCCCGTACATTCACTAAGTGCATGGACGCGGCTCTCGTTCCCCTGAGAACACAGGGGATGCGGGTACTGAACTATCTGGACGACTGGCTAATTCTAGCGCAGTCAGAGACAGAGCTTTTGTCTCACAGGACAGCGCTTCTCAGCCATCTGGAAAATTTGGGTCTCTCGGTCAGCTGGACCAAGAGCTCATTACTGCCCCGCCAGTCTATCTCATTTCTCGGAATAGAACTGGATTCGGTGGCTATGACGGCCAGGTTGTCAGAGCAGCGCGCGCGCCGCATTCGACATTTAGCCGCGTCTTTCCAGATGGACAGCCAGACTCCGCTGAGAACATTCCAGCGAATCTTGGGGCATATGGCCTCAGCTGCAGCAGTGCTTCAGCTGGGCTTACTGCGCATGCGCCCGCTTCAACGCTGGCTAAGAGCGCGAGTGCCTCACCGAGCCTGGACGGCCGGCAGCTTACGAGTCAGAGTGAATCAGGGCTGTGTCTCAGCCCTCCAACCCTGGCTGGCAGCCGAATGGTATCGCACAGGAGTGACGACGGGAGTTGTCTCACGCCGAAAAGTTATCTCGACAGACGCGTCCAACCGAGGTTGGGGAGCGCTATTCGAGGGCAGACTGGTCTATGGCCTCTGGTCAGACCAGGAGTGTCGCCTTCATATAAACTGTCTAGAGATGCTGGAGGTCGAGAATGCGCTCAAGTACTTCCTCCCATACCTGCAAGGCCACCATGTACTAGTCCGCACGGACAACACGTCAGTGGTAGCCTATGTGAACCGTCAAGGCGGTGTCAGATCCAAAACGCTCTGCACCCAGGCGGAACGCCTCCTTGTGTAGGCTCAGCACTTACTGCGCTCGCTGAGAGCCGCGCATGTGCCGGGTCGCCTGAACGAAGGTCCAGACAGACTGTCCAGGGACAATGTTCCCCCGGGGGAGTGGTCTTTGCATCCCCAAACAGTCCAGTTACTGTGGCGCCGTTTCGGCCGAGCGAAAGTCGACCTCTTTGCATCAAAAGACAACGCGCACTGCCCAAGGCCCAGACCTGGCCCAGCGGCCCGCTATATGCTTTTCCCCCGGTCTCCCTGCTGCCGCAGGTCATCGAGAGATTCAGGGAAGCGCGCCACACGGTGCTCCTCATAGCCCCGTATTGGGAGAATCAGACGTGGTTCCCAGATCTAATACGGCTGGCAGACACAACCCCCTGGCCGTTACCGGTGAGGAGAGACCTTCTCTCTCAAGCCCGCGACTCGATCTCGCATCCCCATCCAGAGCGCTGGTCTCTGCATGCGTGGATTATCAACGGTTACCCGTTGACCTGCCAACAGGGGTTGTGAACACGATCACACAGTCTAGAGCTCCCTCTACGAGACGGCTCTACACTTCAAAATGGTCTGTGTTTAGCAAATGGTGCACGGCCAAAGGGCTGGATCCACTAACATGTGGGGTATCGCAGGTGCTGTGCTTCCTCCAAGAGCTGTTGGACATGGGCAGGTCTCCCTCCACGCTCAAAGTATATGTTGCGGCCATCTCAGCTTTTGCCGACTCGGCGCTGGGCCGCGCATTAGGGAGGAACGAGTTCATCATCCGCTTCCTTAGGGGAGCTAGGAGATTGAACCCACCGCGACCCCCTTCGGTTCCTATTTGGGATCTTTCCCTGGTCTTAGAGGCCATGAAAGCGCATCCCTTTGAACCCATGGAAACAGTGGATATGAAATACCTCACGCTCAAGACCATTTTTCTGATAGCTCTGTCTTCAGTTAAACGTGTGGGTGACCTTCACGCGTTATCAGTTAACTCTGCATGCCTCGAGTTCGGACCTAATGACTCTAAAGTCATCCTCAAACCGAGGCACGGTTATGTCCCCAAAAGTTTGGGCACACCGTTCAGAGTGCAGGTCATTTCTCTCTCGGCTTTGCCGGCATCCGGCAGCGAGATCGATGGTAAACTCCTTTGCCCTGTCAGAGCGCTTAGGAATTATACTGCACGCTCCGCCGCTGTCAGGCGCTCGGAGCAGCTTTTCGTTTCGTTTGGTGGGCGCACCAAGGGTCTCGCCGCCTCGAAACACAGCCTGTCCAGATGGATAGTGGACGCTATTGCAGCTGCTTATGCGTCTAAAAACCTGCAGTGCCTGTTGGGCATCAGAGCCCACTCCACCAGAGGCATGGCCTCTTCGTGGGCTTGGTCTAGCGGAATTTCCATTCATGACATTTGTACAGCGGCAGGCTGGGCCTCCCCCTCTACATTTGTTAGATTCTACAATCTGGAAGTTCCCGCCCTGCAGGCTAAACTTTTATCGGTCTAAGTCTCGCGTAGCCGGCCCACTTCTGTGCGCAGGCAACTGCTGTGTGATTTAGCTCTCCTGGTTGAGCTCACTTACAAGGGGTTTGTCAGTCAGACCGGCCGCACCGCTCTGAGCGCCCTTATGTGTGCTTGTGTACTGCGCTAGCCATTCTATTGGCCGCCCCGCTCCCTGTTATCGTGTTCCCCGGGCTTTCCCTGGGACTCATTCAGTGGATGCTCCCCCCTCCCCCCTCCACTCTGACGTGACGACAGCTCAGCGGTTGAGTGAGCGCGCGCTGTTTGAACTCTCTCCAGTCTCCAGAGCAACAGTTCTTCTCCTCAGCGGCGCAGAATTGGTGCATTTCCTCTGTGAAATTCAGGTGTGTGCATGTTTTATTTGATCTGTATAATCATTAATGTGCTTTAAATCATTTTATTTAATGCGAAAGAACATACAGAGATGCAATGTTACTCACCGAGTGTCGGCTCGCGTCTGCCTTTTCGCATGATTGTAACGCCTTGCATAAACACACGACTATATTCCTAAAGATAATGAATATAACTAATTTGGATGATAAAATGTCCTCAGAACTGTGCACTATTTGTTTATTGGCAGGTTATGGAGTCAGTCGCGTCGCAGCATCTTTCGGCTGTGAGTGACGCAGGACGGCGGTGTAAAGTTAGAGGCTCCCCCGCAGAGGCGAGTCCATCTCCGGGATGGGAACCAGCGCTGATCCGGTGGATACTGGATAACAGACCGGTTGATTACACTTGAATTACTTGAATGTTTAGGCCTAAATGTTTAATTTTTACTTCGAAAATGTTTCTTACATGAGTTTAAATATTGTATACGTGTTAAAAAGATTATAAAATATGCTGTATTGCTGTAGGCTACTCATTGACAATAAAGGCCAATGTCATGTAGTTATACTGGTGGTTGTATGGAATATTTTTTACAAAGGTTTAGAGGAAATAAAAAAGTTAATATTACTGGCATATAAACACAGTTAATATTACTCATAAATATTTGTTTTTAAATGTTCTCCCCAAATTATTTCTACTCAATTTTATTTGTTAATGTACCAAATGCAGTTACTCAGATCTATTTAATTAGTTTTACTTACATTTACTCAGTTAATACAGTGTATGTAATTTATTTCACTGCTTAAAAATCTAATCAATATTCTAAGTGTAAAAATGTTTCACCCAAAAAAATTGAGTAAATAATATATAAAGTTTTTTGAGTGAATCACCACCAGAGTTCATATACAAAAGCATATTCCAGCCAATTTTCAACATTTTAATCACTGTTCCAGAAACATATTTGACTCAACTTTGTTCATTTGCAATAATATGTTATGATTTGTTCACAAACAACAGGCCCAGACAGTTCACAATTAATGTAAATGCACGGTCTTACAATGTCATTGCTTTATAACTGCTCTTTCAAATCCTGTAGGAAAATTAACAGTCTTCATAAAGGTCAGTGATATTCTGACAGCTAGTAATCCTCGAACCGGCTTCTGCACTGTGTACAATTTAAAGGGATACTCCACTTTAAAATGAAAATTCTGTCATATATTCACCCTCATGTTGTTTCAATCCTGTATGAATTTCTTCTGCTGAACAGAAAGGAAGATATTTAGAAGAATATCAGTAACCAGACAGTTTCTGGTCTCATTGACTTCCATAGTAGGAAAAAAAGTCAATGAGACCAGAAACTGTCTGGTTACTGATATTCTTCTAAATATCTTCCTTTCTGTTCAGCAGAAGAAAGAAATTCATAAAGGATTGAAACAACATGAGGGTGAGTATATGATGACAGAATTTTCATTTTAAAGTGGAGTATCCCTTTAAAAATTTGCCAATTGCATATAAGTGAATCAGATGTTGGTCATCAACACATGAAATCTGTATGAAACACATAAACAAATGACACAAAATGTGTATAAATTCTATATGACTTTAATTTGACTAGCATATGATTCAATATAAGAACTTTAAATGATTTATATATGAATTTTATATGAGTTTTATATATTTCTACTAATACCATACACATTTGCACACTTTTGTCATGTAAAACTCATATAAGTCTTTTAACAGTATTCATATATAACGCAAAAATCCCCTACAAGTTGTATGTGTGCTATTTAGTATGAAAGTGGCCATAATCGGTCTGATTTTGTATAGGACATATATTGGTCTTATATGAAACACAGAAGGTAATTCTGGCCGATTTAAGTAAGGAAGATATATGGTTGCTAATGCTATATATGAACCATGCAGGTTTTTTTCATATGGGTAATCTGCCGAACTAATCGGATGAGTCATCACCAGACACTTTAGTGTTTTTCTCCGACACAGCGCAAGTGTTTGTTTACAGCGGTGCACTACTGCATTTTGTTTACTTCCTTGTGATTAATATTGACATTTAACTGGAATATATTTTTTTGTTTGTTTATTTTCTGAGTGGAATTAATGCAAGGAGACATGTATATTCAACGAATATTATTGTAAATTATTTCTCTTTATTTCTTTCTGTAGACCATATACAAGCACAGATGCATAACCCAGATGCATATACAAGATAAATAAACGCCTTATTATCAAGAATCTCTTCTCCACTCCTGATTCTCTGATCGGAATCTGATCCATATTTGGCCGCCTCAACCAGCTAACTTTCAATTGTAGTGGTACTTCGCTACATTAACATAAGGGAGAAAAACAAACTTTAAAGGCATTTACCACCCGGTTACACGTAGTTAACTGACAATCTGAGCCATATCGCATTAAAATCGCGGACGTATCGCCAGCGATTATTAATGCGATATGGCTCAGCTTGTCAGTTAACTACGGCTCTTTGTAGTAAATGCCGCTCCATCTGAAAGCAGGTGATGGCGATTTACTACTAATCAAGGAACCGGCTTTACTGACGAGATGCGCATAACAATCTCACGATTTAAATCGCCCAGCCCTACATCTTAATATCATTTAATCGTCTTTGTCTCTAGGATACGTACCAAAAAACTTTAAGCTGGCTATGATTAAACCGCTTGTTAAAAAAACGCAACTTGATCCTACAGAATTAGTCAATTACAGGCCGATCTCGAATCTGCCTTTTCTGTCAAAGATACTAGAAAAGGCAGTATCCTCACAACTGTGTTCCTTTCTAGAAAGAAATGATAACGATTAACGGAATGATTAACGGAATGCATAGCTGATATAAAAAACTGGATGACTAGTAATTTCCTACTACTAAATTCTGAAAAAACAGAGATTCTAATTATTGGACAAAAAACGTCCACACGTAATAATAGAATACTGTCTAACACTTGATGGCTGCTCTGTTAAGTCTTCGTCGTCGGTTAGGAACCTGTGTGTGTGCTCTTTGATACCAATCTTTCATTTGAAAGTCACGTGTCTAGTATCTGTAAAACCGCATTTTTCCATCTTAAAAATATATCTAATTTACGCCATATGCTCTCATTGAAAAATGCGGAACAATTAGTTCATGCGTTCGTGACCTCAAGGCTAGATTATTGTAATGCTCTACTGGGTGGTTGCCCTGCACGCGTAATAAACAAACTACAGCTAGTTCAAAACGGAGCAGCTCGGGTTCTTAGCACCAGGATTGCATTGGCTCCCTATTAAACATCGTATACATTTTCAAATATTGCTGATTACTTACAAAGCACTAAATGGTTTAGCTCCGCAGTACTTAAGGGAGCTCTTAACGCATTATAGTCCTTCACGTCTATTGCGATCTCAAAATTCCGGCCAGTTAAGAATACCTAGAATATCAAAATCGACTGCTGGCGGTAGATCCTTTTCCTATTTAGCACCAAAACTTTGGAACAGTCTTCCTACCATTGTCCGGGAAGCAGACACACTCTGTCAGTTCAAAGCCAGATTAAAGACACATCTCTTTGACCTAGCATTCACATAATACATTATAGACTTCTATAATCCAATGTTAGACTGCATAGATTAGGTCAGCCGGAACTGGGAACACTTCCGCACACATAAGAAGAATGGCATCTACGCTAATTTTTGTGTTTTTGTTTATCCCGAGGTTTTCCCGCAGCCTGCCGGATCCAGGCCATATCCAGATCTGACGAAGGACCTTCGCCTGGACCCGATGACAACGCAGTGCTGAAGTGCCAACTAGTCTCTCCCCTGTGAAGGATCCCTTTCCCACTCTACAGATAAATCGCTGTCAGGATAATTTCAGTTTCGTGTTCTACCCTGAAGTGATAAAATTCTGTATCAAAATGTTAAGGCCAGACAAGTTGTTTAAGGCTTGGTTTGTAGGGAATTACAAACCTGCGCACATATATTCAAATGCACATAATTATAAATTAATTCTTGATGCGCACGCCATCAGCGTTTCTCTAATGATATAACTAATGATCCTTGCGACGGAAGTGAATCAATCAAAACTAACGTGAGCTGGAAAATATCTTTATTCAAGAACCGCTATAAAGCCAAAACAATCTGTTACCTTAAATTATCCGTTTGTTACTATAAAGCCGCTTTGAAACAATTTACATTGTTAAAAGCGCTATATAAAGGAAGATGACTTGACTGAAATTTAAGGCCATGTTAAAAGCACATCTTTTAAGACTTCCTGGGCATCTTCATGATGGGTGTTTGATCATTATCTTGTCTTTTATTTTCCTCTCTCTGTGCTGTTATTTACGTTTAGTTATTGTGAACCACTTGGGCAACAGCTGCTGCAATATAAAAATGAAACTCTTCAGGCAAATAACTAAAATAAAGAGACTTAAAGTATATGATTTATTTGTTAAACAGGAAAAGCATTCCATACGACAATGGTAAAATCAACACCGTTAACTGCATGCATGGCCACATTCTTTATGGCCAGGAGGATCCCCCCTTAGTGACAGGACATTGGCCATCAAGGTGAGTTTTTTTGGCAGTTTTCTTGGCAGTTTTCAGCACATACTGCAGGCTTTGCTGGTTCGGCCCCAGGCATCACTGGAGGCTCTGGAGGACCCCCCTTAGGGCCAGAACATGGGGCATCAGGGTGAGTTTGTTGGCAGCTTTCGGCACACACTGAAGGCTTTGCTGGTTCAGACGCAGGCTTCACTACAGGCTCTGGAGGACCCCCCTTAGGGCCAGGACATTGGCCATCAGGGTGAGTTTTTTGGCAGCTTTCAGCACATACTGCAGGCTTTGCTGGTTCGGCCCCAGGCATCACTGGAGGCTCTGGAGGACCCCCCTTAGGGCCAGAACATGGGGCATCAGGGTGAGTTTGTTGGCAGCTTTCGGCACACACTGAAGGCTTTTCTGGTTCGGACTCAGGCTTCACTGCATGGATTCAGATAGTCAGCTTTAGTCAGTCCATTTTGCAACATTCAGTCTTAGATGTACAGTACAAAACACGCAAAGCATGAACAGCAAGTTGTACTTCCAGAAAGAATTTTGGTGAACGATAAAATAAATCCAACTGAAACAACGAGAAGGCTGACTCAAACACTAATAGAACATAAATACCTGTAAATGGAGCCATACACTGACGTCCACATCCATTGCTGCAGCATTTCTCATGTTTCGGACAGTCACTATCAAAGGAACACAACTCAGCACAATTTCCTCCTCCAGATTTTGTGCTTGGACACTGTCCTGGCTTTTCTGTGATACAGACACATGACAGAAATGAAAAAAAGTGGTCAAAGATCAGAGTAGGTTTTACAAGAAAATACTAGTTCAGTCTTTCTATTTTATAGTTTCACATTTAGTTCAGTTTAATTCACATTGTCCTCCAGAGCAGTCTCGATCACAAGTACATCCTCCACGGCACGACCGTCAGCTTTACCAGACACCACAGGAGTGTTGTTGCAATAGTTTCAGTATTTATAAGTCAGGGGTTTCGCAGTGTGCGTCTCAAACTTGAAAATATTCATACATTTATCTGCTTCAAAATCAAGTAGAAATACCATTTATAACTAAACTGACAATTAGTTTCAAAGACACAGAGTGCCATTACAACCTACCCCACTACTGGTGAGGTGTGTTATAGAAGCACAATGCAGAAAGAAGACATCCATCAATATGTTGTTCATAAGTTTACGATTACAACTAATTGTACTGAACATCATATTTTGTAAGGCATTTATTTATGCATTTCTTCGGGTGGTGTAATGAAGCTAAAAGATCTTCTCACCTATGACTCCAGCATGGTTTATGCTCAAACATGCAGACAGACACAATAAAACAACACTCAACGAGCAGTATACTTGAGCTGTCATCCTCTCGACCTGTGATCTCACAATCAACTCTACTGGAAAACGCACTTAATTAGTCAGTCAGTCAGTAGGGACAGTGAGGCACACAAAACTACACCGAAAACATGTGCTGCTGAATCCCTTAACATACATTGCTGTCCAAAGATTTATAGATCCAAGGAAGTCTGGGTAATTCCAACCCTGATGAAACTCACCTGCGTGTAGCTTTCTAGTAGCCTAATCTTGAAGACCTTGATTAGCTTGTTCAGGTGTGTTTGATTAGGTTTGGAGGAGCGGAGCACTGCGGTCACGCCAGATGACATAATTAGAAGATTGAGTGTTTCTATGGCAACACTATCAATGACAAAATGGTCAGGTGGTCAGAGCTCTCAGAAAATTGTACCTTTTCAACAGGGTTCTCAAGTTTTATCAAAAGCTTGGAGTGAGATCACATGCGGTTAGGGGAGGAGCCCTAATGGAGCCCCGCCCCCGCCCGTCCGTCCCCGCCCCCCAATTTTAACCATTGTTCATAATTAACCAGCACAAATTGAAATGATAACAATTGGTAAATCTGATAAATGACAGAGCAATTAATCACATCAAATATAGGCTACTCTTTAATGTTATATTTCAAAATTACAAATATACAAAAATATAACAAATTGCTCCAAACAGTTTGGAAAAACAAATCTTTTTGCATTTTGAATGTGTCTAGTCGTAATGGTATAATGATTTATTGTGTGGTGTGGGACATTGTGAACAAATGACATAGTATTAAGGTGTGTGTGTGTGTGTGTGTGTGTGTAAGTGTGGCCTGGTAAACCTTACATTATGGGGACAAAATGTCCCCACAAGGATGGCAATATCCGAAATCCTTGTTCGTGTGGGGACATTTTTTGGTCCCCATGAGGAAAACGGCTTATAAATCCAAAAAGTTATGTTTTTTTGAAAATGTGAAATTGCAGAAAGTTTTCTGTGATGGGTAGGCTTAGGGGTAGGGTTAGTGTAAGGGAATAGAATATACAGTTTGTACAGTATAAAAATCATTATGTCTATGGAAAGTCCCCATAAAAAATTAAAACACTACATGTGTGTGTGTGTGTGTGTGTGTGTGTGTACACAAGAGTACACACTGCAGCTTATGAAATGTGTTTTGTGTTGTAAGTGTTTGTTGCACATTTTGACGCCTTGATAACATTGATATATTTAATGTTCTGGCCTAAAAATGTTAGACGAGCTTTCTTAATTCCAACTTACCTTCTCCATCACGACGTGTGTTCGCGTGATGTTGTTGGTTACTTAGTAACGAACGTACGGCGGCCGAGAATTTTCCGTCAACTTCCGTGTGTTCGCGCCTATGGTTCGCGCATCTATGTTGCCTAGTAACGAACGCAATCTGGCCGAGATACGTGCTGGCGGCAGGAAGCTTCACTTTGTGTGCCTGCGCCTCGTATACAACGTTATATATAAAGCTTGCAGGACAACTTGGTTGGCATTGCCTTTTCAGCGTGAGAAATACACGGTGTGGCGTGTGAGCGTGTGAACTGGTTGAATTGCGTGTGTCTCACGGCCAATGCGTGAGACTTGAGAACCCTGTTTTCAAGTTGTTGCTATGAATAACCTCTTACACCTAAACTCTACAGGAAGTGGATCTCTACTGGCATAAATCTGTGTAGAATATAAAGAGACACAGCATACACAGACACAGGGGCATGTCTAAAATTGGAAACTGAATTACAATTGCTGATTGACTTGCAATGCGGATCCAAGTAATTATGACTAACAACAGTGTTTCAAGCAACTATAGGGAATATATATATATATATATATATGTGGCGTGTAACACGAGGGCAGTAAGAGGGGTTTCTCAAAGAATTAGAATTAACAAGATGATACCATTTGCACACCGACTACGCCACTCTGGGAAATTTGCCCAAAGAATTAGAATAAGCCCCAACTAAAGGCATACACAGGTTCGTATCACCAAATAGAGTCAGAGGCATAGGTCATCATACAAAAATATATTTTATTAACAATTTTTTAAAAAAGAGCATAAAGGATATAAGGCACTGTTCAAATTTGGGCAACCCTTATAGGGTTAGGACCCGGTCAAGGCAGGAACGAAAAGCGCAGAGGCAGAGGGTCGTAGCAAGCCACCCGCAGATGCAGGACCACTGCAATTCACTGTGCGCACACACTCACACACGCACTCACACAGGTGTAAATACCAAACACTGCACACTGTGAGGAAGATACCATCACCCAATAGGAATCCTCTGCCCCTGGTGCTCAGGCCCTGACAACACACAAGAGATACAATAAATAAATCAAATATGAAAAATAATAGAATATGAAAATAAACAAATATGAAAAATAAACCAATATGAATGTGATCAGCTATGAAAATAAATCGAATATGGAAAATAACCTTGATGGCTGGGAAGATTATTAATGCCCAAAAGAGACCAGATATAATAAATAAACAATTGGCTAAACCTCAATGTCAATGGCGGCCAAATATACAAAGATATCAATAAAGGAACAAAACTTCAGTTTGTTGAACAATTTGGCAGAAAATAAAGCAAGATAAAGAAAGAAACTATTCCAGAAAATAATAAGAAAATAAACAATTCAATCTTTAGAAACAAAATCAAATACAAGTGAAAAGAAAACAAAGGAATCAAATGGATGAGAGTCCTGATAGTTAATATCGGTTAGGCAACCAGCTACGAAAAAAACAAATCAAAATAAACAATCAGCCGCAATTCCGAGTTGTAGTTGAATCGGTTGATTGTTGTGAACAGGATTGAAACAGGTTCGAAACAGGTTCGAAACAGGTTTGAAACAGGTTCGAAACAGGTTCGAAACAGGTTCGAAACAGGTTCGAAACAGGACAGCACTGCGGCCGTGAAGGAACACGGAGCACCCCGACTGGAATGCAGTTATAGCTCTTTACGGGTCTATAACCAGGGCCCTATAAACAACATAGACTGTTACTCTACTAGATAAGTTCTCTAACTTAATGCATGCACGTACAATGAATATACATACCGATCGTCGAGGACAATTTAAGCGTAGCTTTCTCTGGAGGGAAACTCAGGTTTTTATAACTGAGGATATGGATTAAAACACGTTTTTAACTACAGACTAACACATCAAAACACACATTTTATACAGAGCACGATTAGCGAGGGTATCAAACTCTCCCTACCTTTTCCAGTGTCCATATCCAGCACACGCATCCAATGCATGCAAACAATAACAATCTCATGTCACGGAAGACAATAGCACACGCTCTCCAAGCAAAGCGGTGTCTCTAAAAGATACATTAAAAGAACGCACTCCTTAAACTGAATACATTTCGTGAGCTAAAAACAACTAGCAGCACATTCATCTTACCGCCTCAGGTGATCGCATCCGGGTTCCCAGCAGCAGCGACGGAGCGCGTTAATGACGCAACGAGTCAAAACGTAACGCCTGATGAATGGCAGATGCGTTGCTGTTTTATAGCCCAAGGGCACCAATGATAGGCTAGAATGGCCATCAATCTCAATGATGAAAACAGAAACGCCCTTCCTGCCACATCTACCCCACCATTCTGCATCGACGCCCCGGCGATGAACTAAAAGGTAATTTACAAGGACACCTCTGTTTTACTAACTCCAAGGCCTAAACAAAGCTGAAATACTGTTGGTTACAATCTCGGAATCACCAGCTACTCTGTTCCTTACCTCTCCCGCAGCCCGAGGAAGACGATGCACATTCGAATGCTGACCGGCTCCAGCTCGACTAGAGCGCCGAGGGGAGACCACCCTCGCATTATGAGAACTGGGTGGAGTTTCACTTTCTCTCACTATAGGTTCTACACCCCGTTCCTCTGACTCCATCGAAGCTGCACCACCAGTAGGTAGGTCTGTCGGCCCTAGCTCTCCCTGCACCTCAAGCTGTACTGGGCGCCCAACACCCCAGTGTCCTGTCCCCTGAATAAGCTGAGGAGTCTCTGGCACTAACACCATCAAATCGCCATCGTCTGCCCCTTCGTACTCCTGGGGGTCGTCTCGAGCTTCTATGGCACCAGTAGTCTGATTAACAGGCGGAACGTCCTTCCGGACACAAGCCTTCAGTTGGGAACGATGTACTCGGCGTACCTTGCCCAAATCTGAAACTGGCGCAATAGCATACACGGCACCTCCCTCCTCGGGGGACCGAACCACCTGATAGGTCACTGAACTCCACAAGTCCTGGATTTTGTGGCGACCCCACACAGCATGATCTCTTAAGTAAACTAACTGACCCTCTGACAAAGGTAGATCCCGCACATGTTTGTCATGCTGCATCTTGCGACGGTCTGCCGCAGCTTTCAGTCGCTCACGTGCTCCCTCGAAGGCGACTTGCAACCGTCTACGATGTTCTATGACCCAGCTGTGTACGTTTCCGGCAACCGGTTCAGGCACTCTACCCAGCAAAAAGTCTATCGGCAACTGAGGTTCTTGACCAAACATTAGATAGTGTGGAGACTCTCCTGTCACTTGATGGGGGGTGGTGTTATAGCAGAATATAACTTGTGACAGACAAGACACCCAGTCCCTCTTCCTGGACCCTGGCAATGTTCGCAGCAAGTTGTACAAAGTGCGATTGAAACGCTCGCATTGCCCATTACCGGCCGGGTGATAAGGAGTTGTACGAGATTTCTTTATCTGGTAAAGCTCGCAAAGCTGCCGGATCAAAGCCGATTCGAAATTCCGGCCCTGGTCTGAATGAATTCTGCCCGGAACACCAAATTTGTAGAACCATTCTTCAACCAAAACTTGGGCTACGGTCTCAGCTCTTTGGTCTCGTGTAGGCACCGCCATAGAAAATTTACTAAACACATCAGTCATCACTAATATGTTTTCCTGTCCAGAATGTGAAGGTTCCAGCACCGTGAAGTCAATCGCAAGGACTTCATTAGGCTTTGAAGCTAGTAAATGGCCCATAAACGCCCGTGCTACTGGCTGGTTATCTTTAGCGAGCTGACAGCGTTCACATTCTTGACACCAAAGGGTAATATCGGCCAACATATTTGGCCAATAGCACCGCTGCCGAATCAACTCACTGGTGCGCTCCACCCCTTGATGCCCATGTTGTTGGTGGAGCTGCATCAAAACCTCTTCTCTCAAAACCTCAGGCAACACTAATTGGTAACATTCTTCACCTCCGTCAGGGCGAAGTATTTTCCGATACAATACTCCTTCCCTTACCTCTAGTCGATTCCATTGCTGGAGAAGAGTCAAACATGGTTTAATCAACTGATGCCGCTTCTCCGCTCCTGGACGCCGGCCCTGCTCCCAGAACTTTATTACCGGCCCAATAACGGAATCGGCCTCTTGCATAGATCGCAGGTCTGGGGCAGAATAGCCTGGCAACGCACTCACTGTCCTCACGTCTGCCTGTGCTGCTCGTCCTATGCCAATGGCCTGCTGTAACAACTGAGGTACAGCAACGCCTACAGCCATATCCCCAAGCTGACCTTGAACTACTGGGTTCTGGCGAGAGAGAGCGTCTGCGTTACCATTGCTCCTTCCTGACCTATATCTTACCTCAAAATCAAAAGCAGCTAACTCTGCAGCCCAACGCTGCTCCGTAGCTCCGAGCTTTGCTGTAGCTAAATGACTTAAGGGATTATTATCAGTGAACACGATACACTTGTTCCCTAAAAGATATTCCCTAAATTTTTCGACCATGGCCCACTTGAGCGCTACAAACTCTAGTTTCATTGAGCTGTAGTTGTTCATATTACGCTCAGTGGGCCGTAGGCTACGACTGGCATATGCGATGGGTCGGGTTTTCCCTTCAAATTCTTGGGACAAAACTGCCCCAAGCCCCCCATGACTAGCGTCTACTTCTAGAACAAAGGGTTTGGAAAAATCTGCGTAGGCCAGTACTGGGGCGGATGTTAACCTTAATTTTAGGGCCTCAAATGCTGTCTGACAGTGCTCGGTCCAAACTGGAATCAAACTCTGCCCTCGCCGTTTGCCCGGCTTACCTCCCAGCACCTCAGCAACTAGTTTATGTAGAGGGGCTGCCAATTTGGCAAACCCCTCCACAAAGCGCCGATAGTAGCTAGCAAAGCCAAGGAATGTTCGTAACTCGGAGACAGTCTCAGGGCAACGCCAACTTGCAACAGCCTCGATTTTACCTGGATCTGTTGCCACCCCTTGCGCCGATATAACATGCCCCAAGAACTTGACTTCTGGCCTGAAGAAAGCGCACTTCTCCAGCTTTACCTTGAGTCCTTCCCTCTCCAACCGACTCAAGACCATCTCCAATCTCTCTAGATGCTGAGCTACGGAGGAGGAAAAAACAACAACATCATCAAGATATAGGAGTAGGGACTGACACCGCTGATCACCAAATAGTCTCTCCATTAACCTCTGGAACGTACTTGGAGCGTTGCAGAGTCCAAAAGGCATACGGTTCCATTCAAATAATCCAAACGGCGTACAGAACGCCGTCTTGGATTTATCTGGCTCGGAAACAGGAACCTGTAGATACCCACTGGCCAGATCTAGTGTAGAGAACCAGCGAGCGCCCCCCAGTGAATCCAAAGATTCCTCAATACGGGGAAGGGGAAACGCATCCCTCCTAGTCTTGGCATTCAGGTGACGGTAGTCTACGCACATGCGCAGACTACCGTCCTTCTTTTTGACTAGCACAATCGGCGATGCATAAGGGCTACAACTTTCACGAACTATTCCAGCCTCCAACAACTGATGGATATGAGTTTTTACCACCTCATATTCAGAAGGGGGTATCCGTCGGTATCGTTGGCGCACTGGGACATTATCCAATAAAGGAATGTCATGGGAGATGAGGCGAGTACAACCAAGATCGCTCTCATGACCTGAAAATACAGTCTCATATTTCTGCACCAAAGCTCTAACCTGAGTCTGTTCTGATTCTGACAGAACCGATAAGTCAAGAGACTCCAGCTGCTGGGACAAGGAGGGACTCCCCTGCGCACTTTGGGACTGAACAGAGGCAATGACTGGCTTTACTTCAACAACTCCTGTTGGCAAACTGACTACATAAACCTCCCTAAGGTTACCCACCACCGTAGTAGGGCGAAGGGTCACATCCACTGTACCGACGTTCACTACCGGCACATAGACAGTTCCCCGAATTACCCTTACCAAAGCAGGTGATGCCAAAAGTCCAGCTGGGAGGCCTGACTCAGGGGGCTCGAATAAAACAATACTACCAAAATATTGGGCGGAACAGGTTGCAGCCACTAGCTTAATTGTGCCACCTGGTATGCGACACACCCCACGTCCGCGCACCCGTACACACCCTACTGGATCTAAGCACTCTCTAGCACTTACTTGCTGGCAGTATTGCAGTGCGCTCGAGACACTTGATAATTGTGTCACTACCGGTAGGTCAAAGAGGGAGGTGCCATGCTGCCCGAAAAGCTCCTTATAACATCGGCCAAGAATGTTCATCCCCAGTACCCCAGGGACATCCACGCTCATGCCTCCAGGAGGATCCCGAACAACCAAGATGCCACAACCAACGACAAGCCTACCACAAATCTCTACATCTAGCTCTAAATATCCCATGTACGGGATAGTAAGCCCATTGGCTGCTCGAAGCTGTAGCCACTGACAACTTTGAAGACGATCCTGACCCCACGGTTCAAAATGTTGTTGAAAGCAACTTTCAGTGATTGTTGTTACCATAGAGCCAGTATCCACTAAGCAGGGCACTGAAACACCCCCCATAAGAGCAGCCACATGCGGACAAGAGGAGATTAAATGGGGAACTGAACTATGTACGCCTATCTTACTTGAGTCAATTACTTCCCCACCCAGGTGATGACTCTGAGACCTGGTGGGAGCTAGTTTTCCGATGGCCGGGAGGAACGTAGCCGTCCATTCTCAGCTGCAGGGAGACCTGCCACCGGCTGGGAGGGACTTGGGAAATTTCGTTGCCCATCACACTCACGAGCAAAGTGGCCCGGTCTTTGACACCGCCTACATATGACTGGACCAGAACGAGGGGAGTGACCACGCACATGTGATGGTTGGAAACGGGCAAAGGTTTGAGTAAGGTGATTTAACTGCTGCTGTTGTTGTCGCAGCATTTCCCTCAACTCAGCAAACTCTGACTGCTGGGGCGGCCCAGCAGTTTCAACAGGTGCCCCACCACGTACCCCATATTGAATACCATATGCTAGTGGGACCGACTGGCTACGCCCTCTCGACCCTCCAGGCATCCCCTCCTGAACCCACCTAATTGCTTCACCTCGAACCTCCAATAAAGTAGCAGTAGGCTGGCGACGAACCAGCTGCTTCAGCTCTCGCCTAAGGGTGCTATCAGCGACGTGCTCGACAAATTGATCTCGCAATAAATTTTCTGCATTTTGTATAACATGCGGCGCCCGGTTCTTAACCCTTTCCAAAAGGCCCATGAGCGCGAGAGAAAATTCTAGCAGAGTCTCACTCTCCTGTTGCTTCCTTGAGAAAAAAGCCTCTTGTAATGCTACATACGACTGGGAACACCCATAAAGATCACGCAGCGCCTTAATAATCCTGTCAGGATCTCCGCGTTCAAGATCAGGACGATACCTGATCTCTTCTCTTGCTTCTCCCTCCAAGTGGTCAAAAAGGAAGAAAGCTTGATCTGCATTTGACATATGACGTACCCTCATGCACGCCCTTGCCTCCTCAACCCATTCGTCAATATCCAAACCAGATTTGCCATTAAATTTGGGGCAGCGTCGATCTCGCGGTACAAAAACAAATCGTTCAGGTGCAACAGCACCAAGTGGTTGAGGCGCCACAGGCGGAGCAGAAGAGGTACCAGGCAAGGCCGCATCAGGACCAGGCAAAGCAACTGGTGCCTGTGCCTGCTGCAACCTTACGTTATCAGCTCTCAACTGGGCTACCAAGTCTCTCATTTCTTGTAATTCTTCTTCCATTTTGATACTAAAAAATTTTTTTTTTTTTTTTTTTTTGAAAAGACTTACCACTGCAAGGAAGAAGCCACCAAATGGAACAACTCGGCACAATGCACTGCTGTCCTGTTTCAAAAAAACAACCCACAACACAAAACAACAAAAATTTGAAAAACACCCATGTCTCTGACTCAAATTTGTGGTGATCCTGCCGACTACGCCAAAATGTGGCGTGTAACACGAGGGCAGTAAGAGGGGTTTCTCAAAGAATTAGAATTAACAAGATGATACCATTTGCACACCGACTACGCCACTCTGGGAAATTTGCCCAAAGAATTAGAATAAGCCCCAACTAAAGGCATACACAGGTTCGTATCACCAAATAGAGTCAGAGGCATAGGTCATCATACAAAAATATATTTTATTAACAATTTTTTAAAAAAGAGCATAAAGGATATAAGGCACTGTTCAAATTTGGGCAACCCTTATAGGGTTAGGACCCGGTCAAGGCAGGAACGAAAAGCGCAGAGGCAGAGGGTCGTAGCAAGCCACCCGCAGATGCAGGACCACTGCAATTCACTGTGCGCACACACTCACACACGCACTCACACAGGTGTAAATACCAAACACTGCACACTGTGAGGAAGATACCATCACCCAATAGGAATCCTCTGCCCCTGGTGCTCAGGCCCTGACAACACACAAGAGATACAATAAATAAATCAAATATGAAAAATAATAGAATATGAAAATAAACAAATATGAAAAATAAACCAATATGAATGTGATCAGCTATGAAAATAAATCGAATATGGAAAATAACCTTGATGGCTGGGAAGATTATTAATGCCCAAAAGAGACCAGATATAATAAATAAACAATTGGCTAAACCTCAATGTCAATGGCGGCCAAATATACAAAGATATCAATAAAGGAACAAAACTTCAGTTTGTTGAACAATTTGGCAGAAAATAAAGCAAGATAAAGAAAGAAACTATTCCAGAAAATAATAAGAAAATAAACAATTCAATCTTTAGAAACAAAATCAAATACAAGTGAAAAGAAAACAAAGGAATCAAATGGATGAGAGTCCTGATAGTTAATATCGGTTAGGCAACCAGCTACGAAAAAAACAAATCAAAATAAACAATCAGCCGCAATTCCGAGTTGTAGTTGAATCGGTTGATTGTTGTGAACAGGATTGAAACAGGTTCGAAACAGGTTCGAAACAGGTTTGAAACAGGTTCGAAACAGGTTCGAAACAGGTTCGAAACAGGTTCGAAACAGGACAGCACTGCGGCCGTGAAGGAACACGGAGCACCCCGACTGGAATGCAGTTATAGCTCTTTACGGGTCTATAACCAGGGCCCTATAAACAACATAGACTGTTACTCTACTAGATAAGTTCTCTAACTTAATGCATGCACGTACAATGAATATACATACCGATCGTCGAGGACAATTTAAGCGTAGCTTTCTCTGGAGGGAAACTCAGGTTTTTATAACTGAGGATATGGATTAAAACACGTTTTTAACTACAGACTAACACATCAAAACACACATTTTATACAGAGCACGATTAGCGAGGGTATCAAACTCTCCCTACCTTTTCCAGTGTCCATATCCAGCACACGCATCCAATGCATGCAAACAATAACAATCTCATGTCACGGAAGACAATAGCACACGCTCTCCAAGCAAAGCGGTGTCTCTAAAAGATACATTAAAAGAACGCACTCCTTAAACTGAATACATTTCGTGAGCTAAAAACAACTAGCAGCACATTCATCTTACCGCCTCAGGTGATCGCATCCGGGTTCCCAGCAGCAGCGACGGAGCGCGTTAATGACGCAACGAGTCAAAACGTAACGCCTGATGAATGGCAGATGCGTTGCTGTTTTATAGCCCAAGGGCACCAATGATAGGCTAGAATGGCCATCAATCTCAATGATGAAAACAGAAACGCCCTTCCTGCCACATATATATATATATATATATATATATATATATATATATATATATATATATATATTCTCTGTTCCCAGAGAACCGGGGTTACGCAAGTGACCTAACGTTCTCTTTCAAATGCTATATAAGGCCATACAGTTGATGGGGCTCTAGCGCTTTGAATAGTGTTTATAACCTTCTGCAGAAGCCCGAATGTGTTTAAATTTAACCCTTCACAGGCGTAGACACAAAGATCGACTTGTTCCGGGTGTGGGTAAAATATTTGCCAGTGCAGTGCGTCTGACAGTGCAGGTCCAGCTGGACAATCTCTGCCAGCCACAGCCTCCCCGGCCAACGAGGGGCTATCAGAAGGATAGATCATTAGTTTTCTCTTACTCTGTCCAGCGTGGGAGAAATTAGACTCAGCGGTGGGAATGCATAGCAACACGTTCGGCCACAAATGTGCCGGCGCATCCACACCCAAAAGCACATTTTCATTACTGAAAGAGAAAGATACAGCGGACACTTTGCGTTTGCCTGCAAGGCGAAGAGATCTACGGCAGCCCTGCCACACATCCCCAAAGTTGATTCTGGACCCCAGATTCATGAGATGAGATGTGAGCATCTCTGTGTCCCATTCCGCACACTCCCGTGAATGAGCACATATCAGAAAATCATCCAGATAAGCAGATATTCTGGGCTCATTGTGTCTCAGCGCTGATAACGCTGCCTCTCTGCACCTGCTGAACCCGTGCAGAGTTAGGCTGAGCCTGAATGGAAGAATTAAAAAAAATGTGTACACTTCGCTCTGAAAGGAAAAGCTGATATATTTCCTGTGTGCAGGACAGAAGCTTATATGCAGTGGTGGAGGAAGTACTGAATCTCAGTACTTAAGTAAAAGTCCAAATAACCAGAGACATAATTACTTTAGTAAAAGTAGAAGTACCACAATGAAAACCCTACTTAAGTAAAAAGTACCTGATTTTAAATATACTTTAAGTATTAAAAGTAAAAGTACTTGCATAATTTATTTTCTTAATGTCTATATTCTAATAATTAGGGCTGTAACAATATGCAATATGAAACCGAAATAGCACCATTCAGATCCACGAACCTGTGTCACGGTGTGAGAAGGCAGAATCGCGACACACCCCTTATTTGAAGCTAACATTATACAATACATAGATCTACACCTCAAAACTAGTTGAGGATAAATTCTTTAAAATTGGGCAATCCCACCGTTATGGACGTGACATTTGCAGTAAAAACTTGAAATATAAATTCTCAGAAAATGCATTTGATAGGCTACATATTGAAACTGTTTATATATCCATACTCAGTTCAGACATTAGGAGTCCAGACATTAGAAAAATATCAGTCTACATACACATGCGTTTTATATTTAATATGAGGGAAATAGGCTACACATGCGTTACGGACGTGACACAAAAAAATCTTGAACTTTTAGGTGGCAAAACATTTTTTTGTAATTTCTTACACTGCGCAAACCAAAATTAATACTACCCACCGGATGAAGAAGGGTTGGCTCTCCACTGAACATAAAATATTCATTTTATTTTTTGTGTTCGCATTTATGAGGAAAAAAACAATGTTACGGACGTCACCGCTCTTGAAAGCGGCACTAAAAGACTGCTTTAAAACTTTCACAGAGCCCTCAAACAGGAGGCACAAAGCCAGGGCCGGCCCGCGGCATAGGCGGTATAGGCAAATGCTAAGGGCGCCACTCATCCATAGGGGCGCCAGAATGAGTGAACGAGTGAATTTTTTATTTATTTTTTACATTTTTTTTTTTTTATAATAGGCTACTATTTTAAAACCATTAATTCGAAATACTACCAAATAAAGCAAAAAAAAAAAAAAAAAAATCCGGCTCTTCAATCATCGAGTGCTTGAAGTGCGTCAGAAACAGAGCGCGCGCGCGATCAGTTGTTGGTAATTTGTTGTGTAGCGTGCCCGACGCCGCATCCAATGTAGACAGCACTGCTAAACACACAGCTCGTAGAAACGGGCCTGGCAGCTCGCGCCAGTTCTAGACACGGTGAAAGTTTCCTGATTGTGACGGAAGGCCGAATTTACATGACACATTATAAATGATCATAGTCTGCGATAGATACAGTGCCAAAAAGAAGAGAAGAGGATAAAGACAGAGGTAAAGAGATGTAGTGAATGAACAATTTATTGCATAGGAGTAAGATACTATAATTTCATGGCAGTTATTTTTACCTTAAACTTAATGTTAGCAGCTGTTCTGAGTTCTGAGTCCCCAGACTGTGATTTTGTACAATCATGTCAGTTTTAAGACGCATTTTTTATTATCACTTTTTTTATTAAGGTTTTACTCTACAGTTGTGCAGTTTTTTGGGGGATACAGTACAGGCCAAAAGTTTGGAAACATTACTATTTTTAATGTTTTTGAAAGAAGTTTCTTCTGCTCATCAAGCCTGCATTTATTTGATCAAAAATACAGAATTTTTTTTTTATATTGTGATATATTATTACAACTTAAAATAATTTGTTTTCAATTTATTATACTTTAAATTATCATTTATTTCTGTGATGCAAAGCTGAATTTTCAGCATCATTACTCCATTCTTCAGTGTCACATGTGACATCCGGTCTATCACATGATCCTTTAGAAATCATTCTAATATGATGATTTATTATGAGTGTTGATGCATGGGGCGCCAGGTAAAATCTTGCCTAGGGCAGCAAATTGGTCAGGGCCGGCCCTGCACAAAGCCATTCTTTAAAGTGAATTTCGTTTTGTATTAATTGTATCTTAATTTTAATCAATGTTTTATCAACCAATTGCCTTGATTTAATAAATAAGAAGTAAATATAGCAGACTATAGCAGATAATCACGACACGGAGGCGCCGGCGCGTGAACTGGAGCTCGTCTCATAAATGAACCCGAAACTCAGCTTATAAGGTAGCCTACTTGCCTCACAGACTTGAGAAATATATATATATATAGAAAGCTTGAAATGTCTACTTTTAAACAGAGCAACCCAAAACAAAAGAAAATAGACTGCTATCTGCTTATGTAATCCTTATGAAATGTGCATTTCTCTCTGGCGCGTTCACTACTGCGAAGATCGCGAATCAGCATCGTCAACTTCATCTTTGGAGCCGACACTGACACAGAAAACACTTATTTATTAATAAACAGTTAAATGTGTCCTTGCTATATTTTACATATTCATAATCATTATTTTTGCCGGTTCTTTGTGACAGCTTTTAGGTGCTTTATTAGCAGCGCCACCCTTACATGTTACATGAACGCTCACCACCGCATCAGCACCGAAAACATGGAGATTTTTTTCAATCCCTGTTTTGGCAGGGTGGAAAAATGATCAGAAAATGTAACGAAACGTTGTAGAAATGTAGTGGAGTAGAAAGTATAATAACTGCTGCAAAAAGTAACGAAGTAAAAGACAAAAGTATGCACTATTGATTCTACTTAAGTACAGATACGTGAAAAATGTACTTAAGTAACAAAGTATTTGTACTTCGTTACATTCCACCACTGCTTATATGAAAGTAAGCATCCTTGAGATCACCCCTGCAGATTGTGCGAGCGAGAGCTTTGTACGCACTACTGCAACTCTTTACTTTGGAATTGACAGCAAAGCATTGGCACGTCTTCAAAATACAGAATGCTGGCGAGAATGCTCAAGTCAGCCAAAACAAATTTGAGTCAATTACTCAAATTGGCATTTAAAGACATTGTAAACACACCTAAGGTTTAAGGAGGTCTGCGCGGGACTGTTTTTTTTTTCCGTCCCGCTCCCACAAGGTTCTATTCAGCAACAGCTTAAAATACACTCTGTGTTCACCCGCTTTATTTCCCGACCTGACGGGTCCGCAAAATTTAGATCTCGTTTCTAGAATCTCACATTCAAATGTCTCTAACGGAAAGAAGGAGATTAAGTAGCCTATAACAATTCTAAATGCTATACAAAAATTGTGTTTGTGTCAATGTAAATATTAGGCTATTTTAACATTGTACTGTCAGCAGAGAAAAAATATGTCACAGAAAAAAATAATGAAATATAAATAACAAATTAAATAGGACAAAGCCTATCACTCAAATTTCTAAGCAACATAAACGAAAACCATATTGCCCTACAGACAAATGAAGTAGGCTATTTTCTGCTGAACTATTTCAAACATCCTTGCAAAAAAAGAATGTTGTTGACTGACAATGGTTTCAGTAGGCTACCAAACAGCTCCTCAGAGCTAGGTGTACAGGTGGTCAGAATGAAGTGCGGATACGCTGTCAAAAGATGTCGGGAGTGGGCTATTGTCAGTCAGACCGCCCGCTCCGTCTAAAGTATAGGTACACCAGAGTTCCGACCACTACCGTCTTTCTACTTTAAAATTTAATCCCGCGCCGCATGATTCCTTATGGGCGTTTCACACAGTATGACTACAGCTTTTCTCAAGTTGTGTAAGAGTTTTGTGCAGCATTTAGGACTTCCAAAATAATCCGGCGGGCCAGAAAATATTGCTGGCGGGCCAGTTTTGCCCCGCGGACCGCCAGTTGCCGACCCCTGCTGTACATGCTACCATTAGGAGATATCATTAGGAAACATGGAATTAGTTTTCACTGTTATGCCGATGATACTCAGCTGTACTTTTCTTCAAAACCTAACGAAACCTACCAATTCACAAAATTAACGGAATGCATAGCTGATATAAAAAACTGGATGACTAGTAATTTCCTACTACTAAATTCTGAAAAAACAGAGATTCTAATTATTGGACAAAAAACTTCCACACGTAATAACCTAGAATACTGTCTAACACTTGATGGCTGCTCTGTTAAGTCTTCGTCGTCGGTTAGGAATCTGGGTGTGCTCTTTGATACCAATCTTTCATTTGAAAGTCACGTGTCTAGTATCTGTAAAACCGCATTTTTCCATCTTAAAAATATATCTAAATTACGCCATATGCTCTCATTGACAAATGCGGAACAATTAGTTCATGCGTTCATGACCTCAAGGCTAGATTATTGTAATGCTCTACTGGGTGGTTGCCCTGCACGCGTAATAAACAAACTACAGCTAGTTCAAAACGCAGCAGCTCGAGTTCTTAGCAGAACCAGGATTGCATTGGTTCCCTATTAAACATCGTATGCATTTTCAAATATTGCTGATTACTTACAAAGCACTAAATGGTTTAGCTCCGCAGTACTTAAGGGAGCTCTTAACGCATTATAGTCCTTCACGTCTATTGCGATCTCAAAATTCCGGCCAGTTAAGAATACCTAGAATATCAAAATCGACTGCTGGCGGTAGATCCTTTTCCTATTTAGCACCAAAACTTTGGAACAGTCTTCCTACCATTGTCTGGGAAGCAGACACACTCTGTCAGTTCAAAGCCAGATTAAAGACACATCTCTTTGACCTAGCATTCACATAATACATTATAGACTTCTATAATCCAATGTTAGACTGCATTGATTAGGTCAGCCGGAACTGGGAACACTTCCGCACACATAAGAAGAATGGCATCTACGCTAATTTTTGTGTTTTTGTTTATCCCGAGGTTTTCCCGCAGCCTGCCGGATCCAGGCCATATCCAGATCTGACGAAGGACCTTCGCCTGGACCCGATGACAACGCAGTGCTGAAGTGCCAACTAGTCTCTCCCCTGTGAAGGATCCCTTTCCCACTCTACAGATAAATCGCTGTCAGGATAATTTCAGTTTCGTGTTCTACCCTGAAGTGATACAATTCTGTATCAAAATGTTAAGGCCAGACAAGTTGTTTAAGGCTTAGTTCATAGGGAATTACAAACCTGCGCACATATTCAAATGCGCATAATTATAAATTAATTCTTGATGCGCACGCCATCAGCGTTTCTCTAATGATATAACTAATGATCCTTGCGACGGAAGTGAATCAATCAAAACTAACGTGAGCTGGAAAATATCTTTATTCAAGAACCGCTATAAAGCCAAAACAATCTGTTACCTTAAATTATCCGTTTGTTACTATAAAGCCGCTTTGAAACAATTTACATTGTTAAAAGCGCTATATAAAGGAAGATGACTTGACTGAAATTTAAGGCCATGTTAAAAGCACATCTTTTAAGACTTCCTGGGCATCTTCATGATGGGTGTTTGATCATTATCTTGTCTTTTATTTTCCTCTCTCTGTGCTGTTATTTACGTTTAGTTATTGTGAACCACTTGGGCAACAGCTGCTGCAATATAAAAATGAAACTCTTCAGGCAAATAACTAAAATAAAGAGACTTAAAGTATATGATTTATTTGTTAAACAGGAAAAGCATTCCATACGACAATGGTAAAATCAACACCGTTAACTGCATGCATGGCCACATTCTTTATGGCCAGGAGGATCCCCCCTTAGTGACAGGACATTGGCCATCAAGGTGAGTTTTTTTGGCAGTTTTCTTGGCAGTTTTCAGCACATACTGCAGGCTTTGCTGGTTCGGCCCCAGGCATCACTGGAGGCTCTGGAGGACCCCCCTTAGGGCCAGAACATGGGGCATCAGGGTGAGTTTGTTGGCAGCTTTCGGCACACACTGAAGGCTTTGCTGGTTCAGACGCAGGCTTCACTACAGGCTCTGGAGGACCCCCCTTAGGGCCAGGACATTGGCCATCAGGGTGAGTTTTTTGGCAGCTTTCAGCACATACTGCAGGCTTTGCTGGTTCGGCCCCAGGCATCACTGGAGGCTCTGGAGGACCCCCCTTAGGGCCAGAACATGGGGCATCAGGGTGAGTTTGTTGGCAGCTTTCGGCACACACTGAAGGCTTTTCTGGTTCGGACTCAGGCTTCACTGCATGGATTCAGATAGTCAGCTTTAGTCAGTCCATTTTGCAACATTCAGTCTTAGATGTACAGTACAAAACACGCAAAGCATGAACAGCAAGTTGTACTTCCAGAAAGAATTTTGGTGAACGATAAAATAAATCCAACTGAAACAACGAGAAGGCTGACTCAAACACTAATAGAACATAAATACCTGTAAATGGAGCCATACACTGACGTCCACATCCATTGCTGCAGCATTTCTCATGTTTCGGACAGTCACTATCAAAGGAACACAACTCAGCACAATTTCCTCCTCCAGATTTTGTGCTTGGACACTGTCCTGGCTTTTCTGTGATACAGACACATGACAGAAATGAAAAAAAGTGGTCAAAGATCAGAGTAGGTTTTACAAGAAAATACTAGTTCAGTCTTTCTATTTTATAGTTTCACATTTAGTTCAGTTTAATTCACATTGTCCTCCAGAGCAGTCTCGATCACAAGTACATCCTCCACGGCACGACCGTCAGCTTTACCAGACACCACAGGAGTGTTGTTGCAATAGTTTCAGTATTTATAAGTCAGGGGTTTCGCAGTGTGCGTCTCAAACTTGAAAATATTCATACATTTATCTGCTTCAAAATCAAGTAGAAATACCATTTATAACTAAACTGACAATTAGTTTCAAAGACACAGAGTGCCATTACAACCTACCCCACTACTGGTGAGGTGTGTTATAGAAGCACAATGCAGAAAGAAGACATCCATCAATATGTTGTTCATAAGTTTACGATTACAACTAATTGTACTGAACATCATATTTTGTAAGGCATTTATTTATGCATTTCTTCGGGTGGTGTAATGAAGCTAAAAGATCTTCTCACCTATGACTCCAGCATGGTTTATGCTCAAACATGCAGACAGACACAATAAAACAACACTCAACGAGCAGTATACTTGAGCTGTCATCCTCTCGACCTGTGATCTCACAATCAACTCTACTGGAAAACGCACTTAATTAGTCAGTCAGTCAGTAGGGACAGTGAGGCACACAAAACTACACCGAAAACATGTGCTGCTGAATCCCTTAACATACATTGCTGTCCAAAGATTTATAGATCCAAGGAAGTCTGGGTAATTCCAACCCTGATGAAACTCACCTGCGTGTAGCTTTCTAGTAGCCTAATCTTGAAGACCTTGATTAGCTTGTTCAGGTGTGTTTGATTAGGTTTGGAGGAGCGGAGCACTGCGGTCACGCCAGATGACATAATTAGAAGATTGAGTGTTTCTATGGCAACACTATCAATGACAAAATGGTCAGGTGGTCAGAGCTCTCAGAAAATTGTACCTTTTCAACAGGGTTCTCAAGTTTTATCAAAAGCTTGGAGTGAGATCACATGCGGTTAGGGGAGGAGCCCTAATGGAGCCCCGCCCCCGCCCGTCCGTCCCCGCCCCCCAATTTTAACCATTGTTCATAATTAACCAGCACAAATTGAAATGATAACAATTGGTAAATCTGATAAATGACAGAGCAATTAATCACATCAAATATAGGCTACTCTTTAATGTTATATTTCAAAATTACAAATATACAAAAATATAACAAATTGCTCCAAACAGTTTGGAAAAACAAATCTTTTTGCATTTTGAATGTGTCTAGTCGTAATGGTATAATGATTTATTGTGTGGTGTGGGACATTGTGAACAAATGACATAGTATTAAGGTGTGTGTGTGTGTGTGTGTGTGTGTAAGTGTGGCCTGGTAAACCTTACATTATGGGGACAAAATGTCCCCACAAGGATGGCAATATCCGAAATCCTTGTTCGTGTGGGGACATTTTTTGGTCCCCATGAGGAAAACGGCTTATAAATCCAAAAAGTTATGTTTTTTTGAAAATGTGAAATTGCAGAAAGTTTTCTGTGATGGGTAGGCTTAGGGGTAGGGTTAGTGTAAGGGAATAGAATATACAGTTTGTACAGTATAAAAATCATTATGTCTATGGAAAGTCCCCATAAAAAATTAAAACACTACATGTGTGTGTGTGTGTGTGTGTGTGTGTGTACACAAGAGTACACACTGCAGCTTATGAAATGTGTTTTGTGTTGTAAGTGTTTGTTGCACATTTTGACGCCTTGATAACATTGATATATTTAATGTTCTGGCCTAAAAATGTTAGACGAGCTTTCTTAATTCCAACTTACCTTCTCCATCACGACGTGTGTTCGCGTGATGTTGTTGGTTACTTAGTAACGAACGTACGGCGGCCGAGAATTTTCCGTCAACTTCCGTGTGTTCGCGCCTATGGTTCGCGCATCTATGTTGCCTAGTAACGAACGCAATCTGGCCGAGATACGTGCTGGCGGCAGGAAGCTTCACTTTGTGTGCCTGCGCCTCGTATACAACGTTATATATAAAGCTTGCAGGACAACTTGGTTGGCATTGCCTTTTCAGCGTGAGAAATACACGGTGTGGCGTGTGAGCGTGTGAACTGGTTGAATTGCGTGTGTCTCACGGCCAATGCGTGAGACTTGAGAACCCTGTTTTCAAGTTGTTGCTATGAATAACCTCTTACACCTAAACTCTACAGGAAGTGGATCTCTACTGGCATAAATCTGTGTAGAATATAAAGAGACACAGCATACACAGACACAGGGGCATGTCTAAAATTGGAAACTGAATTACAATTGCTGATTGACTTGCAATGCGGATCCAAGTAATTATGACTAACAACAGTGTTTCAAGCAACTATAGGGAATATATATATATATATATATATATATATATATATATATATATATATATATATATATATATATATATATATATATTCTCTGTTCCCAGAGAACCGGGGTTACGCAAGTGACCTAACGTTCTCTTTCAAACGCTATATAAGGCCATACAGTTGATGGGGCTCTAGCGCTTTGAATAGTGTTTATAACCTTCTGCAGAAGCCCGAATGTGTTTAAATTTAACCCTTCACAGGCGTAGACACAAAGATCGACTTGTTCCGGGTGTGGGTAAAATATTTGCCAGTGCAGTGCGTCTGACAGTGCAGGTCCAGCTGGACAATCTCTGCCAGCCACAGCCTCCCCGGCCAACGAGGGGCTATCAGAAGGATAGATCATTAGTTTTCTCTTACTCTGTCCAGCGTGGGAGAAATTAGACTCAGCGGTGGGAATGCATAGCAACACGTTCGGCCACAAATGTGCCGGCGCATCCACACCCAAAAGCACATTTTCATTACTGAAAGAGAAAGATACAGCGGACACTTTGCGTTTGCCTGCAAGGCGAAGAGATCTACGGCAGCCCTGCCACACATCCCCAAAGTTGATTCTGGACCCCAGATTCATGAGATGAGATGTGAGCATCTCTGTGTCCCATTCCGCACACTCCCGTGAATGAGCACATATCAGAAAATCATCCAGATAAGCAGATATTCTGGGCTCATTGTGTCTCAGCGCTGATAACGCTGCCTCTCTGCACCTGCTGAACCCGTGCAGAGTTAGGCTGAGCCTGAATGGAAGAATTAAAAAAAATGTGTACACTTCGCTCTGAAAGGAAAAGCTGATATATTTCCTGTGTGCAGGACAGAAGCTTATATGCAGTGGTGGAGGAAGTACTGAATCTCAGTACTTAAGTAAAAGTCCAAATAACCAGAGACATAATTACTTTAGTAAAAGTAGAAGTACCACAATGAAAACCCTACTTAAGTAAAAAGTACCTGATTTTAAATATACTTTAAGTATTAAAAGTAAAAGTACTTGCATAATTTATTTTCTTAATGTCTATATTCTAATAATTAGGGCTGTAACAATATGCAATATGAAACCGAAATAGCACCATTCAGATCCACGAACCTGTGTCACGGTGTGAGAAGGCAGAATCGCGACACACCCCTTATTTGAAGCTAACATTATACAATACATAGATCTACACCTCAAAACTAGTTGAGGATAAATTCTTTAAAATTGGGCAATCCCACCGTTATGGACGTGACATTTGCAGTAAAAACTTGAAATATAAATTCTCAGAAAATGCATTTGATAGGCTACATATTGAAACTGTTTATATATCCATACTCAGTTCAGACATTAGGAGTCCAGACATTAGAAAAATATCAGTCTACATACACATGCGTTTTATATTTAATATGAGGGAAATAGGCTACACATGCGTTACGGACGTGACACAAAAAAATCTTGAACTTTTAGGTGGCAAAACATTTTTTTGTAATTTCTTACACTGCGCAAACCAAAATTAATACTACCCACCGGATGAAGAAGGGTTGGCTCTCCACTGAACATAAAATATTCATTTTATTTTTTGTGTTCGCATTTATGAGGAAAAAAACAATGTTACGGACGTCACCGCTCTTGAAAGCGGCACTAAAAGACTGCTTTAAAACTTTCACAGAGCCCTCAAACAGGAGGCACAAAGCCAGGGCCGGCCCGCGGCATAGGCGGTATAGGCAAATGCTAAGGGCGCCACTCATCCATAGGGGCGCCAGAATGAGTGAACGAGTGAATTTTTTATTTATTTTTTACATTTTTTTTTTTTTATAATAGGCTACTATTTTAAAACCATTAATTCGAAATACTACCAAATAAAGCAAAAAAAAAAAAAAAAAAATCCGGCTCTTCAATCATCGAGTGCTTGAAGTGCGTCAGAAACAGAGCGCGCGCGCGATCAGTTGTTGGTAATTTGTTGTGTAGCGTGCCCGACGCCGCATCCAATGTAGACAGCACTGCTAAACACACAGCTCGTAGAAACGGGCCTGGCAGCTCGCGCCAGTTCTAGACACGGTGAAAGTTTCCTGATTGTGACGGAAGGCCGAATTTACATGACACATTATAAATGATCATAGTCTGCGATAGATACAGTGCCAAAAAGAAGAGAAGAGGATAAAGACAGAGGTAAAGAGATGTAGTGAATGAACAATTTATTGCATAGGAGTAAGATACTATAATTTCATGGCAGTTATTTTTACCTTAAACTTAATGTTAGCAGCTGTTCTGAGTTCTGAGTCCCCAGACTGTGATTTTGTACAATCATGTCAGTTTTAAGACGCATTTTTTATTATCACTTTTTTTATTAAGGTTTTACTCTACAGTTGTGCAGTTTTTTGGGGGATACAGTACAGGCCAAAAGTTTGGAAACATTACTATTTTTAATGTTTTTGAAAGAAGTTTCTTCTGCTCATCAAGCCTGCATTTATTTGATCAAAAATACAGAATTTTTTTTTTATATTGTGATATATTATTACAACTTAAAATAATTTGTTTTCAATTTATTATACTTTAAATTATCATTTATTTCTGTGATGCAAAGCTGAATTTTCAGCATCATTACTCCATTCTTCAGTGTCACATGTGACATCCGGTCTATCACATGATCCTTTAGAAATCATTCTAATATGATGATTTATTATGAGTGTTGATGCATGGGGCGCCAGGTAAAATCTTGCCTAGGGCAGCAAATTGGTCAGGGCCGGCCCTGCACAAAGCCATTCTTTAAAGTGAATTTCGTTTTGTATTAATTGTATCTTAATTTTAATCAATGTTTTATCAACCAATTGCCTTGATTTAATAAATAAGAAGTAAATATAGCAGACTATAGCAGATAATCACGACACGGAGGCGCCGGCGCGTGAACTGGAGCTCGTCTCATAAATGAACCCGAAACTCAGCTTATAAGGTAGCCTACTTGCCTCACAGACTTGAGAAATATATATATATATAGAAAGCTTGAAATGTCTACTTTTAAACAGAGCAACCCAAAACAAAAGAAAATAGACTGCTATCTGCTTATGTAATCCTTATGAAATGTGCATTTCTCTCTGGCGCGTTCACTACTGCGAAGATCGCGAATCAGCATCGTCAACTTCATCTTTGGAGCCGACACTGACACAGAAAACACTTATTTATTAATAAACAGTTAAATGTGTCCTTGCTATATTTTACATATTCATAATCATTATTTTTGCCGGTTCTTTGTGACAGCTTTTAGGTGCTTTATTAGCAGCGCCACCCTTACATGTTACATGAACGCTCACCACCGCATCAGCACCGAAAACATGGAGATTTTTTTCAATCCCTGTTTTGGCAGGGTGGAAAAATGATCAGAAAATGTAACGAAACGTTGTAGAAATGTAGTGGAGTAGAAAGTATAATAACTGCTGCAAAAAGTAACGAAGTAAAAGACAAAAGTATGCACTATTGATTCTACTTAAGTACAGATACGTGAAAAATGTACTTAAGTAACAAAGTATTTGTACTTCGTTACATTCCACCACTGCTTATATGAAAGTAAGCATCCTTGAGATCACCCCTGCAGATTGTGCGAGCGAGAGCTTTGTACGCACTACTGCAACTCTTTACTTTGGAATTGACAGCAAAGCATTGGCACGTCTTCAAAATACAGAATGCTGGCGAGAATGCTCAAGTCAGCCAAAACAAATTTGAGTCAATTACTCAAATTGGCATTTAAAGACATTGTAAACACACCTAAGGTTTAAGGAGGTCTGCGCGGGACTGTTTTTTTTTTCCGTCCCGCTCCCACAAGGTTCTATTCAGCAACAGCTTAAAATACACTCTGTGTTCACCCGCTTTATTTCCCGACCTGACGGGTCCGCAAAATTTAGATCTCGTTTCTAGAATCTCACATTCAAATGTCTCTAACGGAAAGAAGGAGATTAAGTAGCCTATAACAATTCTAAATGCTATACAAAAATTGTGTTTGTGTCAATGTAAATATTAGGCTATTTTAACATTGTACTGTCAGCAGAGAAAAAATATGTCACAGAAAAAAATAATGAAATATAAATAACAAATTAAATAGGACAAAGCCTATCACTCAAATTTCTAAGCAACATAAACGAAAACCATATTGCCCTACAGACAAATGAAGTAGGCTATTTTCTGCTGAACTATTTCAAACATCCTTGCAAAAAAAGAATGTTGTTGACTGACAATGGTTTCAGTAGGCTACCAAACAGCTCCTCAGAGCTAGGTGTACAGGTGGTCAGAATGAAGTGCGGATACGCTGTCAAAAGATGTCGGGAGTGGGCTATTGTCAGTCAGACCGCCCGCTCCGTCTAAAGTATAGGTACACCAGAGTTCCGACCACTACCGTCTTTCTACTTTAAAATTTAATCCCGCGCCGCATGATTCCTTATGGGCGTTTCACACAGTATGACTACAGCTTTTCTCAAGTTGTGTAAGAGTTTTGTGCAGCATTTAGGACTTCCAAAATAATCCGGCGGGCCAGAAAATATTGCTGGCGGGCCAGTTTTGCCCCGCGGACCGCCAGTTGCCGACCCCTGCTGTACATGCTACCATTAGGAGATATCATTAGGAAACATGGAATTAGTTTTCACTGTTATGCCGATGATACTCAGCTGTACTTTTCTTCAAAACCTAACGAAACCTACCAATTCACAAAATTAACGGAATGCATAGCTGATATAAAAAACTGGATGACTAGTAATTTCCTACTACTAAATTCTGAAAAAACAGAGATTCTAATTATTGGACAAAAAACTTCCACACGTAATAACCTAGAATACTGTCTAACACTTGATGGCTGCTCTGTTAAGTCTTCGTCGTCGGTTAGGAATCTGGGTGTGCTCTTTGATACCAATCTTTCATTTGAAAGTCACGTGTCTAGTATCTGTAAAACCGCATTTTTCCATCTTAAAAATATATCTAAATTACGCCATATGCTCTCATTGACAAATGCGGAACAATTAGTTCATGCGTTCATGACCTCAAGGCTAGATTATTGTAATGCTCTACTGGGTGGTTGCCCTGCACGCGTAATAAACAAACTACAGCTAGTTCAAAACGCAGCAGCTCGAGTTCTTAGCAGAACCAGGATTGCATTGGTTCCCTATTAAACATCGTATGCATTTTCAAATATTGCTGATTACTTACAAAGCACTAAATGGTTTAGCTCCGCAGTACTTAAGGGAGCTCTTAACGCATTATAGTCCTTCACGTCTATTGCGATCTCAAAATTCCGGCCAGTTAAGAATACCTAGAATATCAAAATCGACTGCTGGCGGTAGATCCTTTTCCTATTTAGCACCAAAACTTTGGAACAGTCTTCCTACCATTGTCTGGGAAGCAGACACACTCTGTCAGTTCAAAGCCAGATTAAAGACACATCTCTTTGACCTAGCATTCACATAATACATTATAGACTTCTATAATCCAATGTTAGACTGCATTGATTAGGTCAGCCGGAACTGGGAACACTTCCGCACACATAAGAAGAATGGCATCTACGCTAATTTTTGTGTTTTTGTTTATCCCGAGGTTTTCCCGCAGCCTGCCGGATCCAGGCCATATCCAGATCTGACGAAGGACCTTCGCCTGGACCCGATGACAACGCAGTGCTGAAGTGCCAACTAGTCTCTCCCCTGTGAAGGATCCCTTTCCCACTCTACAGATAAATCGCTGTCAGGATAATTTCAGTTTCGTGTTCTACCCTGAAGTGATACAATTCTGTATCAAAATGTTAAGGCCAGACAAGTTGTTTAAGGCTTAGTTCATAGGGAATTACAAACCTGCGCACATATTCAAATGCGCATAATTATAAATTAATTCTTGATGCGCACGCCATCAGCGTTTCTCTAATGATATAACTAATGATCCTTGCGACGGAAGTGAATCAATCAAAACTAACGTGAGCTGGAAAATATCTTTATTCAAGAACCGCTATAAAGCCAAAACAATCTGTTACCTTAAATTATCCGTTTGTTACTATAAAGCCGCTTTGAAACAATTTACATTGTTAAAAGCGCTATATAAAGGAAGATGACTTGACTGAAATTTAAGGCCATGTTAAAAGCACATCTTTTAAGACTTCCTGGGCATCTTCATGATGGGTGTTTGATCATTATCTTGTCTTTTATTTTCCTCTCTCTGTGCTGTTATTTACGTTTAGTTATTGTGAACCACTTGGGCAACAGCTGCTGCAATATAAAAATGAAACTCTTCAGGCAAATAACTAAAATAAAGAGACTTAAAGTATATGATTTATTTGTTAAACAGGAAAAGCATTCCATACGACAATGGTAAAATCAACACCGTTAACTGCATGCATGGCCACATTCTTTATGGCCAGGAGGATCCCCCCTTAGTGACAGGACATTGGCCATCAAGGTGAGTTTTTTTGGCAGTTTTCTTGGCAGTTTTCAGCACATACTGCAGGCTTTGCTGGTTCGGCCCCAGGCATCACTGGAGGCTCTGGAGGACCCCCCTTAGGGCCAGAACATGGGGCATCAGGGTGAGTTTGTTGGCAGCTTTCGGCACACACTGAAGGCTTTGCTGGTTCAGACGCAGGCTTCACTACAGGCTCTGGAGGACCCCCCTTAGGGCCAGGACATTGGCCATCAGGGTGAGTTTTTTGGCAGCTTTCAGCACATACTGCAGGCTTTGCTGGTTCGGCCCCAGGCATCACTGGAGGCTCTGGAGGACCCCCCTTAGGGCCAGAACATGGGGCATCAGGGTGAGTTTGTTGGCAGCTTTCGGCACACACTGAAGGCTTTTCTGGTTCGGACTCAGGCTTCACTGCATGGATTCAGATAGTCAGCTTTAGTCAGTCCATTTTGCAACATTCAGTCTTAGATGTACAGTACAAAACACGCAAAGCATGAACAGCAAGTTGTACTTCCAGAAAGAATTTTGGTGAACGATAAAATAAATCCAACTGAAACAACGAGAAGGCTGACTCAAACACTAATAGAACATAAATACCTGTAAATGGAGCCATACACTGACGTCCACATCCATTGCTGCAGCATTTCTCATGTTTCGGACAGTCACTATCAAAGGAACACAACTCAGCACAATTTCCTCCTCCAGATTTTGTGCTTGGACACTGTCCTGGCTTTTCTGTGATACAGACACATGACAGAAATGAAAAAAAGTGGTCAAAGATCAGAGTAGGTTTTACAAGAAAATACTAGTTCAGTCTTTCTATTTTATAGTTTCACATTTAGTTCAGTTTAATTCACATTGTCCTCCAGAGCAGTCTCGATCACAAGTACATCCTCCACGGCACGACCGTCAGCTTTACCAGACACCACAGGAGTGTTGTTGCAATAGTTTCAGTATTTATAAGTCAGGGGTTTCGCAGTGTGCGTCTCAAACTTGAAAATATTCATACATTTATCTGCTTCAAAATCAAGTAGAAATACCATTTATAACTAAACTGACAATTAGTTTCAAAGACACAGAGTGCCATTACAACCTACCCCACTACTGGTGAGGTGTGTTATAGAAGCACAATGCAGAAAGAAGACATCCATCAATATGTTGTTCATAAGTTTACGATTACAACTAATTGTACTGAACATCATATTTTGTAAGGCATTTATTTATGCATTTCTTCGGGTGGTGTAATGAAGCTAAAAGATCTTCTCACCTATGACTCCAGCATGGTTTATGCTCAAACATGCAGACAGACACAATAAAACAACACTCAACGAGCAGTATACTTGAGCTGTCATCCTCTCGACCTGTGATCTCACAATCAACTCTACTGGAAAACGCACTTAATTAGTCAGTCAGTCAGTAGGGACAGTGAGGCACACAAAACTACACCGAAAACATGTGCTGCTGAATCCCTTAACATACATTGCTGTCCAAAGATTTATAGATCCAAGGAAGTCTGGGTAATTCCAACCCTGATGAAACTCACCTGCGTGTAGCTTTCTAGTAGCCTAATCTTGAAGACCTTGATTAGCTTGTTCAGGTGTGTTTGATTAGGTTTGGAGGAGCGGAGCACTGCGGTCACGCCAGATGACATAATTAGAAGATTGAGTGTTTCTATGGCAACACTATCAATGACAAAATGGTCAGGTGGTCAGAGCTCTCAGAAAATTGTACCTTTTCAACAGGGTTCTCAAGTTTTATCAAAAGCTTGGAGTGAGATCACATGCGGTTAGGGGAGGAGCCCTAATGGAGCCCCGCCCCCGCCCGTCCGTCCCCGCCCCCCAATTTTAACCATTGTTCATAATTAACCAGCACAAATTGAAATGATAACAATTGGTAAATCTGATAAATGACAGAGCAATTAATCACATCAAATATAGGCTACTCTTTAATGTTATATTTCAAAATTACAAATATACAAAAATATAACAAATTGCTCCAAACAGTTTGGAAAAACAAATCTTTTTGCATTTTGAATGTGTCTAGTCGTAATGGTATAATGATTTATTGTGTGGTGTGGGACATTGTGAACAAATGACATAGTATTAAGGTGTGTGTGTGTGTGTGTGTGTGTGTGTGTAAGTGTGGCCTGGTAAACCTTACATTATGGGGACAAAATGTCCCCACAAGGATGGCAATATCCGAAATCCTTGTTCGTGTGGGGACATTTTTTGGTCCCCATGAGGAAAACGGCTTATAAATCCAAAAAGTTATGTTTTTTTGAAAATGTGAAATTGCAGAAAGTTTTCTGTGATGGGTAGGCTTAGGGGTAGGGTTAGTGTAAGGGAATAGAATATACAGTTTGTACAGTATAAAAATCATTATGTCTATGGAAAGTCCCCATAAAAAATTAAAACACTACATGTGTGTGTGTGTGTGTGTGTGTGTACACAAGAGTACACACTGCAGCTTATGAAATGTGTTTTGTGTTGTAAGTGTTTGTTGCACATTTTGACGCCTTGATAACATTGATATATTTAATGTTCTGGCCTAAAAATGTTAGACGAGCTTTCTTAATTCCAACTTACCTTCTCCATCACGACGTGTGTTCGCGTGATGTTGTTGGTTACTTAGTAACGAACGTACGGCGGCCGAGAATTTTCCGTCAACTTCCGTGTGTTCGCGCCTATGGTTCGCGCATCTATGTTGCCTAGTAACGAACGCAATCTGGCCGAGATACGAGCTGGCGGCAGGAAGCTTCACTTTGTGTGCCTGCGCCTCGTATACAACGTTATATATAAAGCTTGCAGGACAACTTGGTTGGCATTGCCTTTTCAGCGTGAGAAATACACGGTGTGGCGTGTGAGCGTGTGAACTGGTTGAATTGCGTGTGTCTCACGGCCAATGCGTGAGACTTGAGAACCCTGTTTTCAAGTTGTTGCTATGAATAACCTCTTACACCTAAACTCTACAGGAAGTGGATCTCTACTGGCATAAATCTGTGTAGAATATAAAGAGACACAGCATACACAGACACAGGGGCATGTCTAAAATTGGAAACTGAATTACAATTGCTGATTGACTTGCAATGCGGATCCAAGTAATTATGACTAACAACAGTGTTTCAAGCAACTATAGGGAATATATATATATATATATATATATATATATATATATATATATATATATATATTCTCTGTTCCCAGAGAACCGGGGTTACGCAAGTGACCTAACGTTCTCTTTCAAACGCTATATAAGGCCATACAGTTGATGGGGCTCTAGCGCTTTGAATAGTGTTTATAACCTTCTGCAGAAGCCCGAATGTGTTTAAATTTAACCCTTCACAGGCGTAGACACAAAGATCGACTTGTTCCGGGTGTGGGTAAAATATTTGCCAGTGCAGTGCGTCTGACAGTGCAGGTCCAGCTGGACAATCTCTGCCAGCCACAGCCTCCCCGGCCAACGAGGGGCTATCAGAAGGATAGATCATTAGTTTTCTCTTACTCTGTCCAGCGTGGGAGAAATTAGACTCAGCGGTGGGAATGCATAGCAACACGTTCGGCCACAAATGTGCCGGCGCATCCACACCCAAAAGCACATTTTCATTACTGAAAGAGAAAGATACAGCGGACACTTTGCGTTTGACTGCAAGGCGAAGAGATCTACGGCAGCCCTGCCACACATCCCCAAAGTTGATTCTGGACCCCAGATTCATGAGATGAGATGTGAGCATCTCTGTGTCCCATTCCGCACACTCCCGTGAATGAGCACATATCAGAAAATCATCCAGATAAGCAGATATTCTGGGCTCATTGTGTCTCAGCGCTGATAACGCTGCCTCTCTGCACCTGCTGAACCCGTGCAGAGTTAGGCTGAGCCTGAATGGAAGAATTAAAAAAAATGTGTACACTTCGCTCTGAAAGGAAAAGCTGATATATTTCCTGTGTGCAGGACAGAAGCTTATATGCAGTGGTGGAGGAAGTACTGAATCTCAGTACTTAAGTAAAAGTCCAAATAACCAGAGACATAATTACTTTAGTAAAAGTAGAAGTACCACAATGAAAACCCTACTTAAGTAAAAAGTACCTGATTTTAAATATACTTTAAGTATTAAAAGTAAAAGTACTTGCATAATTTATTTTCTTAATGTCTATATTCTAATAATTAGGGCTGTAACAATATGCAATATGAAACCGAAATAGCACCATTCAGATCCACGAACCTGTGTCACGGTGTGAGAAGGCAGAATCGCGACACACCCCTTATTTGAAGCTAACATTATACAATACATAGATCTACACCTCAAAACTAGTTGAGGATAAATTCTTTAAAATTGGGCAATCCCACCGTTATGGACGTGACATTTGCAGTAAAAACTTGAAATATAAATTCTCAGAAAATGCATTTGATAGGCTACATATTGAAACTGTTTATATATCCATACTCAGTTCAGACATTAGGAGTCCAGACATTAGAAAAATATCAGTCTACATACACATGCGTTTTATATTTAATATGAGGGAAATAGGCTACACATGCGTTACGGACGTGACACAAAAAAATCTTGAACTTTTAGGTGGCAAAACATTTTTTTGTAATTTCTTACACTGCGCAAACCAAAATTAATACTACCCACCGGATGAAGAAGGGTTGGCTCTCCACTGAACATAAAATATTCATTTTATTTTTTGTGTTCGCATTTATGAGGAAAAAAACAATGTTACGGACGTCACCGCTCTTGAAAGCGGCACTAAAAGACTGCTTTAAAACTTTCACAGAGCCCTCAAACAGGAGGCACAAAGCCAGGGCCGGCCCGCGGCATAGGCGGTATAGGCAAATGCTAAGGGCGCCACTCATCCATAGGGGCGCCAGAATGAGTGAACGAGTGAATTTTTTATTTATTTTTTACATTTTTTTTTTTTTATAATAGGCTACTATTTTAAAACCATTAATTCGAAATACTACCAAATAAAGCAAAAAAAAAAAAAAAAAAATCCGGCTCTTCAATCATCGAGTGCTTGAAGTGCGTCAGAAACAGAGCGCGCGCGCGATCAGTTGTTGGTAATTTGTTGTGTAGCGTGCCCGACGCCGCATCCAATGTAGACAGCACTGCTAAACACACAGCTCGTAGAAACGGGCCTGGCAGCTCGCGCCAGTTCTAGACACGGTGAAAGTTTCCTGATTGTGACGGAAGGCCGAATTTACATGACACATTATAAATGATCATAGTCTGCGATAGATACAGTGCCAAAAAGAAGAGAAGAGGATAAAGACAGAGGTAAAGAGATGTAGTGAATGAACAATTTATTGCATAGGAGTAAGATACTATAATTTCATGGCAGTTATTTTTACCTTAAACTTAATGTTAGCAGCTGTTCTGAGTTCTGAGTCCCCAGACTGTGATTTTGTACAATCATGTCAGTTTTAAGACGCATTTTTTATTATCACTTTTTTTATTAAGGTTTTACTCTACAGTTGTGCAGTTTTTTGGGGGATACAGTACAGGCCAAAAGTTTGGAAACATTACTATTTTTAATGTTTTTGAAAGAAGTTTCTTCTGCTCATCAAGCCTGCATTTATTTGATCAAAAATACAGAATTTTTTTTTTATATTGTGATATATTATTACAACTTAAAATAATTTGTTTTCAATTTATTATACTTTAAATTATCATTTATTTCTGTGATGCAAAGCTGAATTTTCAGCATCATTACTCCATTCTTCAGTGTCACATGTGACATCCGGTCTATCACATGATCCTTTAGAAATCATTCTAATATGATGATTTATTATGAGTGTTGATGCATGGGGCGCCAGATAAAATCTTGCCTAGGGCAGCAAATTGGTCAGGGCCGGCCCTGCACAAAGCCATTCTTTAAAGTGAATTTCGTTTTGTATTAATTGTATCTTAATTTTAATCAATGTTTTATCAACCAATTGCCTTGATTTAATAAATAAGAAGTAAATATAGCAGACTATAGCAGATAATCACGACACGGAGGCGCCGGCGCGTGAACTGGAGCTCGTCTCATAAATGAACCCGAAACTCAGCTTATAAGGTAGCCTACTTGCCTCACAGACTTGAGAAATATATATATATATAGAAAGCTTGAAATGTCTACTTTTAAACAGAGCAACCCAAAACAAAAGAAAATAGACTGCTATCTGCTTATGTAATCCTTATGAAATGTGCATTTCTCTCTGGCGCGTTCACTACTGCGAAGATCGCGAATCAGCATCGTCAACTTCATCTTTGGAGCCGACACTGACACAGAAAACACTTATTTATTAATAAACAGTTAAATGTGTCCTTGCTATATTTTACATATTCATAATCATTATTTTTGCCGGTTCTTTGTGACAGCTTTTAGGTGCTTTATTAGCAGCGCCACCCTTACATGTTACATAAACGCTCACCACCGCATCAGCACCGAAAACATGGAGATTTTTTTCAATCCCTGTTTTGGCAGGGTGGAAAAATGATCAGAAAATGTAACGAAACGTTGTAGAAATGTAGTGGAGTAGAAAGTATAATAACTGCTGCAAAAAGTAACGAAGTAAAAGACAAAAGTATGCACTATTGATTCTACTTAAGTACAGATACGTGAAAAATGTACTTAAGTAACAAAGTATTTGTACTTCGTTACATTCCACCACTGCTTATATGAAAGTAAGCATCCTTGAGATCACCCCTGCAGATTGTGCGAGCGAGAGCTTTGTACGCACTACTGCAACTCTTTACTTTGGAATTGACAGCAAAGCATTGGCACGTCTTCAAAATACAGAATGCTGGCGAGAATGCTCAAGTCAGCCAAAACAAATTTGAGTCAATTACTCAAATTGGCATTTAAAGACATTGTAAACACACCTAAGGTTTAAGGAGGTCTGCGCGGGACTGTTTTTTTTTTCCGTCCCGCTCCCACAAGGTTCTATTCAGCAACAGCTTAAAATACACTCTGTGTTCACCCGCTTTATTTCCCGACCTGACGGGTCCGCAAAATTTAGATCTCGTTTCTAGAATCTCACATTCAAATGTCTCTAACGGAAAGAAGGAGATTAAGTAGCCTATAACAATTCTAAATGCTATACAAAAATTGTGTTTGTGTCAATGTAAATATTAGGCTATTTTAACATTGTACTGTCAGCAGAGAAAAAATATGTCACAGAAAAAAATAATGAAATATAAATAACAAATTAAATAGGACAAAGCCTATCACTCAAATTTCTAAGCAACATAAACGAAAACCATATTGCCCTACAGACAAATGAAGTAGGCTATTTTCTGCTGAACTATTTCAAACATCCTTGCAAAAAAAGAATGTTGTTGACTGACAATGGTTTCAGTAGGCTACCAAACAGCTCCTCAGAGCTAGGTGTACAGGTGGTCAGAATGAAGTGCGGATACGCTGTCAAAAGATGTCGGGAGTGGGCTATTGTCAGTTAGACCGCCCGCTCCGTCTAAAGTATAGGTACACCAGAGTTCCGACCACTACCGTCTTTCTACTTTAAAATTTAATCCCGCGCCGCATGATTCCTTATGGGCGTTTCACACAGTATGACTACAGCTTTTCTCAAGTTGTGTAAGAGTTTTGTGCAGCATTTAGGACTTCCAAAATAATCCGGCGGGCCAGAAAATATTGCTGGCGGGCCAGTTTTGCCCCGCGGACCGCCAGTTGCCGACCCCTGCTGTACATGCTACCATTAGGAGATATCATTAGGAAACATGGAATTAGTTTTCACTGTTATGCCGATGATACTCAGCTGTACTTTTCTTCAAAACCTAACGAAACCTACCAATTCACAAAATTAACGGAATGCATAGCTGATATAAAAAACTGGATGACTAGTAATTTCCTACTACTAAATTCAGAAAAAACAGAGATTCTAATTATTGGACAAAAAACTTCCACACGTAATAACCTAGAATACTGTCTAACACTTGATGGCTGCTCTGTTAAGTCTTCGTCGTCGGTTAGGAATCTGGGTGTGCTCTTTGATACCAATCTTTCATTTGAAAGTCACGTGTCTAGTATCTGTAAAACCGCATTTTTCCATCTTAAAAATATATCTAAATTACGCCATATGCTCTCATTGACAAATGCGGAACAATTAGTTCATGCGTTCATGACCTCAAGGCTAGATTATTGTAATGCTCTACTGGGTGGTTGCCCTGCACGCTTAATAAACAAACTACAGCTAGTTCAAAACGCAGCAGCTCGAGTTCTTAGCAGAACCAGGATTGCATTAGCTCCCTATTAAACATCGTATGCATTTTCAAATATTGCTGATTACTTACAAAGCACTAAATGGTTTAGCTCCGCAGTACTTAAGGGAGCTCTTAACGCATTATAGTCCTTCACGTCTATTGCGATCTCAAAATTCCGGCCAGTTAAGAATACCTAGAATATCAAAATCGACTGCTGGCAGTAGATCCTTTTCCTATTTAGCACCAAAACTTTGGAACAGTCTTCCTACCATTGTCTGGGAAGCAGACACACTCTGTCAGTTCAAAGCCAGATTAAAGACACATCTCTTTGACCTAGCATTCACATAATACATTATTGACTTCTATAATCCAATGTTAGACTGCATTGATTAGGTCAGCCGGAACTGGGAACACTTCCGCACACATAAGAAGAATGGCATCTACGCTAATTTTTGTGTATCCCGAGGTTTTCCCGCAGCCTGCCGGATCCAGGCCATATCCAGATCTGACGAAGGACCTTCGCCTGGACCCGATGACAACGCAGTGCTGAAGTGCCAACTAGTCTCTCCCCTGTGAAGGATCCCTTTCCCACTCTACAGATAAATCGCTGTCAGGATAATTTCAGTTTCGCATTCTACCCTGAAGTGATAAAATTCTGTATCAAAATGTTAAGGCCAGACAAGTTGTTTAAGGCTTAGTTCATAGGGAATTACAAACCTGCGCACATATATTCAAATGCGCATAATTATAAATTAATTCTTGATGCGCACGCCATCAGCGTTTCTCTAATGATATAACTAATGATCCTTGCGACGGAAGTGAATCAATCAAAACTAACGTGAGCTGGAAAATATCTTTATTCAAGAACCGCTATAAAGCCAAAACAATCTGTTACCTTAAATTATCCGTTTGTTACTATAAAGCCGCTTTGAAACAATTTACATTGTTAAAAGCGCTATATAAAGGAAGAGGACTTGACTGAAATTTAAGGCCATGTTAAAAGCACATCTTTTAAGACTTCCTGGGCATCTTCATGATGGGTGTTTGATCATTATCTTGTCTTTTATTTTCCTCTCTCTGTGCTGTTATTTACGTTTAGTTATTGTGAACCACTTGGGCAACAGCTGCTGCAATATAAAAATGAAACTCTTCAGGCAAATAACTAAAATAAAGAGACTTAAAGTATATGATTTATTTGTTAAACAGGAAAAGCATTCCATACGACAATGGTAAAATCAACACCGTTAACTGCATGCATGGCCACATTCTTTATGGCCAGGAGGATCCCCCCTTAGTGACAGGACATTGGCCATCAAGGTGAGTTTTTTTGGCAGTTTTCAGCACATACTGCAGGCTTTGCTGGTTTGGCCCCAGGCATCACTGGAGGCTCTGGAGGACCCCCCTTAGGGCCAGAACATGGGGCATCAGGGTGAGTTTGTTGGCAGCTTTCGGCACACACTGACGGCTTTGCTGGTTCAGACGCAGGCTTCACTACAGGCTCTGGAGGACCCCCCTTAGGGCCAGAACATGGGGCATCAGGGTGAGTTTGTTGGCAGCTTTCGGCACACACTGACGGCTTTGCTGGTTCAGACGCAGGCTTCACTACAGGCTCTGGAGGACCCCCCTTAGGGCCAGGACATTGGCCATCAGGGTGGGTTTTTTGGCAGCTTTCAGCACATACTGCAGGCTTTGCTGGTTCGGCCCCAGGCATCACTGGAGGCTCTGGAGGACCCCCCTTAGGGCCAGAACATGGGGCATCAGGGTGGGTTTGTTGGCAGCTTTCGGCACACACTGAAGGCTTTGCTGGTTCAGACGCAGGCTTCACTACAGGCTCTGGAGGACCCCCCTTAGGGCCAGGACATTGGCCATCAGGGTGAGTTTTTTGGCAGCTTTCAGCACATACTGCAGGCTTTGCTGGTTCGGCCCCAGGCATCACTGGAGGCTCTGGAGGACCCCCCTTAGGACCAGAACATGGGGCATCAGGGTGAGTTTGTTGGCAGCTTTCGGCACACACTGAAGGCTTTTCTGGTTCGGCCACAGGCTTCACTGCATGGATTCAGATAGTCAGCGTTAGTCAGTCCATTTTGCAACATTCAGTCTTAGATGTACAGTACAAAACACGCAAAGCATGAACAGCAAGTTGTACTTCCAGAAAGAATTTTGGTGAACGATAAAATAAATCCAACTGAAACAACGAGAAGGCTGACTCAAACACTAATAGAACATAAATACCTGTAAATGGAGCCATACACTGACGTCCACATCCATTGCTGCAGCATTTCTCATGTTTCGGACAGTCACTATCATAGGAACACAACTCAGCACAATTTCCTCCTCCAGATTTTGTGCTTGGACACTGTCCTGGCTTTTCTGTGATACAGACACATGACAGAAATGAAAAAAGTGGTCAAAGATCAGAGTAGGTTTTACAAGAAAATACTAGTTCAGTCTTTCTATTTTATAGTTTCACATTTAGTTCAGTTTAATTCACATTGTCCTCCAGAGCAGTCTCGATCACAAGTACATCCTCCACGGCACGACCGTCAGCTTTACCAGACACCACAGGAGTGTTGTTGCAATAGTTTCAGTATTTATAAGTCAGGGGTTTCGCAGTGTGCGTCTCAAACTTGAAAATATTCATACATTTATCTGCTTCAAAATCAAGTAGAAATACCATTTATAACTAAACTGACAATTAGTTTCAAAGACACAGAGTGCCATTACAACCTACCCCACTACTGGTGAGGTGTGTTATAGAAGCACAATGCAGAAAGAAGACATCCATCAGTATGTTGTTCATAAGTTTACTATTACAACTAATTGTACTGAACATCATATATTGTAAGGCATTTATTTATGCATTTCTTAGGGCAGTGTAATGAAGCTAAAAGATCTCCTCACCTATGACTCCAGCATGGTTTATGCTCAAACATGCAGACAGACACAATAAAACAACACTCAACAAGCAGTATACTTGAGCTGTCATCCTCTCGACCTGTGATCTCACAATCAACTCTACTGGAAAATGCACTTAATTAGTCAGTCAGTAGGGACAGTGAGACACACAAAACTACACCGAAAACATGTGCTGCTGAATCCCTTAACATACGTTGCTGTCCAAAGATTTATAGATCCAAGGAAGTCTGGGTAATTCCAACCCTGATGAAACTCACCTGCGTGTAGCTTTCTAGTAGCCTAATCCTGAAGACCTTGATTAGCTTGTTCAGGTGTGTTTGATTAGGTTTGGAGGAGCGGAGCACTGCGGTCACGCCAGATGACATAATTAGAAGATTGAGTGTTTCTATGGCAACACTATCAATGACAAAATGGTCAGGTGGTCAGAGCTCTCAGAAAATTGTACCTTTTCAAGTTGTTGCTATGAATAAACTCTTACACCTAAACTCTACAGGAAGTGGATCTCTACTGGCATAGATCTGTGTAGAATATAAAGAGACACAGCATACACACACTGTAAAAAATTTGTAACACTCCCAAATCAAAAATTTCAATTGACCGATATCATCTAAATTTTTCAATTGGCCCAAGTGAAAATCTGTACATTTAATTTTAGAATTTACAGAATTTCACTTGGGCCAATTGAAAAATTTAGATGTTATCGGTCAATTGAAATTTTTGATTTGGGAGTGTTACAAATTTTTTAATTGGAAACTGAATTACAATTGCTGATTGACTTGCAATGCGGATCCAAGTAATTATGACTAACAACAGTGTTTCAAGCAACTATAGGGAATATATATATATATATGTGGCAGTATAGATGTTTGGCTTTGGGCCACTATTGGTTGCTTCAGGTCTCTTTATTAAGCCTATCACCGTTAAAGGCAGTGTATAGATGCTTTGTATTGAATTACGTGACCGAGCTTCTTCCTCTTCCGGTTCCGCATGCTGAGCTGCATGCGTGAAATTTGTTTGTTTAGTCACTCATATGGCATGTAGGAGATCGAGTGCTGTTTCCCATGGCTGGCGTTCTTGTGTAAAATTTTTACAGGTAGGAACGCGGTTGGTTATAGGTTTCTTTTCTTTTATAGGGCAGTGGGTGAATTAAAATCCCTTCTGTTCTATCCACAGCGTGCGTCTTGAACTCACACTTCGGACTGCCGTGACTGCGATTCCTTGCACTCCAAGTATGCAGTTTATTTGTAAACATGTCATGCTTTATGAGATTTCTTTTAATTATAGCTGTCGTTCCAGAAGTGCAGTATATTCTGCCGAGTAGCGGGGAGGATTCCGTTGCTGGGGTAACCTGTGATTCGCTCATTGATCACGAAGCGCTGCTGTTTTGCTGCTGTCTCAACTATATTAAAACGAAAGGATTCGCGTCAATTTCATTCCACTCTGGCTGCGGCCGAACAAGAAACTGTTAGCGCTTTAATGGCGTGTGCAGGTTGACAGGAGGAATATCGCCGCCCTGCAGTTTTTGTGTGTGTGTGTGTGTGTGTGTGTGTGTAGGCCACGTGCGTGTATGCGTGTGCGTTTACAAGGAGAGTGTTGTTTTGTATGGTAATTGTATTTTTCTTACAAATGTTAATTGTTTAGTTAATTTTTGTATTTTCCTTTCTTTTGTTATTTTGTATTCGTGTTTCGATTGTGAACTGTATTTAATTATTCTATGTACATGTGTTGTCGTTTGATGTCATTAGGGGTTGAGTGTCCAAGAGCAAACAGGGGTGGGGCTTGCCTTGTGGATTATCTTGTGCTGTGCTGTGGATGTGCACCGGTGTGAAGGTGATACTGATGTGGTTATTGCTTTGGTTTTTCTTTTGCATCTCTGGTGTTACTTACGGAGTGTTGTGGTGCTCATTGAGTGTCCCCCTGCTGGCCTCCCTCAGTCCTGTTGTCTGATTATTTTTGTGTTGATATTGTGAGGTTTGTGTATTTTATATTTTGAACATTTTCCTTGTATTGTCTTTGTCTTGAATTATTTATTATATTTGTGTCCTTTAATAAAAAAAGTAATTTATTCATCCACGTCTCTTGTCCTGTTAAGGGAATAAATCTGTGCGGCCTATTTATTAGGTTGTTTTTCCTGGGTTGAGAATTCCCAGCTGGCGTAGTCATTACATTAGATCCTTAGTAACTCCTCGTCATGCCATATATATATATATATATATATATATATATATATATATATATATATATATATATATATATATATATTCTCTGTTCCCAGAGAACCGGGGTTACGCAAGTGACCTAACGTTCTCTTTCAAATGCTATTTAAGGCCATACAGTTGATGGGGCTCTAGCGCTTTGAATAGGGTTTATAACCTTCTGCAGAAGCCCGAATGTGTTTAAATTTAACCCTTCACGGGCGTAGACACAAAGATCGACTTGTTCCGGGTGTGGGTAAAATATTTGCCAGTGCAGTGCGTCTGACAGTGCAGATCCAGCTGGACAATCTCTGCCAGCCACAGCCTCCCCGGCCAACGAGGGGCTATCAGAAGAATAGATCATTAGTTTTCTCTTACTCTGTCCAGGGTGGGAGAAATAAGACTCAGCGGTGGGAATGTATAGCAACACGTTCAGCCACAAATGTGCCAGCGTATCCACACCCAAAGGCACATTTTCATCCCTGAAAGAGAAACATACAACGGACACTTTGCGTTTGCCTGCAAGGCGAAGAGATCTACGGCAGCCCTGCCACACATCCCCAAAGTTGATTCTGGACCCCAGATTCATGAGATGAGACGTGAGCATCTCTGTGTCCCATTCCGCACACTCCCGTGAGTGAGCGCATATCAGAAAATCGTCCAGGGGTGCGTTTCCCGTACAACTATATAGCTCGCTGCTTAACTACCATAGTACGATGCATCGTTGGAGAAATCAACTAGCTAGTCACGACTGTTTCCCGAAACCATATGTCGCAAAGTATCGTTCAAGCATGTTGGTTTATGACATCTCGCACGTGGTGGACTAATAACTTATTTTAATTAATTTGTTTGAGATCGAATTAACGCTAGATTTTGTCATACAAGTTACAGACATGGCATCTGAAGACTATTTCTAATTTTTCTCAGTTATTTTGCTTTATTACCAGACTCAATATTTGGCTCGTTCTTACATAGTAGAGCACGTTTGCACATGCACAGTCTTCAAAAACGGTGCTTTAAATCTCTTGACAAACTAAAAGACGTAAATTACATTTGTATGTATTCTAAATAAATAACACTGGTTGTACTGAATGTCAGCTTGCTTATTTTGCTAAAGATAAGGATTTATTCAGTCTACATCTCATGTAAACTAGAAACTATGCTTCTAACAACCACACAAGTTTGCGATGCTGTTTGCGAACGTTCGTTGGAACGATGGTTTCGGGAAACACCAAATTGTTGAACTATGCTGATAACAACGGAACTTGCGACCATAGTTGGTTAACGATGCTTTGGGGAAACGCACCCCAGATAAGCAGATATTCTGGGCTCATTGTGTCTCAGCGCTGATAACGCTGCCTCTCTGCACCTGCTGAACCCGTGCAGAGTTAGGCTGAAGCTGAATGGAAGAATAAAAAAAAAATTGTACACTTCGCTCTGAAAGGAAAAGCTGATATATTTCCTGTGTGCAGGACAGATGCTTATATGCAGTGGTGGAGGAAGTACTGAATCTCAGGACTTAAGTAAAAGTACAAATAACCAGAGACATATTTACTTTAGTAAAAGTATAAGTACCACAATGAAAACCCTACTTAAGTAAAAAGTACCTGATTTTAAATGTACTTTAAGTATTAAAAGTAAAAGTACTTGCATAACAGTTTATTCTCTTAATGTCTATATTCTATATGCTGTTTTAAGTTACTCTGGGTTAACATCAGCAATGACCTTACCTGGTCTGCTCACACGGACAAGGTGGTCAAAGCGGCCCGGAAACGCCTATTCTTCTTGTGGAGACTGAAGAAGTTTGGCATGGACCCAGTCATCTTCACTAACTTCTATAGATGTACAATTGAGAACACACTGACTGTCTGTATCACAGTGTGGTATGGGAGCTGCATTGACAGGGAACGAAAAATACTATGCAGTGTGGTTAGGTCTGCAGAGTTCATCATTGGCAGGAAGCTCCCAGCCCTACAGGACATCTACCACACACGATGCCTCAAGAAAGCGGGCAGTATTCTAAGAGACTGTTACCATCCATCTTTCAGTCTTTTTACCCTGCTGCCTTCAGTAGATTCGGTAGATACCAAAGCATCCGGGCCCGCACACAAAGACTGGATAACAGCTTTTTCCCAAGGGCCATCAGGCTCCTAAATGGACAATGACCATTTGTGAAGACCTAGTGATCTCTTCACTTTCTCTTTAGTTATCTATGCACTGTCACTTTAGTTATCTGGTTGCACCTAGTATATTATATGGTTATTATGTGGTGTCTTGTCATAAGAATATTAGTGCCAGCTTAACCTTGTGTTGTTCTGTGCATCTGACAATAAAAGACTTGAACTTGAACTTCTAATAATTAGGGCTGTAACAATATGCAATATGAAACCGAAATCGCACCATTCAGATCCACGAACCTGTGTCACGGTGTGAGAAGGCAGAATCGCGACACACCCCTTATTTGAAGCTAACATTATACAATACATAGACCTACACCTCAAAACTAGTTGAGGATAAATTCTTTAAAATTGGGCAATCCCAGCGTTATGGACGTGACATTTGCAGTAAAAACTTGAAATATAAATTTGCAGAAAATGCATTTAATAGGCTACATATTGAAACTGTTTATATATCCATACTCCCTTCAGATATTAGAAAAATATCAGTCTACAGACACATGCATTTTATATTTAATATGAGGGAAATAGGCTACACATGCGTTACGGACGTGACACAAACAAATCTTTAACTTTTAGGTGGCAAAATATTTTTTTGTAATTCTATGAATTACACTGCGCAAACCAAAATTAATACTACCCACCGGATGAAGAAGGGTTGGCTCTCCACTGAACATAAAATATTCATTTTATCTTTTGTTCGCATTTATGAGGAAAAAAACAATGTTATGGACATCACCGCTCTTGAAAGCGGCACTAAAAGACTGCTTTAAAACTTTCACAGAGCCCTCAAACAGGAGGCACAAAGCCATTCTTTAAAGTGAATTTCGTTTTGTATTATTTGTATCTTAATTTTAATCAATGTTTCATCAACCTCACATCAACCTCACATCAACCTCACAAATTGCCTTGATTTAATAAATAAGAAGTAAATATAGCAGACAATAGATAATCACGACACGGAGGCGCCGGCGCGTGAACTGGATTCATCTCATAAATGAACCGAAACTCAGCGTATAAGGTAGCCTACTTGCCTCACAGACCTGAGAAATACATATAGAAAGCTTGAAATGTCTACTTTTAAACAGAGCAACCCAAAACGAAAGAAAACAGACTGCTATCTGCTTATGTAATATCCTTATGAAATGTGCATTTCTCTCTGGCACGTTCACTACTGCGAAGATCGTGCATCGTACAGCATCGTCAACTTCATCTTTGCAGGCGACACTGACACAGAAAACACTTTAATTGTTTATTAATAAACAATTAAAATGTCTCCTTGCTATATTTTACATATTCATAATCATTATTTTTGCCGATTCTTTGTGACAGCTTTTAGGTGCTTTATTAGAAGCATTACATGTTACATGAACGCTCACTACCGTCATTTTTTTCAATCCCTGTTTTGGCAGGGTGGAAAAATGATCAGAAAATGTAACGAAACGTTGTAGAAATGTAGTGGAGTAGAAAGTATAATAATTGCTGCAAAAAGTAACGAAGTAAAAGACAAAAGTATGCACTATTGATTCTACTTAAGTACAGATACGTGAAAAATGTACTTAAGAAACAAAGTATTTGTACTTCGTTACATTCCACCACTGCTTATATGAAAGTAAGCATCCTTGAGATAAACCCCTGCAGATTGTGCGAGCGAGAGCTTTGTACGCACTACTGCAACTCTTTACTTTGGAATTGACAGCAAAGCATTGGCACGTCTTCAAAATACAGAATGCTGGCGAGAATGCTCAAGTCAGCCAAAACAAATTTGAGTCAATTACTCCGTTTTTAAAATAGTGGCCGTTTTGGTAGAATTATCGCTTAAAATACACTCTGTGTTCACCCGCTTTATTTCCCGACCTGACGGGTCCGCAAAATTTAGATCTCGTTTCCAGAATCTCACATTCAAATGTCTCTAACGGAAAGAAGGAGATTAAGTAGCCTATAACAATTCTAAATGCTATACAAAAATTGTGTTTGTGTCAATATAAATATTAGGCTATTTTAACATTGTACTGTCAGCAGAGAAAAAAAAAATGTCACAGAAAAAAATAATGAAATATAAATAAATTAAATAGGACAAAGCCTATCACTCAAATTTCTAAGCAACATAAACGAAAACCATATTGCCCTACTGACAAATGAAGTAGGCTATTTTCTGCCGAACTATTTCAAACATCCTTGCAAAAAAAGAATGTTGTTGACTGACAATGGTTTCAGTAGGCTACCAAACAGCTCCTCAGAGCTAGGTGTACAGGTGGTCAGAATGAAGTGCGGATACGCTGTCAAAAGATGTCGGGAGTGGGCTATTGTCAGTCAGACCGCCCGCTCCGTCTAAAGTATAGGTACACCAGAGTTCCGACCACTACCGTCTTTCTACTTTAACCCTCTGGGGACCAAGCTGTTTTTGGGGCCCTTGAGATGTTCTGACATGCTCTGACATTTGTGCTTTTTTCAGTTATTTATAAACATGTTAATGGCAAAGGTGTAAATTCACTCTATATAGCACAAACAGGGCTACCATAATATGCGAGCAACGTGTATGTAGATGTTTGTATTTTTAAGAGAATAATGTTTATGCGTGGTTATTTAAAAAAATAAAAATGAAAGTTGCTGAAATAAGACCACAAAACTCTGCATAATTAGCCATTCATTCAGGTGTGACACTGACTGAGCCACAATGCAAGGACAAAATATATATTTTGAAGAAGACTTATATTGACCATTTAAGATTTTGCTTACATCTATCTTGTAAATATGTTTTGCTATTTTATAAAAAAGGTTACAATTACAACAATAATTACAATTTCAGCAATATTTCTGCAAAAAAGTACTCTTTCTTTGTAAAAAAAAAAAAAAAAAAGATTATAGGCCTACATTTTATCATATGTATTCATTAGTTTGAATATAGCCAACATTGGAACATCTTAGTCTATGACTTTATTTTTGACAAAATAGTATTTTATATATATATATATATATATATATATATATATATATATATATATATATGAGCAGAAAAGCTTATTTGATGTGACAGTATATTCTACAGTAAAAACTGTACCCAAATCTAGTCAACAAAATGTTGTCTTTCATACTTCGCCTGACTGTAACGTTGTTTTTATGAAATATTAGGGCATAGCCTATAAATGTTAATTTGCAGTTTAATACGTTGCTTATACAAATACATTTTATTTCAACATATTCCAGTCGATTTTTACTCATCTCAGTAGGCTATAGCAAAGCAGTTTATTCTTTCACACACAGATGCGCGATTCATATTTAGGCTAAACAGTCTTTACAAATATGTACCCTTCATTCATCTCACAGAAACGCGATTCATATTAGAAACGCGATTCATCTTTTTGTTTACATAGGCCTACACTAACGTTATAACGTTATTCCACATTAACACTTGAGAAAGGATAACTTAGCCTACCTCACTCCTCAGCGGGATCTGCTCCTCATATACTCCTCATATCAGCACGGAAACTTTTCTCCATAAGGTAGGCTATATTATGCCTCTTTGTTTACAGCTGATGTGGGGGCGTTTCACAGACTGAAATGGTTCTCAGAATTTGCGTTTGAATAGCACGCGCTCTCCGGGGCGTGGTCAAATTACTTTTGAATGGCTCGTAATGAGCTCGACTGGAGTCGCTCTCTTTTTATACAGATTACAGAAGCTGATAATATTTGTTTTTTATATAAATTACTTCATTTAAAAGCTGCGATCTCAAGCTTTATGCCCGTGGGTCTGTTTGCCTGTTTGACTGAATTTTCGCGGAGTTATAGATCATTTTCGAACGCGTTTCAAATGGGAGTTTACTGACAGAGAGAAGGCAGAAATAGCATCATGTTAATTTTTCTTTATTTGTCAAAAAGCAAAACACTTTATTTTTATTGCGAGTATACAGAAAAAAAATAGAAACTGAACAGGATCGATTGATGTATTACACGAAAATGAAAGATCAAAATTAACAGAGCATTTTGTGTTTATTTTTCATTGCTAAAAAAAAAAACGAGCAAAACTCGCCCGCGCGTTTTTGGTCCCCAGAGGGTTAAAATTTAATCCCGCGCCGCATGATTCCTTATGGGCGTTTCACACAGTATGACTACAGCTTTTCTAAAGTTGTGTAAGAGTTTTGTGCAGCATTTAGGACTTCCAAAATAATCCGGCGGGCCAGAAAATATTGCTGGCGGGCCAGTTTTGCCCCGCGGACCGCCAGTTGCCGACCCCTGCTGTACATGCTACCATTAGGAGATATCATTAGGAAACATGGAATTAGCTTCCACTGTTATGCCGATGATACTCAGCTGTACTTTTCTTTAAAACCTAACGAAACCTACCAATTCACAAAATTAACGGAATGCATAGCTGATATAAAAACTGGATGACTAGTAATTTCCTACTACTAAATTCTGAAAAAACAGAGATTCTAATTATTGGACAAAAAACTTCCACACGTAATAACCTAGAATACTGTCTAACACTTGATGGCTGCTCTGTTAAGTCTTCGTCGTCGGTTAGGAATCTGGGTGTGCTCTTTGATACCAATCTTTCATTTGAAAGTCACGTGTCTAGTATCTGTAAAACCGCATTTTTCCATCTTAAAAATATATCTAAATTACGTCATATGCTCTCATTGACAAATGCGGAACAATTAGTTCATGCGTTCATGACCTCAAGGCTAGATTATGGTAATGCTCTACTGGGTGGTTGCCCTGCATGCGTAATAAACAAACTACAGCTAGTTCAAAACGCAGCAGCTCGAGTTCTTAGCAGAACCAGGATTGCATTGGCTCCCTATTAAACATCGTATACATTTTCAAATATTGCTGATTACTTACAAAGCACTAAATGGTTTAGCTCCGCAGTACTTAAGGGAGCTCTTAACGCATTATAGTCCTTCACGTCTATTGCGATCTCAAAATTCCGGCCAGTTAAGAATACCTAGAATATCAAAATCGACTGCTGGCGGTAGATCCTTTTCCTATTTAGCACCAAAACTTTGGAACAGTCTTCCTACCATTGTCCGGGAAGCAGACACACTCTGTCAGTTCAAAGCCAGATTAAAGACACATCTCTTTGACCTAGCATTCACATAATACATTATAGACTTCTATAATCCAATGTTAGACTGCATAGATTAGGTCAGCCGGAACTGGGAACACTTCCGCACACATAAGAAGAATGGCATCTACGCTATTTTTTGTGTTTTTGTTTATCCTGAGGTTTTCCCGCAGCCTGCCGGATCCAGGCCATATCCAGATCTGACGAAGGACCTTCGCCTGGACCCGATGACAACGCAGTGCTGAAGTGCCAACTAGTCTCTCCCCTGTGAAGGATCCCTTTCCCACTCTACAGATAAATCGCTGTCAGGATAATTTCAGTTTCGTGTTCTACCCTGAAGTGATAAAATTCTGTATCAAAATGTTAAGGCCAGACAAGTTGTTTAAGGCTTGGTTTGTAGGGAATTACAAACCTGCGCACATATATTCAAATGCACATAATTATAAATTAATTCTTGATGCGCACGCCATCAGCGTTTCTCTAATGATATAACTAATGATCCTTGCGACGGAAGTGAATCAATCAAAACTAACGTGAGCTGGAAAATATCTTTATTCAAGAACCGCTATAAAGCCAAAACAATCTGTTACCTTAAATTATCCGTTTGTTACTATAAAGCCGCTTTGAAACAATTTACATTGTTAAAAGCGCTATATAAATGAAGATGACTTGACTGAAATTTAAGGCCATGTTAAAAGCACATCTTTTAAGACTTCCTGGGCATCTTCATGATGGGTGTTTGATCATTATCTTGTCTTTTATTTTCCTCTCTCTGTGCTGTTATTTACGTTTAGTTATTGTGAACCACTTGGGCAACAGCTGCTGCAATATAAAAATGAAACTATTCAGGCAAATTAATAACTAAAATAAAGAGACTTAAAGTAGCCTATATGATTTATTTGTTAAACAGGAAAAGCATTCCATACGTCAATGGTAAAATCAACACCGTTAACTGCATGCATGGCCACATTCTTTATGGCCAGGAGGATCCACCCTTAGTGACAGGACATTGGCCCTCAGGGTGAGTTTTTTGGCAGTTTTCAGCACATACTGCAGGCTTTGCTGGTTCGGCCCCAGGCATCACTGGAGGCTCTGGAGGACCCCCCTTAGGGCCAGAACATGGGGCATCAGGGTGAGTTTGTTGGCAGCTTTCGGCACACACTGACGGCTTTGCTGGTTCAGACGCAGGCTTCACTACAGGCTCTGGAGGACCCCCCTTAGGGCCAGGACATTGGCCATCAGGGTGAGTTTTTTGGCAGCTTTCAGCACATACTGCAGGCTTTGCTGGTTCGGCCCCAGGCATCACTGGAGGCTCTGGAGGACCCCCCTTAGGGCCAGAACATGGGGCATCAGGGTGAGTTTGTTGGCAGCTTTCGGCACACACTGAAGGGTTTGCTGGTTCAGACGCAGGCTTCACTACAGGCTCTGGAGGACCCCCCTTAGGGCCAGGACATTGGCCATCAGGGTGAGTTTTTTGGCAGCTTTCAGCACATACTGCAGGCTTTGCTGGTTCGGCCCCAGGCATCACTGGAGGCTCTGGAGGACCCCCCTTAGGGCCAGGACATTGGCCATCAGGGTGAGTTTGTTGACAGCTTTCGGCACACACTGAAGGCTTTTCTGGTTCGGACTCAGGCTTCACTGCATGGATTCAGATAGTCAGCTTTAGTCAGTCCATTTTGCAACATTCAGTCTTAGATGTACAGTACAAAACACACAAAGCATGGACAGCAAGTTGTACTTACAGAAAGAATTTTGGTGAACGATAAAATAAATCCAACTGAAACAACGAGAAGGCTGACTCAAACACTAATAGAACATAAATACCTGTAAATGGAGCCATACACTGACGTCCACATCCATTGCTGCAGCATTTCTCATGTTTCGGACAGTCACTATCAAAGGAACACAACTCAGCACAATTTCCTCCTCCAGATTTTATGCTTGGACACTGTCCTGGCTTTTCTGTGATACAGACACATGACAGAAATGAAAAAAAGTGGTCAAAGATCAGAGTAGGTTTTACAAGAAAATACTAGTTCAGTCTTTCTATTTTATAGTTTCACATTTAGTTCAGTTTAATTAACATTGTCCTCCAGAGCAGTCTCGATCACAAGTACATCCTCCACGGCACGACCGTCACCTTTACCAGACACCACAGGAGTGTTGTTGCAATAGTTTCAGTATTTATAAGTCAGGGGTTTCGCAGTGTGCGTCTCAAACTTGAAAATATTCATACATTTATCTGCTTCAAAATCAAGTAGAAATACCATTTATAACTAAACTGACAATTAGTTTCAAAGACACAGAGTGCCATTACAACCTACCCCACTACTGGTGAGGTGTGTTATAGAAGCACAATGCAGAAAGAAGACATCCATCAATATGTTGTTCATAAGTTTAATATTACAACTAATTGTACTGAACATCATATTTTGTAAGGCATTTATTTATGCATTTCTTCAGGCAGTGTAATGAAGCTAAAAGATCTTCTCACCTATGACTCCAGCGTGGTTTATGCTCAAACATGCAGACAGACACAATAAAACAACACTCAACGAGCAGTATACTTGAGCTGTCATCCTCTCGACCTGTGATCTCACAATCAACTCTACTGGAAAACGCACTTAATTAGTCAGTCAGTAGGGACAGTGAGACACACAAAACTACACCGAAAACATGTGCTGCTGAATCCGTCAACACACATTGCTGTCCAAAGATTTATAGATCCAAGGAAGTCTGGGTAATTCCAACCCTGATGAAACTCACCTGCGTGTAGCTTTCTAGTAGCCTAATCTTGAAGACCTTGATTAGCTTGTTCAGGTGTGTTTGATTAGGTTTGGAGGAGCGGAGCACTGTGGTCACGCCAGATGACATAATTAGAAGATTGAGTGTTTCTATGGCAACACTATCAATGACAAAATGGTCAGGTGGTCAGAGCTCTCAGAAAATTTTACCTTTTCAAGTTGTTGCTATGAATAACCTCTTACAGCTAAACTCTACAGGAAGTGGATCTCTACTGGCATAAATCTGTGTAGAATATAAAGAGACACAGCATACACAGACACAGGGGCATGTCTAAAATTGGAAACTGAATTACAATTGCTGATTGACTTGCAATGCGGATCCAAGTAATTATGACTAACAACAGTGTTTCAAGCAACTATAGGGAATATATATATATATATATATATATATATATATATATATATATATATATATATATTCTCTGTTCCCAGAGAACCGGGGTTACGCAAGTGACCTAACGTTCTCTTTCAAACGCTATTTAAGGCCATACAGTTGATGGGGCTCTAGCGTTTTGAATAGTGTTTATAACCTTCTGCAGAAGCCCGAATGTGTTTAAATTGAACCCTTCACAGGCGTAGACACAAAGATCGACTTGTTGAGGGTGTGGGTAAAATATTTGCCAGTGCAGTGCGTCTGACAGTGCAGGTCCAGCTGGACAATCTCTGCCAGCCACAGCCTCCCCGGCCAACAAGGGGCTATCAGAAGGATAGATCATTAGTTTTCTCTTACTCTGTCCAGGGTGGGAGAAATTAGACTCAGCGGTGGGAATGTATAGCAACACGTTCAGCCACAAATGTGCCAGCGTATCCACACCCAAAGGCACATTTTCATCCCTGAAAGAGAAAGATACAGCGGACACTTTGCGTTTGCCTGCAAGGCGAAGAGATCTACGGCAGCCCTGCCACACATCCCCAAAGTTGATTCTGGACCCCAGATTCATGAGATGAGATGTGAGCATCTCTGTGTCCCATTCCGCACACTCCCGTGAATGAGCACATACTGTATCAGAAAATCATCCAGATAAGCAGATATTCTGGGCTCATTGTGTCTCAGCGCTGATAACGCTGCCTCTCTGCACCTGCTGAACCCGTGCAGAGTTAGGCTGAGCCTGAATGGAAGAATTCAAAAAAATGTGTACACTTCGCTCTGAAAGGAAAAGCTGATATATTTCCTGTGTGTAGGACAGATGCTTATATGCAGTGGTGGAGGAAGTACTGAATCTCAGTACTTAAGTAAAAGTCCAAATAACCAGAGACATAATTACTTTAGTAAAAGTAGAAGTACCACAATGAAAACCCTACTTAAGTAAAAAGTACCTGATTTCAAATATACTTTAAGTATTAAAAGTAAAAGTACTTGCATAATTTATTCTCTTAATGTCTATATTCTAATAATTAGGGCTGTAACAATATGCAATATGAAACCGAAATAGCACCATTCAGATCCACGAACCTGTGTCACGGTGTGAGAAGGCAGAATCGCGACACACCCCTTATTTGAAGCTAACATTATACAATACATAGACCTACACCTCAAAACTAGTTGAGGATAAATTCTTTAAAATTGGGCAATCCCACCGTTATGGACGTGATATTTGCAGTAAAAACCTGAAATATAAATTCTCAGAAAATGCATTTAATAGGCTACATATTGAAACTGTTTATATATCCATACTCAGTTCAGACATTAGGAGTCCAGACATTAGAAAAATATCAGTCTACATACACATGCGTTTTATATTTAATATGAGGGAAACAAAAAAATCTTGAACTTTTAGGTGGCAAAATATTTTTTTGTAATTTCTTACACTGCGCAAACCAAAATTAATACTACCCACCGGATGAAGAAGGGTTGGCTCTCCACTGAACATAAAATATTCATTTTATCTTTTGTGTTCGCATTTATGAGGAAAAAAACAATGTTACGGACGTCACCGCTCTTGAAAGCGGCACTAAAAGACTGCTTTAAAACTTTCACAGAGCCCTCAAACAGGAGGCACAAAGCCATTCTTTAAAGTGAATTTCGTTTTGTATTAATTGTATCTTAATTTTAATCAATGTTTTATCAATCAATTGCCTTGATTTAATAAATAAGAAGTAAATATAGCAGACTATAGCAGATAATCACGACACGGAGGCGCCGGCGCGTGAACTGGAGCTCGTCTCATAAATGAACCGAAACTCAGCTTATAAGGTAGCCTACTTGCCTCACAGACTTGAGAAATATATATATATAGAAAGCTTGAAATGTCTACTTTTAAACAGAGCAACCCAAAACAAAAGAAAATAGACTGCTATCTGCTTATGTAATCCTTATGAAATGTGCATTTCTCTCTGGTGCGTTCACTACTGCGAAGATCGCGAATCAGCATCGTCAACTTCATCTTTGGAGCCGACACTGACACAGAAAACACTTATTTATTAATAAACAGTTAAATGTCTCCTTGCTATATTTTACATATTCATAATCATTATTTTTGCCGGTTCTTTGTGACAGCTTTTAGGTGCTTTATTAGCAGCGCCACCCTTACATGTTACATGAACGCTCACCACCGCATCAGCACCGAAAACATAGAGATTTTTTTCAATCCCTGTTTTGGCAGGGTGGAAAAATGACCTGTGCACTTGTAATGACACATCAAGGATGTTAAGAGGCTAAAAGCAGGTTTAAAACTTGCCCCATTGAAGTCAACAGGGTGCAAATTTTAAAACGAGGATAACACGTTGTAGGCAACACAGATTTTTGTCGTTGTTCTCTGTACTGACAGCACTCCAAATGTACAAAAAAATGAGCTCAGTGTTAAAATTGACCGGAGTTCTCCTTTAATAGTCTTTAATAATAAATACATGTTCAAATTAAAACCTTAATAGCGCTTCAGGTGATATGCTTTAGTTATTTTGTTTATCCTATTTACCTGCATTGCCCTGTCAATTAGATGCAAATGTGCGCATTTGTTACTTCTTGACGCCTAATTTGCATACAGAACGTCCCCAGTTAATGACTTACATCAATAGTCTTTCCCCCTGAAATTTAGTAATCTAAATTGGTGAATTTAGAAGAAATCTACAGATGCAAACAGATGGAGGATACACTCTAAAATATGTAGTAAATCTGAGTAACTGCATCTGGTACATTAATACATAAAACTGAGTAGAAATAAGTTAACATTAAACATTAGAAATAACAATATTTATAAATTAACTTTTTATTTATGAGTAATTTAACTTTTTTTATTTCCTCTAAACCTTTATAAAATAGTATCCCATACAACCACAAATACATACATGACATTGGCTTTTATTGAATTTTTACTCAATTATTTTGGTAAGTTTAATTCAAACAATCAAGTAAGATTTTCAGAGATTTTATTTAGTTAATAAAGTTAAAAATTTCTGTAATATTTACTTAGCCACAGAATATTTTTAAGTCAAGTCAAGTCAAGTCATTTTCATTTATATAGCGCTTTTAACAATGTAGATAGTCTCAAAGCAGCTTTACAGAGATAAATGTATAATTTAACGTAAGATTGTTTTGGCTTTATAGCGGTTCTTTAATAAAGTTATTTTCCAGCTAAAGTTAGTTTTGATTGATTCGCTTCCGTCGCAACGATCATTTGTTTTTAAATTAGGGCCGCCAAGACGACACCATTCTCTCTACACAGACTTTAAACGCGAACCTGTGAGAAACGCTGATGGCGTTCAGATGCGCATTAAGAACGGGTTCTATAGTTATGTGCGTTTGAATATATGTGTGCAGGTTTGGAATTCCCTGCAAACCAAGCCTAAACAAATTACTGGTGTTTCCTTATAGTTTTGATTCAGAATTTTATTTTATTTTATCAATTCGGGGTAGATACGCAAATTGAGTTTTCCCGACGACGCGTTATCTGTAGAGTGGGAAAGGGATCCTCCATAGGGAGAGACTAGTTGGCACTTCAGCACTGCGTTGACATCGGGTCCAGGCGAAGGTCCTTCATCAGATCTGGAAACGGCCTGGATCCGGCAGGCTGCGGGAAAACCTTGGGATAAACAAAGACACTAAAATTAGCGTAGATGCCATTCTTCTCATGATGTAACAAGTACATCAGGATTTATGGGAAGTGTTCCCGGTTCCAGCTGACCTAATCTATGCAGCCTAATATTGAATTATAGAAGTCTATAATGTATTATGTGAATGCTATGTCAAAGAGATGTGTCTTTAATCTAGATTTGAACTGACAGAGTGTGTCTGCTTCCCGGACAATGGTAGGAAGGCTGTTCCAAAGTTTTGGTGCTAAATAGGAAAAGGATCTACCGCCAGCAGTCGATTTAGATATTCTAGGTATTATCAACTGGCCGGAATTTTGAGATCGCAATAGACGTGAAGAAGTATAATGCGTTAAGAGCTCGCTCAAGTACTGCGGAGCTAAACCATTTAGTGTTTTGTAAGTAATCAGCAATATTTTAAAATTGATGCAATGTTTAATAGGGAGCCAGTGCAGTTTTGACAGAACCGGGCTAATATGGTCATACTTCCTGGTTCTAGTAAGAACTCGAGCTGCTGCGTTTTGAACTAGCTGTAGTTTGTTTATTAAGCGTGCAGGGCAACCACCCAGTAGAGCATTACAATAATCTAGCCTTGAGGTCATGAACGCATGGACTAATTGTTCCGCATTTGTCAATGAGAGCATATGACGTAATTTAGATATATTTTTAAGATGGAAAAATGCGGTTTTACAGATACTAGACACGTGACTTTCAAATGAAAGATTGGTATCAAAGAGCACACCCAGGTTCCTAACCGACGACGAAGACTTAACAGAGCAGCCATCAAGTGTTAGACAGTATTCTAGGTTATTACGTGAGGAAGTTTTTTGTCCAATAATTAGAATCTCTGTTTTTTCAGAATTTAGAAGTAGGAAATTACGAGTCATCCAATTTTTTATATCAGCTATGCATTCTGTGAATTTAGTGAATTGGTAAGTTTCGTTAGGTTTTGAAGAAATATAGAGCTGAGTATCGTCGGCATAACAGTGGAAGCTAATTCCATGTTTCCTAATGATATCTCCTAATGGTAGCATGTACAGAGTGAACAGCAGCGGTCCTAGTACTGAGCCCTGTGGTACGCCATACTGAACTTGTGATTGATAAGACATCTCTTCATTTACTGCTACAAACTGATAACGGTCAGATAAGTATGATTTAAACCATGCTAGTGCAATTCCACTAATGCCAACATAGTTTTCTAGTCTATTTAAAAGAATGTTGTGGTCAATGGTGTCAAACGCAGCACTAAGATCGAGTAACACTAATAGAGAGACACAACCACGATCGGATGATAAGAGCAAATCATTTGTTACTCTAACGAGAGCAGTCTCAGTACTATGGTATGGTCTAAATCCGGACTGAAAATCCTCGCAGATATCATTTCTTTCTAGAAAGGAACATAGTTGTGAAGATACTGCCTTTTCTAGTATCTTTGACAGAAAAGGTAGATTCGAGATCGGCCTGTAATTGACTAATTCTGAAGGATCAAGTTGCATTTTTTTAACAAGTGGTTTAATCATAGCCAGCTTAAAGTTTTTTGGTACGTATCCTAGAGACAAAGATGAATTAATGATATTTAGAAGAGGATCTATGACCTCTGGAAGCATCTCTTTCATTAGCTTAGTCGGTATAGGGTCTAACATACATGTTGTAGATTTAGATGATTTAACGAGTTTAGTAAATTCTTCCTCTCCTATAGCAATGAATGAATCAAATTTTTCCTCAGGGAGACTACAAGAGTGTAGTAAGTTTAAAACAAACTCCATCTAAATGTGGATTTTGAAGGTTTTATTTGATGATGATGATACAGTCCTCCCTCAAATGTGAAACTAAGTCCATGTCAGTCACCATCAGTTATTGTGTATGTGTGTGTGTGTGTGTGTGTGTGTACATGCATAGCAATAATAATATTAATGTATTTGATTAAAACATTAAGGCAATTCAGTCTTCTGATGCTTGGTTGTGTGAAGCTAAAAAGTTATTTTGCTTGTGAAACAAAACGTATTTAAACAATTAATAAATATATACTTGAAACTAGTAGCATAGAAAATGTTTTCAAAACATGCACATTGTGAAATGGTTTCCTTTGCTGCTCTATAAACCTAGTGAATACTAAGGAGACCATGGTTTCTGTGTGAACTGATTATTTTGTAGACATCTTTTGAAAATGAAACAATTGCGTGAGTTTGAGGAAGATAAAATGAATTAACTTTTTTAATTAAGGTGAGACACTACAGGTGAATAGGGTAAAATTTTAAAATAATAGATATCACCATGAAACTTCCTCAGTTCATTACTTACACAAGTTCATAAAAAAAATGTTTTACAAGTTTTGGAATTTTTTATGTTTAATTATGCAAATTAGGTATTATCTCATTAAATATGTGCAATTTTGCATATTTTTTCAGTAGATATATCTGAAAATATGATAAAGCCAGAAGCAAAATTATTTTTTCATTTTGATTACACACAAGATGAAAAAAGATGTTCAGAGGGATTTCAGGATATATGCTTTCATTAACTAGGAAATCAAAATATACTGTCCATAGCCTTACAATATCGATTTTCACCATTTTTTTTTAATTAAAATGTCACATAAATCAGGCCAGGAATGATTTATTAACAAATCCCTCTGAACAGATCTTCAGAATACTGCTAAGTGTATAACTGGAAAGTTTGGTGTACACAGGTGCTACATAGGCTGAGATGTTTCTACTGGAGAATGACAAAAAAAACGCAAACATTTTTTTTTGAGAAACCGGCAGTTAAAGATTTAATAGCTCTAAATGAGATTTCGTCTTTAGCTTTAAATCCCCCTTTGGACATTCACGATTGGTTACTGATAGAAAGGAAATGCCCATATTTGGTTTACATAGCGTTGACCCAGAGCTTTACAACAATCCCGGACATGACAGTCTTCAGTGAACAGACGGAGCTCGGCATGTCGCGTTGGAATACTAACTTCCTGGTAAATTCGGGAGAAACTTACTGCCGCAAGTAAACAAAATGTAATAAAATAAACATCGTAATGTATATTTTCAGCGTTTTCTTTATAGCAGCTTGAAAGAATCCATATTGAAGGAGTAAACTCGGCCAAAATCTCAAAACTGACCACTGCATAAAAAATCTATGTTTTTGCCTGCCGTGTCTCCCGGAAAGGCGTCCAGGAGGCATCCGGAAAAGATGCCCGAGCCACCTCAGCTGGCCCCTCTCGATGTGGAGGAGCAGCGGGTCTACTCTGAGCTCCTCCCGAGTGAACGAGCTTCTCACCCTATCTCTAAGGGATCGCCCAGCCACCCTGCGGAGAAAGCTCATTTTGGCCGCCTGTATCCGGGATCTTGTCCTTTTGGTCATGACCCACAGCTCATGACCATTGGTGAGAGTTGGAACGTAGATTGACCGGTAAATCGAGAGCTTTGCCTTGCGGCTCAGCTCTTTCTTCACCACGACAGACTGGTACATCAACCGCATTACTGCAGAAGCTGCACCGATCCGTCTGTCAATCTCCCGTTCCATCCTTCCCTCACTCGTGAACAAGAGCCCAAGATACTTGAACTCCTCCACTTGAGTCAGGAACTCTCCACCAACCTGAAGCGGGCAAACCACCCTTTTCCGACTGAGAACCATGGCCTCGGATTTGGAGGTGCTGATTCTCATCCCAGCCGCTTCACACTCGGCTGCAAACCGCCCCAGTGCATGCTGAAGGTCCTGGTCTGATGGGGCCAGCACGACAACATCATCCGCAAAGAGCAGAGATGAAATCGCGTGGTCCCCAAACCTGACACCCTCCGGCCCCTGGCTGCGCCTATGAATTCTGTCCATACAAATTATGAACAGAACCGGCGACAAAGGGCAGCCCTGCCGGAGTCCAACATGCACCGGGAACAAGTCTGACTTACAGCCGGCAATGCGAACCAAGCTCCTGCTCCGGTCGTACAGGGACCGGATAGCCCTTAGCAAAGGGCCCCGAACCCCATACTCCCAGAGCACCCTTCACAAAATGCCGCGAGGGACACAGTCGAATGCCTTCTCCAAATCCACAAAGCACATGTGGATTGGTTGGACAAACTCCCATGAACCCTTCAGCACCCTGGAGAGGGTATAGAGCTGGTCCAGTGTTCCACGACCGAGACGAAAACCACACTGTTTCTCCTGAATCCGAGGTTCTACTATCGGCCATATTCTCCTCTCCAGTACCCTGGCATAGACTTTCCCGGGGAGGCTGAGAAGTGTGATCCCCCTATAGTTGGACCACCACCCCGGTCTGCCAGTCTAAAGGCACTGTCCCCGACCGCCACGCGATGCTGAAGAGGTGTGTCAGCCAAGACAGCCCCACAACATCCAGAGACTTGAGGTACTCAGGGGGGATCTCATCCACCCCCGGTGCCTTGCCACCGAGGAGTTTCTTGGCTACCTCGGTGACTTCAGTCCGGGTGACGGACGAATCTGCCTCCGAGCTCTCAGCCTCTGCTTCCTCAATGGAAGACGTGACGGCGGGATTGAGGAGGTCCTCAAAGTATTCCTTCCACCATCCGATGACATCCCCAGTCGAGGTCAACAGCTGCCCACCTCCACTGTAAACAGCGTTGGTAGGGCAATGCTTCCCCCTACTGAGGCGCCGGACGGTTTGCCAGAATCTTTTCGAGGACGACCGATAGTTCTTCTCCATGGCCTCTCCGAACTCCTCCCAAGCCCGATTTTTTGCCTCCACAACCACCCGGGCTGCAGTCCGCTTGGCCTTTCGGTACCCGTCAGCTGCCTCAGGAGTCCCACAAGCCAGCCAGGCCCGATAGGACTCCTTCTTCAGCTTGACGGCATCCCTTACTTCCGGTGTCCACCACCGGGTTCGGGGATTGCCGCCTCGACAGGCACCGGAGACCTTACAGCCACAGCTCCGAGTGGCCGCGTTGACAATGGAGGTAGGGAACATGGTCCACTCGGACTCAATATCTCCAGACTCCCTCGGGATCTGGTCGAAGCTCTGCCGGAGGTGGAAGTTGAAGATCTCTCTGACAAATAAGTAAAACAAAAGGAAATAAGGTTTTTAAGAGTTTAGAGATGACTGGCACACAAAGGAAGGGTGGTCCCTAGGAAGGTGGTCTATATAATGGAATGTAGCAAGGGGTTCGGGGCCTTGTGTTACTCAGATGAGCCCATGATGTTGAAGGACCTCAAAGAATTCAGCATCATGTATTTTAATGTTGGGTTTACATCTCTTCTCTTTATTCCAGAGCATTTGATGTTTTGTATCGATTATCTTAGAATTGATTATGAAATTGGCATGATACATTTACCTGACATAATAAATTGTTACATTTGATTATTCTAACCGTCTTTGACATTATTTTCATTAAAGAGTTAAAAAGAATAGTCAAACATTCGCTCACATTTAATGATGCACATATATCATTAAAACCTTTTCATTTATGGAGTCAGATGAAATAACTTTCAAATGTATTGCATTTAATCAAAAAATACTTTGCCTCGAGAAAAGACAGTAACACGTAGAGACCTTCCGCGCTGCCTATTTTTGGTGTAATGACATCTTCTGTCTATCAGAGCGATGCACATCCCCGGTCTCCTAAACCACACAGCAGACATGCTTTCAAGGAACGGGATTCCTCACGGAGAGTGGAGACTTCATCCCAGGTCGGATGATCTGGGACCTCTTCTGCATCTGTTTGTAACGAGGCGCGTTGTGTGGCTGCTTCAGAGACCTTAGGGGAGCTAGACGCCATGCCCTACCGAGTGTTGGACACACTCACAGAGTCTCGTGAGCCTTCCACCGGGCACCTTTATGCTCTAAAATGGGGATCGTTTGTAAAATGGTGCAGTGACGCAGATAACGACCCAGAGACCCCCGTGTCAGATGTTTTACATTTCCTGTAGCACAGGTTGGATAATGGGAGCCTGCCGTCCACGCTAAAGGTTTATGTGGCCACTATTGCCTCGTTTCGTTCCCCGGTTGATGGGCAATAGATCGGAAGGCATGCTCTGGTGATCAGATTTCTCAGGGGAGCAAGGAGGTCACATCCTCTGCGGCCACCTTCAATGCCCCCTTGGGATCTGGCGCTGGTTTTGAAGGCTCTCTCTTTACCATCGTTTGAGTCCTTGGCTTCTATCACTGTTAAGGAACTCTCTCTGAAAACTGCTCTGCTTCTTGCCCTGGCTTCTGCCAAGTGCACTGGGGATTTACTTGCTTTCTTGGTGGATGGTGATTGTATTTGTTTTGGACCCTGCAACTGCAGTGTCACTCTCCGGCCGAGATGGGGTTACGTTCCTAAGTCTCTATCCCCTTTAAAGAACAGGTCATTCCTCTACCCGCTTTATCTGCCAAGCCATCAACCTGAAATTTTCTGTTTTGAATTTCTAAAAATCACAGCTTCATCGGAATGTTATGAAACTTGGTCACTTTTATGGCATTAGGTATGTGAACACACAAAAAAATTGAGGTCATGATCCGAGCATGCTAAGTGGTCGTAAAAACAATTGTCACACTTGTGCTCTTCGGTCAAAAATGACTGACCATAGGAAATGAATGGGAAATTGACAAAAACAACAAAATTCTGAGAATATGTGTGTGTACAATCTACAAATCGGCCACAGTGCAGAAAAAAAGTGCTCAACAATGAAGGGGCGACACTCTAAAACATCAAGAGTGCAAAAAAGACACACCCACCCACACACACACACATACAAACACACTTTTATACACATACACACCAATGAATTGTGATTAAAAATAAATCTGTTTTGAATTTTTAAAAAGCACAGCTTTATCGAAATGTTACGAAACTTGGTGACTTTTATGGCATTAGGTATGTGAACACTCAAAAAAAAATGAAGGCATGATTCGAGCAGGCTAAGTGGTCGTACAAAAACAATTAGTCACACTTGTGCTATTCGGTCAAAAATGATCGACCATAAAAAATGAATGGGAAATTGACAAAAACACAAAAAATCACTACAAATCGGCCAGGATGCAGAAAAAAAGTGCTCAGCAATGAAGGGGTGAAACTCTAAAACATCAATAGTGAAAAACATAACATAATTAATAATTATAATGAATTTATATATATATATATATATATATATATATATATATATATATATAATTATCATTAAAATGATTAAAATAATAATTAATATAATGTTAAAAAAATATATATATATAAATAATAATAAGCTGTGATAAAGCATACTGTTTATTTTTGTCATTTTTAAATGAATCGTAATGTTACCTGTAACAAAATGCTTTCTCTGTATTCAGGTTTGACTGTAGTAATACTGCAAAAACGTGTACACTTCACATCAAATTTATTTACAAAAAATGTATAAACCTTGGCAAAAAGTTTTATTTGAGAATTTCTAAAAAATACATTCAAATCTTCACCTTAAAAGTAATTTGGTCCAAAAACAACTAGAGAATTCACAAGCCTCTCCATAGATGTCCCTAATCTGACTTAAAAACAAAAAGTCTCTATATTGATCTGAAATACTGCAATAATTGAAGAAATATTTTTAAAAATGTGAGAAAAAAAAATTGTGTATTATTTTCAATGGCAAAAATTAGCCATAAATATTGCATAAATATTAATAAGTACCATCAAATCCTCTCAAAATACAAAAGAAAAAACTATTATTGACCAAAAATAAATTGCATTGGTTTTACTGGGGTGGAGGAAGTTTCATTTTTAGGTGTCCGGTCACTTCTGACCGGGAAGATAACACGTGTTCCACCCAAACGAAGAGCACCTGATAGGTAGTTTTGTGTTTTATATTGTGTAGGTCTCCAGCTAACCGGTTAACTCACATTATTGCTGTCTTACAGAAATACTTCTGCTAAGCAGCTGTGGGCCACTATTACCTAAACTGTGTCTATTAATGCAGATTGTTTGTCGTTCTTACTACTTTGAGAAAGTAATCCATGCTTTTATACAAACACAAGAGGTATCATATATCCCCTATTCTGGCCTTACACTTGCTACCAGATCATTTTGGGATAAAGTACATTTGTATACTTTTAAAGCCCTGCACAGACTGGCACCAAAATATGTTTCTGAGCTCATACATTTTTATTACTCACAGAGATCATTAAGGTCCCAAAACCAGCTGCTCTTTAAAACTCCTTGGTCACGCTTAAAAGGCAAAGGAGATTGCGCTTTCTCAGTTGCAGCCCCAAAGTTGTGAAATGGTTTACCAATGTCTATCATATCCCAAGTTGTGAAATGGTTTACCAATGTCTATCAGATCCTCTACCTCTGTAAACATGTTTAAAACCCGTCTTAATACATATTTGTTTGGAGGGAGGCACGTGACCTGTGAGCATGATGGCAGCGTAGTGTTCTGACTCCGCCAACCCTACTCATTTTCATTTATATATCCATGTTTATTCGCTAATTGCTCTACACTTTGTTTTATGTTTTGACTTTGGACATCGACAGTATGTCTTCTCGTCAAGGAAAATCGTCCAGCAAGCAAACGCAGCGTGATCAAGCGCACGAGGCAGAAAAGATGGAGGATTCGCTCGTCGCCATAATCGCCTCTGCTATGGAGAAACAACAGCAGTTTTTTAAAGGGCAGTTTAAAACGTTACAAGACAGGCTAGATAATATTCAGTCTGAGCTTTCCAGCTGCTCTAATGGGGTAAGAGAACTGCACGATCGATATGCCGCCAGATTGAGGAAAAGATGGCTGATTTGGAGGACCGGAGCCGCAGGGATAACGTTCGTATTATGAATCTCCCAGAAGGCATGGAAACCACAAATCTCACAACATATATCTCGGGATCTTTACCTGTATGGTTCCCTACGTTGACCGATGCTAAACCGGAGATCATGAGAGTTCATCGCATCGTCCCACCCAACACCTCTGGCAGGCCTCGCACGGTCATTATGAAGATGCTACGTTATACCGTTCGTGATTCAATTCTCCGGAGCTCTGGAACCGGTATCGAAGTCAAGGTATCGGTATTGGTATTGATATCGTTATGGGACATTTTTTAATGCTACCCAGTCCTAGGTAAAAGGCATGCAACTCCAAAGCAGAGCAGTTCTAAGCTGAATCACTGACTTTGGGAACGAAAGGCAGGATAGGCAGCAGCGTAAACCTTGCTGTCAACCGGACTGAAATTCAGACATGCCTGATGAACCGACAAGGCATGTAACCAACTCAACCACTCGCTTAGCTGAGAATAACGCAAGTAGTAAGACCATTTTAAGAGATAGAAGCTTAATATGAACACTCTCCAGAGGTTCAAACGGGGCTCGAGTTAAAGCATTCAGAACCGTGGACAAGTCCCATGGCAGCACCAGCCGCTTCGACACTGGTCTCAAACGCTTCACTCCCTTCATAAAACTACATATAAGACGGTGCCGTCCCACTGAAACTCCTTGAAGCCTACATAACAAGCCGAAATAGCAGCCAGGTAAAGTTTAATAAGAGAAAACGCTCTCCCATTGTTCATGAAGCTTAGCAAAAAGCAGAGTATCAGCGGGCTATCAGAAGGATAGATCATTCGTTTTCTCTTACTCTGTCCAGGGTGGGAGAAATTAGACTCAGCGGTGGGAATGCATACTGTAGCAACACGTTCGGCCACAAATGTGCCGGCGCATCCACATCCAAAGGACATACAGCGGACACTTTGCGTTTGCCTGCAAGGCGAAGAGATCTACGGCAGCCCTGCCACACATCCCCCAAAGTTGATTCTGGACCCCAGATTCATGAGATGAGACGTGAACATCTCTGTGTCCCGTTCCGCACACTCCCGTGAGTGAGCACATATCAGAAAATCATCCAGATAAGCTGATATTCTGAGCTCATTGTGTCTCAGCGCTGATAACGCTGCCTCTCTGCACCTGCTGAACCCGTGCTGAGCCTGAATGGAAGAATAAAAAAAAAAAAAATGTGTACACTTTCCTCTGAAAAGAAAAACTGATATATTTCCTGTGTGCAGGACAGATGCTTATATGAAAGTAAGCATCCTTGAGACCATTATAGTGGCCGTTTTGATAGAATTATCTATAAGATTATGTTACTTGTTTATAAGGTGTCACAATTTTGCCAGTTATCTTTCTAGTATACTGGCATTTTATAATCCATCTTGAGATAATGGCAACAGAGTTCTCATGTCAGAACCAAACTTTGGAATGAACTCCCACTTTCTGTAATGTCACTACTGAAATTTAAGGCCATGTTAAAAGCACATATTTTAAGACTTCCTGGACATCTTCATGATGGGTGTTTGATCATTACCTTGTCTATGTTTTTTTGTTGTTTCGCTGTACTATTTAGTTATTGTGAACCACTTTGGGCAACAGCTGCTGCAATATAAAAATTAAACTCTTCAGGCAAATGAATAAAATAACAAAATAAAGAGACTTAAAGTATGAGATTTATTTGTTAAAGAGGAAAAACATCCCATACATCAATGGTAAAGTCAACACCATTAACTGCATGCATGGCCAAATTTTTTATGGCCAGGAGGATCCCCCCTTAGGGCCAGGACATTGGCCATTAGGGTGAGTTTTTTGGCAGTTTTCAGCACATACTGCAGGCTTCACTGGTTCGGCCGCAGGCTTCACTACAGGCTCTGGAGGACCCCCCTTAGGGCCAGGACATTGGCCATCAGGGTGAGTTTTTTGGCAGTTTTCAGCACATACTGCAGGCTTCACTGGAGGCTTTGCTGGTTCGGCAACAGGCTTCACTACAGGCTCTGGAGGACCCCCCTTAGGGCCAGGACATTGGCCATCAGGGTGAGTTTTTTGGCAGTTTTCAGCACATACTGCAGGCTTCACTGGAGGCTTTGCTGGTTCGGCAACAGGCTTCACTACAGGCTCTGGAGGACCCCCCTTAGGGCCAGGACATTGGCCACCAGGGTGAGTTTTTTGGCAGTTTTCAGCACATACTGCAGACTTTGCTGGTTCAGCTGCAGGCTTCACTGCATGGATTCAGATAGTCAGCGTTAGTCAGTCCATTTTGCAACATTCAGTCTTAGATGTACAGCACAAAACACGCAAAGCATGGACAGAAAGAATTGTATTTTAAGTATTATTCATCATCTATTTATACGTCAGGGGTTTCGCAGAGTGCATCTCAAATTTGAAAATATTCCTACATTTATCTGCTTCAAATCAAGTAGAAATACCATTTACAACTAAACTGACAATTAATTTCAAAGACAAAGAGTGCCATAACAACCTACCCCACTACTGGTGAGGCATGTTATAGAAGCACAATGCAGAAAGAAGACATCTATCAATATGTTGTTCATAAGTTTAATATTACAACTAATTGTACTGAACATCATATTTTGTAAGGCATTTATTTATGCATTTCTTCGGGCAGTGTAATGAAGCTAAAAGATCTTCTCACCTATGACTCCAGCGTGGTTTATGCTCAAACATGCAGACAGACACAATAAAACAACTCTCAACGAGCAGTATACTTGAGCTGTCATCCTCTCGACCGGTGATCTCACAATCAACTCTACTGGAAAATGCACTTAATTAGTCAGTCAGTAGGGACAGTGAGGCACACAAAACTACACCGAAAACATGTGCTGCTGAATCCCTTAACATAAATTGCTGTCCAAAGATTTATAGAACCAAGGAAGTCTGGGTAACTCCAACCCTGATGAAACTCACCTGCGTGTAGCTTTCTAGTAGCCTAATCTTGAAGACCTTGATTAGCTTGTTCAGGTGTGTTTGATTAGGTTTGGAGGAGTGGAGCACTGCGGTCACGCCATATGACATAATTAGAAGATTGACTGTTTCTATGGCAACACTATCAATGACAAAATGGTCACATGGTATATATATATATATTAATGATGAACAGATAGAATTTAGGCTGAAACATTTTTTATTGATTTAACAATAGGGGAATACAGAGCCATAAAAACACTTTAATCTATAAAACAATGAAATCAATTTTTTTTTAATCAAAATCATACAAATAAAACATAAGTTATCTTTTTCAACAGCCTGTATGTCTTAACAGCTTTACAATTGTCCTCTATTGAGGTTAGGGAATTGTAAAATATCTTTAAAGCTACTGTATTAAAGTTCTTCAGTCAAGAGTAGTGAGTGATTTTATCTTTTGTTGTTTCATTAACATTAAAGGGATAGTTCAGCTAAAAATGAAAATTCTGTCATTATTTACTCACTCTCAAGTTGTTTTAAACCTGATATTTATGTTGAACAGAAACGTTTTTGAAGAATGCGTGCAACAGTTGCTGGTACTCAATGACTTATAATTATTATTTTTATTTTTGACTAAGGCGCCAGAACTGTAGCTGATAGAATGTGCGCTGTAGCACGATACTACCATATTTCTTCAAAAGCAGATCGTGGAGACATTAAATCATCCACGATCAAAAATCGTGATATCGCATAAGCACAAGTATAAAACTGTAAGAATTGAGAAATTAGGAGATGCCGGACAGTCTGGATGAAGAGCGACCAGACCCTGAGAGGACAAAGGACCTCTTTGGAAAATAATATTTGAACTCCCCCTCGTGCACTATTGAGACGAAAGTCTCAACATCTTTCCCTCATCCACCCTCTCCTTCTCCCACCATGCGAAGATCACCAAAAACTCACCCAAGAATATATGGTTTAATGTGAATGATTATCACCAAGTATTTCTCATGTTTGGTATCATTTGAAATGTCACAGTGCGACTGGTACAAATGTCTCATTTCCATCCATCCATCCATCTTCTTCCGCTTATCCGGGGCTGGGTCGCGGGGGTAGCAGACTGAGCAGGGATGCCCAGACTTCCCTCTCCCTAGACACTTCCTCCAGCTCTTCCGGGGGGACACAGAGGCGTTCCCAGGCCAGCCGGGAGACATAGTCCCTCCAGCGTGTCCTAGGTCTTCCCCGGGGTCTCCTCCCGGTGGGACATGCCCGGAACACCTTCCCGGGAAGGCGTCCAGGAGGCATCCGGAAAAGATGCCCGAGCCACCTCAGCTGGCCCCTCTCGATGTGGAGGAGCAGCGGGTCTACTCTGAGCTCCTCCCGAGTGACCGAGCTTCTCACCCTATCTCTTAGGGATCGCCCAGCCACCCTGCGGAGAAAGCTCATTTCGGCCGCCTGTATCCGGGATCTTGTCCTTTCGGTCATGACCCACAGCTCATGACCATAGGTGAGAGTAGGAACGTAGATTGACCGGTAAATCGAGAGCTGAGCCGCCCACGACAGACCGGTACATCGACCGCATTACTGCAGAAGCTGCACCGATCCGTCTGTCAATCTCCCGTTCCATCCTTCCCTCACTCGTGAACAAGAGCCCAAGATACTTGAACTCCTCCACTTGAGGCAGGAACTCTCCACCAACCTGAAGCGGGCAAACCACCCTTTTCCGACTGAGAACCATGGCTTCGGATTTGGAGGTGCTGATTCTCATCCCAGCCGCTTCACACTCGGCTGCAAACCGCCCCAGTGCATGCTGAAGGTTCTGGTCTGATGGGGCCAGCACGACAACATCATCCGCAAAGAGCAGAGATGAAATCGCGTGGCCCCCAAACCTGACAACCTCCGGCCCCTGGCTGCGCCTAGAAATTCTGTCCATAAAAATTATGAACAGAACCAGCGACAAAGGGCAGCCCTGCCGGAGTCCAACATGCACCGGGAACAAGTCTGACTTACTGCTGGCAATGCGAACCAAGCTCCTGCTCCGGTCGTACAGGGACCGGATAGCCCTTAGCAAATGGCCCTGAACCCCATACTCCCAGAGCACCCTCCACAAGATGCCGCGAGGGACACAGTCGAATGCCTTCTCCAAATCCACAAAGCACATGTGGATTGGTTGGGCAAACTCCCATGAACCCTCCAGCACCCTGGAGAGGGTATAGAGCTGGTCCAGTGTTCCACGACCGGGACGAAAACCACACTGTTCCTCCTGAATCCGAGGTTCTACTATCGGCCATATTCTCCTCTCCAGTACCCTGGCATAGACTTTCCCGGGGAGGCTGAGAAGTGTGATCCCCCTATAGTTGGAGCACACCCTCCGGTCCCCCTTCTTAAAAAGAGGGACCACCACCCCGGTCTGCCAGTCCAAAGGCACTGTCCCCGACCGCCACGCGATGCTGCAGAGGCGTGTCAGCCAAGACAGCCCCACAACATCCAGAGACTTGAGGTACTCGGGGTGGATCTCATCCACACCCGGTGCCTTGCCACCGAGGAGTTTCTTGACTACCTCGGTGACTTCAGCCTGGGTGATGGACGAGTCCGCCTCCGAGCCCTCAGCCTCTGCTTCCTCAATGGAAGACGTGACGGCGGGATTGAGGAGATCCTCGAAGGATTCCTTCCACCGTCCGATGACATCCCCAGTCGAAGTCAACAGCTGCCCACCTCCACTGTAAACAGCGTTGGTAGGGCACTGCTTCCCCGAGGCGCCGGACGGTTTGCCAGAATCTCTTCGAGGCCGACCGATAGTCCTTCTCCATGGCCTCACCGAACTCCTCCCAAGCCCGATTTTTTTGCCTCCACAACCACCCGGGCTGCAGTCCGCTTGGCCTGTCGGTAACCGTCAGCTGCCTCAGGAGTCCCAAAAGCCAGCCAGGCCCGATAGGACTCCTTCTTCAGCTTGACGGCATCCCTTACTTCCGGTGTCCACCACCGGGTTCGGGGATTGCCGCCTCCACAGGCACCGGAGACCTTACGGCCACAGCTCCGAGTGGCCGCGTTGACAATGGAGGTGGAGAACATGGTCCACTCGGACTCAATATCTCCAGACTCCCTCGGGATCTGGTCGAAGCTCTGCCGGAGGTGGAAGTTGAAGATCTCTCTGACAAATAAGTAAAACAAAAGGTAATAAGGTTTTTAAGAGTTTAGGGATAACTGGCACACAAAGGAAGGGTGGTCCCTAGGAAGGTGGTCTATATAATGGAATGTAGCAAGGGGTTCGGGGCCTTGTGTTACTCAGATGAGCCCATGATGTTGAAGGACCTCAAAGAATTCAGCATCATGTATTTTAATGTTGGGTTTACATCTCTTCTCTTTATTCCAGAGCATTTGATGTTTTGTATCGATTATCTTAGAATTGATTATGAAATTGGCATGATACATTTACCTGACATGATAAATTGTTACATTTGATTATTCTAACCGTCTTTGACATTATTTCATTAAAGAGTTAAAAAGAATAGTCAAACATTCGCTCACATTTAATGATGCACATATATCATTAAAACCTTTTCATTTATGGAGTCAGATGAAATAACTTTCAAATGTATTGCATTTAATCAAAAAATACTTTGCCTCGAGAAAAGACAGTAACATGTAGAGACCTTCCGCGCTGGTCGGATGCCGGTTTTGGGCCGATCGAGCACGAGCTTACAAAACGACTGTTATCATGTCTGAAAACAAACACAAGTAACGGAGTTTACAAAACTGTATCGCACGAGTGCTACAGTGGTACATTAATTCATCGCACATACCAATCTTTTCATATATGTTGCACTGTACAGCCCTGTATCTGCCATCTGCGCCTTCTGCATATGCGACCGCTGCAGTTTTGGCTGAAAACTCGAGTCCCTTTGAGGGTGTGGACCTCAGGTTGTATGCGCATTCTGGTCTAAAACAGCTGCGCCATTGCCCTAAGGCCGTGGCCCGACCCAGATATGTTCAGTCAAGGGGTGCCCTTGGAACTGGTGACAGGACGCACTGTAGTGTTGTGTTGTTTCGCATCGACAACATGTCTGTGGTTTCGAACATAAATCGCCAAGGCAGCTTGCACTCTAAAGCCCTTTTCAAGCAGGATCCAAGTGGATGCTACACACTGGTGGTGGTTGAGGAGAGATTCCCTGATATGATTGTAAAGCGCTTTGGGTGTACAGTAGTACATATGAAAGCGCTATATAAATGCCTCATTCTATTCTATTCTATTCAGGATGCGAGCCTCCTATTGTTGGTGTAATTACATGTTCTGTCTATCAGAGCGATGCACATCCCCGGTCTCCTAAACCACACAGCAGACATGCTTTCAAGGAACGGGATTCCTCACGGAGAGTGGAGACTTCATCCCAGGTCGGATTATCTGGGACCTCTTCTGCATCTGTTTGTAACGAGGCGCGTTGTGTGGCTGCTTCAGAGACCTTAGGGGAGCTAGACGCCATGCCCTACCGAGTGTTGGACACATTCACAGAGTCTCGTGAGCCTTCCACCAGGCACCTTTATGCTCTAAAATGGGGATTGTTTGTAAAATGGTGCAGTGACGCAGATAACGACCCAGAGACCCCCGTGTCAGATGTTTTACATTTCCCGTAGCACAGGTTGGATAATGGGAGCCTGCCGTCCACGCTAAAGGTTTATGTGGCCACTATTGCCTCGTTTCGTTCCCCGGTTGATGGGCAATAGATCGGAAGGCATGCTCTGGTGGTCAGATTTCTCAGGGGAGCAAGGAGGTCACATCCTCTGCGGCCACCTTCAATGCCCCCTTGGGATCTGGCGCTGGTTTTGAAGGCTCTCTCTTTACCATCGTTTGAGTCCTTGGCTTCTATCACTGTTAAGGAACTCTCTCTGAAAACTGCTCTGCTTCTTGCCCTGGCTTCTGCCAAGTGCACTGGGGATTTACTTGCTTTCTTGGTGGATGGTGATTGTATTTGTTTTGGACCCTGCAACTGCAGTGTCACTCTCCGGCCGAGATGGGGTTACGTTCCTAAGTCTCTATCCCCTTTAAAGAACAGGTCATTCCTCTACCCGCTTTATCTGCAAAGCCATCAACCTGAAATTTTCTGTTTTGAATTTCTAAAAATCACAGCTTCATCGAAATGTTACGAAACTTGGTGACTTTTATGGCATTAGGTATGTGAACACTCAAAAAAAAATGAAGGCATGATTCGAGCAGGCTAAGTGGTCGTACAAAAACAATTAGTCACACTTGTGCTATTCGGTCAAAAATGATCGACCATAAAAAATGAATGGGAAATTGACAAAAACACAAAAAATCACTACAAATCGGCCACGATGCAGAAAAAAAAGTGCTCAGCAATGAAGGGGTGAAACTCTAAAACATCAATAGTGAAAAACATAACATAATTAATAATTATAATGAATTTATATATATATATATATATATATATATATATATATATATAATTATCATTAAAATGATTAAAATAATAATTAATATAATGTTAAAAATATATATATATATATAAATAATAATAAGCTGTGATAAAGCATACTGTTTATTTTTGTCATTTTTAAATTAATCGTAATGTTACCTGTAACAAAATGCTTTCTCTGTATTCAGGTTTGACTGTAGTAATACTGCAAAAACGTGTACACTTCACATCAAATTTATTTACAAAAAATTTATAAACCTTGGCAAAAAGTTTTATTTGAGAATTTCTAAAAAATACATTCAAATCTTCACCTTAAAAGTAATTTGGTCCAAAAACAACTAGAGAATTCACAAGCCTCTCCATAGATGTCCCTAATCTGACTTAAAAACAAAAAGTCTCTATATTGATCTGAAATACTGCAATAATTGAAGAAATATTTTTAAAAATGTGAGAAAAAAAAATTGTGTATTATTTTCAATGGCAAAAATTTGCCATAAATATTGCATAAATATTAATAAGTACCATCAAATCCTCTCAAAATACAAAAGAAAAAAATATTATTGACCAAAAATAAATTGCATTGGTTTTACTGGGGTGGAGGAAGTTTCATTTTTAGGTGTCCGGTCACTTCTGACCGGGAAGATAACACGTGTTCCACCCAAACGAAGAGCACCTGATAGGTAGTTTTGTGTTTTATATTGTGTAGGTCTCCAGCTAACCGGTTAACTCACATTATTGCTGTCTTACAGAAATACTTCTGCTAAGCAGCTGTGGGCCACTATTACCTAAACTGTGTCTATTAATGCAGATTGTTTGTCGTTCTTACTACTTTGAGAAAGTAATCCATGCTTTTATACAAACACAAGAGGTATCATATATCCCCTATTCTGGCCTTACACTTGCTACCAGATCATTTTGGGATAAAGTACATTTGTATACTTTTAAAGCCCTGCACAGACTGGCACCAAAATATGTTTCTGAGCTCATACATTTTTATTACTCACAGAGATCATTAAGGTCCCAAAACCAGCTGCTCTTTAAAACTCCTTGGTCACGCTTAAAAGGCAAAGGAGATTGCGCTTTCTCAGTTGCAGCCCCAAAGTTGTGAAATGGTTTACCAATGTCTATCATATCCCAAGTTGTGAAATGGTTTACCAATGTCTATCAGATCCTCTACCTCTGTAAACATGTTTAAAACCCGTCTTAATACATATTTGTTTGGAGGGAGGCACGTGACCTGTGAGCATGATGGCAGCGTAGTGTTCTGACTCCGCCAACCCTACTCATTTTCATTTATATATCCATGTTTATTCGCTAATTGCTCTACACTTTGTTTTATGTTTTGACTTTGGACATCGACAGTATGTCTTCTCGTCAAGGAAAATCATCCAGCAAGCAAACGCAGCGTGATCAAGCGCACGAGGCAGAAAAGATGGAGGATTCGCTCGTCGCCATAATCGCCTCTGCTATGGAGAAACAACAGCAGTTTTTTAAAGGGCAGTTTAAAACGTTACAAGACAGGCTAGATAATATTCAGTCTGAGCTTTCCAGCTGCTCTAATGGGGTAAGAGAACTGCACGATCGATATGCCGCCAGATTGAGGAAAAGATGGCTGATTTGAAGGACCGGAGCCGCAGGGATAACGTTCGTATTATGAATCTCCCAGAAGGCATGGAAACCACGAATCTCACAACATATATCTCGGGATCTTTACCTGTATGGTTCCCTACGTTGACCGATGCTAAACCGGAGATCATGAGAGTTCATCGCATCGTCCCACCCAACAACTCTGGCAGGCCTCGCACGGTCATTATGAAGATGCTACGTTATACCGTTCGTGATTCAATTCTCCGGAGCTCTGGAACCGGTATCGAAGTCAAGGTATCGGTATTGGTATTGATATCGTTATGGGACATTTTTTAATGCTACCCAGTCCTAGGTAAAAGGCATGCAACTCCAAAGCAGAGCAGTTCTAAGCTGAATCACTGACTTTGGGAACGAAAGGCAGGATAGGCAGCAGCGTTAACCTTGCTGTCAACCGGACTGAAATTCAGACATGCCTGATGAACCGACAAGGCATGTAACCAACTCAACCACTCGCTTAGCTGAGAATAACGCAAGTAGTAAGACCATTTTAAGAGATAGAAGCTTAATATGAACACTCTCCAGAGGTTCAAACGGGGCTCGAGTTAAAGCATTCAGAACCGTGGACAAGTCCCATGGCAGCACCAGCCACTTCGACACTGGTCTCAAACGCTTCACTCCCTTCATAAAACTACATATAAGACGGTGCCGTCCCACTGAAACTCCTTGAAGCCTACATAACAAGCCGAAATAGCAGCCAGGTAAAGTTTAATAAGAGAAAACGCTCTCCCATTGTTCATGAAGCTTAGCAAAAAGCAGAGTATCAGCGGGCTATCAGAAGGATAGATCATTCGTTTTCTCTTACTCTGTCCAGGGTGGGAGAAATTAGACTCAGCGGTGGGAATGCATAGCAACACGTTCGGCCACAAATGTGCCGGCGCATCCACATCCAAAGGACATACAGCGGACACTTTGCGTTTGCCTGCAAGGCGAAGAGATCTACGGCAGCCCTGCCGCACATCCCCCAAAGTTGATTCTGGACCCCAGATTCGTGAGATGAGACGTGAACATCTCTGTGTCCCGTTCCGCACACTCCCGTGAGTGAGCACATATCAGAAAATCATCCAGATAAGCTGATATTCTGAGCTCATTGTGTCTCAGCGCTGATAACGCTGCCTCTCTGCACCTGCTGAACCCGTGCTGAGCCTGAATGGAAGAATTAAAAAAAAAAAATGTGTACACTTTGCTCTGAAAGGAAAAACTGATATATTTCCTGTGTGCAGGACAGATGCTTATATGAAAGTAAGCATCCTTGAGACCACCCCTGCAGATTGTGCGAGTGAGAGCTTTGTACGCACTAATGCAACTCTTTACTTTGGAATTAACAAAGCATTGGCACATCTTCAAAACACAGAATGCTGGCGAGAATGCTCAAGTCAGCCACATTTTTTGAGTCAATTACTTCGTTTTTAAAATAGTGGCCGTTTTGATAGAATTATCTATAAGATCATGTTACTTGTTTATAAGGTGTCACAATTTTGCCAGTTATCTTTCTAGTATACTGGCATTTTATAATCCATCTTGAGATAATGGCAACAGAGTTCTCATGTCAGAACCAAACTTTGGAATGAACTCCCACTTTCTGTAAAGTCACTACTGAAATTTAAGGCCATGTTAAAAGCACATCTTTTAAGACTTCCTGGACATCTTCATGATGGGTGTTTGATCATTACCTTGTCTATGTTTTTTTGTTGTTTCGCTGTACTATTATTTGTTTAGTTATTGTGAACCACTTTGGGCAACAGCTGCTGCAATATAAAAATGAAACTCTTCAGGCAAATGAATAAAATTACAAAATAAAGAGACTTAAAGTATGAGATTTATTTGTTAAAGAGGAAAAACATCCCATACATCAATGGTAAAATCAACACCATTAACTGCATGCATGGCCACATTTTTTATGGCCAGGAGGATCCCCCCTTAGGGCCAGGACATTGGCCATTAGGGTGAGTTTTTTGGCAGTTTTCAGCACATACTGCAGGCTTCACTACAGGCTCTGGAGGACCCCCCTTAGGGCCAGGACATTGGCCATCAGGGTGAGTTTTTTGGCAGTTTTCAGCACATACTGCAGGCTTCACTGGTTCGGCCACAGGCTTCACTACAGGCTCTGGAGGACCCCCCTTAGGGCCAGGACATTGGCCATCAGGGTGAGTTTTTTGGCAGTTTTCAGCACATACTGCAGGCTTCACTGGAGGCTTTGCTGGTTCGGCAACAGGCTTCACTACAGGCTCTGGAGGACCCCCCTTAGGGCCAGGACATTGGCCACCAGGGTGAGTTTTTTGGCAGTTTTCAGCACATACTGCAGACTTTGCTGGTTCAGCTGCAGGCTTCACTGCATGGATACAGATAGTCAGCGTTAGTCAGTCCATTTTGCAACATTCAGTCTTAGATGTACAGCACAAAACACGCAAAGCATGGACAGAAAGAATTGTATTTTAAGTATTATTCATCATCTATTTATACGTCAGGGGTTTCGCAGAGTGCATCTCAAATTTGAAAATATTCCTACATTTATCTGCTTCAAATCAAGTAGAAATACCATTTACAACTAAACTGACAATTAATTTCAAAGACAAAGAGTGCCATAACAACCTACCCCACTACTGGTGAGGCATGTTATAGAAGCACAATGCAGAAAGAAGACATCTATCAATATGTTGTTCATAAGTTTAATATTACAACTAATTGTACTGAACATCATATTTTGTAAGGCATTTATTTATGCATTTCTTCGGGCAGTGTAATGAAGCTAAAAGATCTTCTCACCTATGACTCCAGCGTGGTTTATGCTCAAACATGCAGACAGACACAATAAAACAACACTCAACGAGCAGTATACTTGAGCTGTCATCCTCTCGACCGGTGATCTCACAATCAACTCTACTGGAAAATGCACTTAATTAGTCAGTCAGTAGGGACAGTGAGGCACACAAAACTACACCGAAAACATGTGCTGCTGAATCCCTTAACATAAATTGCTGTCCAAAGATTTATAGAACCAAGGAAGTCTGGGTAACTCCAACCCTGATGAAACTCACCTGCGTGTAGCTTTCTAGTAGCCTAATCTTGAAGACCTTGATTAGCTTGTTCAGGTGTGTTTGATTAGGTTTGGAGGAGTGGAGCACTGCGGTCACGCCATATGACATAATTAGAAGATTGACTGTTTCTATGGGAACACTATCAATGAAAAAATGGTCAGGTGGTACAGCAATTACGTGGTACAAGTCGGAGCTCTCAGAAAATTCCACGTTTACAAGTTGTTGCTATGAATAACCTCTTATGCTGCGTTCACACCAAACGCGAATAGCGCGTCTAATTCGCGCCTGATTATACGCTTGACCACTTTGTGTTAATTCGCGCGTCAAGAGCGAAATTGACGCGCGTAAAATCAAAAGTTTGAAATGAAATTTACGCGCGCCACGCGCGTCAGAGGCGAAATCCGGAGGCGAAAGTTTCGAAACCTGTTGGCGGCCATCTTTTTTAGATGTTTATCGAGCATTAGCAGTAGCATTAATCGAGAGAGTCACCGCTCGTATATGCTCTGGAGAGCAGAAACAGCTGCGTAGGGGACATCGTCGCTGTACTCGGGTCCACCAGACCCTCCGGAGGGTTTCAGGAGTTTCACAATTTGCTCCAGGAGCTAGGTTTGGTGGACCTAACGGTGAGGACGCTGACGAGGACAGCGTAGGCCGTATAAGCCTCGGCCTCGAGTGGTCGCTGCATGACGAGCCCGCGCTGTACATCCCGGCGCGAGGTTCACCCTCGCCCGCACCTAATCTGTCATTTATTTTTGTTTTGATAATAAATGGAGCCAGCCTCCAAAAGTGAAACCTGTCCTGTGATTTTTTTTTTAAAGTTTTTATACACTAAATTGTGTTTGTTGTCTTTACATTAGATTAATAAAGTTTCATATAATCTAGAATAGATATGGAATAAATAGCATTCAATAAAAAATGAGTATCTCTCATATTGAAATCGAGTTTTTATGTGAAAGATTTGCTTTGTTGTGCATTTTAGTCATATTACAAAATAATTTATTGAGGCCAAACACAAAATAACATTATAAACTGTCACTTCACCACGTGACAGCAGCAAGCAGGCTCCTGATTGGTTAACGCGGCGCGAATTGACGCAGAAGATCATATATCTATACGTTATCTATGCGAACAGTGCGATGTATCTCACTACATCCCCAGGCGTGATAGACTTTGGAAGCACCAATTACACCACAGCTCACAGTTACAATCACAGCTCATGATAAGGAGCCCACCCCCTCTCTATATATACAGCTATGAAACCCAAAACAGCATTCTAAGCACGCTCTTCCCCTGTGTTATGCGAGTAGGGAAGCTTGGTCAGATACCTTGCTCTGTTCCCAGAGAACCGGGGTTACGCAAATGACCTAACGTTCTCTTTCAAACGCTATTTAAGGCCATACAGTTGATGGGGCTCTAGTGCTTTGGATAGTGTTTATAACCTTCTGCAGGAGCGCGAATGTGTTTAAATTGAACCCTTCACGGGCGTAGACACAAAGATCGACTTGTTCCGGGTGTGGGTAAAATATTTGCCAGTGCAGTGCATCTGACAGTGCAGGTCCAGCTGGACAATCTCTGCCAGCCACAGCCTCCCCGGTGAAGGATTACAAATTTAAGAATCTATTTCAGATATGCTTCCTTACATAAACATCACGGTGAAGAATACTGATTTTAGCATTTGAGGTATAAATGATGCTTATTGAGTTTCCAGCAAGAGATTCCTGCCAGCAGGTTTGTTCCAGTGTAAGTTAAATGAGTCAGATCACAGAGACTCTAACCTTTCGTCTTTGATGGCTCTTGGAGCCAAAGTCCCAGCTCCAGACGGTGAATGGTTGGGCTGATTGGATTAGCATATATGCGTTTGAATAGTTATGCTGATTGGATTGAGACTGTTAACACGCTGGAGTCTAGGGGGGTTCCTTAACCTGTATACTTCATTTGCATGCTTTGTTTGAATTTGTCTCCACCTCCAGAAGTCCCTCCTCCTAAAATGCCTATAAGATACCATGTAAAGTTACTTTAGATTAGACTGTTGGAAGAACTGCAGCAACGCAACGTGAAGTTCTCAATAAAGAATAACTTCTGTTTGAACGCGATCCCAACGTCTCCTGGTCTTGCTTCGATGAAGGAATAAAGTTTCCAACACCGGCCAACGAGGGGCTATCAGACGGATAGATCATTCGTTTTCTCTTACTCTGTCCAGGGTGGGAGAAATTAGACTCAGCGGTGGGAATGCATAGCAACACGTTTGGCCACAAATGTTCCAGTGCATCCACACCCAAAGGCACATTTTCATCCCTGAAAGGGAAACATACAGCGGACACTTTGCGTTTGCCTGCAAGGCGAAGAGATCTACGGCAGCCCTGCCGCACATCCCCCAAAGTTGATTCTGGACCCCAGATTCATGAGATGAGACGTGAGCATCTCTGTGTCCCATTCCGCACACTCCCGTGAGTGAGCGCATACCAGAAAATCGTCCAGATAAGCAGATATTCTGAGCTCATTGTGTTTCAGCGCTGATAACGCTGCCTCTCTGCACCTGCTGAACCCGTGCAGAGTTAGGCTGAGCCTGAATGGAAGAATAAAAAAAAAAAAGTGTACACTTCGCTCTGAAAGGAAAAACTGATATATTTCCTGTGTGCAGGACAGATGCTTATATGAAAGTAAGCATCCTTGAGACCACCCCTGCAGATTGTGCGAGTGAGAGCTTTGTACGCACTAATGCAACTCTTTACTTTGGAATTAACAAAGCATTGGCACATCTTCAAAACACAGAATGCTGGCGAGAATGCTCAAGTCAGCCACATTTTTTGAGTCAATTACTTCGTTTTTAAAATAGTGGCCGTTTTGATAGAATTATCTATAAGATCATGTTACTTGTTTATAAGGTGTCACAATTTTGCCAGTTATCTTTCTAGTATACTGGCATTTTATAATCCATCTTGAGATAATGGCAACAGAGTTCTCATGTCAGAACCAAACTTTGGAATGAACTCCCACTTTCTGTAAAGTCACTACTGAAATTTAAGGCCATGTTAAAAGCACATCTTTTAAGACTTCCTGGACATCTTCATGATGGGTGTTTGATCATTACCTTGTCTATGTTTTTTTGTTGTTTCGCTGTACTATTATTTGTTTAGTTATTGTGAACCACTTTGGGCAACAGCTGCTGCAATATAAAAATGAAACTCTTCAGGCAAATGAATAAAATAACAAAATAAAGAGACTTAAAGTATGAGATTTATTTGTTAAAGAGGAAAAACATCCCATACATCAATGGTAAAATCAACACCATTAACTGCATGCATGGCCACATTTTTTATGGCCAGGAGGATCCCCCCTTAGGGCCAGGACATTGGCCATTAGGGTGAGTTTTTTGGCAGTTTTCAGCACATACTGCAGGCTTCACTACAGGCTCTGGAGGACCCCCCTTAGGGCCAGGACATTGGCCATCAGGGTGAGTTTTTTGGCAGTTTTCAGCACATACTGCAGGCTTCACTGGTTCGGCCACAGGCTTCACTACAGGCTCTGGAGGACCCCCCTTAGGGCCAGGACATTGGCCATCAGGGTGAGTTTTTTGGCAGTTTTCAGCACATACTGCAGGCTTCACTGGAGGCTTTGCTGGTTCGGCAACAGGCTTCACTACAGGCTCTGGAGGACCCCCCTTAGGGCCAGGACATTGGCCACCAGGGTGAGTTTTTTGGCAGTTTTCAGCACATACTGCAGACTTTGCTGGTTCAGCTGCAGGCTTCACTGCATGGATACAGATAGTCAGCGTTAGTCAGTCCATTTTGCAACATTCAGTCTTAGATGTACAGCACAAAACACGCAAAGCATGGACAGAAAGAATTGTATTTTAAGTATTATTCATCATCTATTTATACGTCAGGGGTTTCGCAGAGTGCATCTCAAATTTGAAAATATTCCTACATTTATCTGCTTCAAATCAAGTAGAAATACCATTTACAACTAAACTGACAATTAATTTCAAAGACAAAGAGTGCCATAACAACCTACCCCACTACTGGTGAGGCATGTTATAGAAGCACAATGCAGAAAGAAGACATCTATCAATATGTTGTTCATAAGTTTAATATTACAACTAATTGTACTGAACATCATATTTTGTAAGGCATTTATTTATGCATTTCTTCGGGCAGTGTAATGAAGCTAAAAGATCTTCTCACCTATGACTCCAGCGTGGTTTATGCTCAAACATGCAGACAGACACAATAAAACAACACTCAACGAGCAGTATACTTGAGCTGTCATCCTCTCGACCGGTGATCTCACAATCAACTCTACTGGAAAATGCACTTAATTAGTCAGTCAGTAGGGACAGTGAGGCACACAAAACTACACCGAAAACATGTGCTGCTGAATCCCTTAACATAAATTGCTGTCCAAAGATTTATAGAACCAAGGAAGTCTGGGTAACTCCAACCCTGATGAAACTCACCTGCGTGTAGCTTTCTAGTAGCCTAATCTTGAAGACCTTGATTAGCTTGTTCAGGTGTGTTTGATTAGGTTTGGAGGAGTGGAGCACTGCGGTCACGCCATATGACATAATTAGAAGATTGACTGTTTCTATGGGAACACTATCAATGAAAAAATGGTCAGGTGGTACAGCAATTACGTGGTACAAGTCGGAGCTCTCAGAAAATTCCACGTTTACAAGTTGTTGCTATGAATAACCTCTTATGCTGCGTTCACACCAAACGCGAATAGCGCGTCTAATTCGCGCCTGATTATACGCTTGACCACTTTGTGTTAATTCGCGCGTCAAGAGCGAAATTGACGCGCGTAAAATCAAAAGTTTGAAATGAAATTTACGCGCGCCACGCGCGTCAGAGGCGAAATCCGGAGGCGAAAGTTTCGAAACCTGTTGGCGGCCATCTTTTTTAGATGTTTATCGAGCATTAGCAGTAGCATTAATCGAGAGAGTCACCGCTCGTATATGCTCTGGAGAGCAGAAACAGCTGCGTAGGGGACATCGTCGCTGTACTCGGGTCCACCAGACCCTCCGGAGGGTTTCAGGAGTTTCACAATTTGCTCCAGGAGCTAGGTTTGGTGGACCTAACGGTGAGGACGCTGACGAGGACAGCGTAGGCCGTATAAGCCTCGGCCTCGAGTGGTCGCTGCATGACGAGCCCGCGCTGTACATCCCGGCGCGAGGTTCACCCTCGCCCGCACCTAATCTGTCATTTATTTTTGTTTTGATAATAAATGGAGCCAGCCTCCAAAAGTGAAACCTGTCCTGTGATTTTTTTTTTAAAGTTTTTATACACTAAATTGTGTTTGTTGTCTTTACATTAGATTAATAAAGTTTCATATAATCTAGAATAGATATGGAATAAATAGCATTCAATAAAAAATGAGTATCTCTCATATTGAAATCGAGTTTTTATGTGAAAGATTTGCTTTGTTGTGCATTTTAGTCATATTACAAAATAATTTATTGAGGCCAAACACAAAATAACATTATAAACTGTCACTTCACCACGTGACAGCAGCAAGCAGGCTCCTGATTGGTTAACGCGGCGCGAATTGACGCAGAAGATCATATATCTATACGTTATCTATGCGAACAGTGCGATGTATCTCACTACATCCCCAGGCGTGATAGACTTTGGAAGCACCAATTACACCACAGCTCACAGTTACAATCACAGCTCATGATAAGGAGCCCACCCCCTCTCTATATATACAGCTATGAAACCCAAAACAGCATTCTAAGCACGCTCTTCCCCTGTGTTATGCGAGTAGGGAAGCTTGGTCAGATACCTTGCTCTGTTCCCAGAGAACCGGGGTTACGCAAATGACCTAACGTTCTCTTTCAAACGCTATTTAAGGCCATACAGTTGATGGGGCTCTAGTGCTTTGGATAGTGTTTATAACCTTCTGCAGGAGCGCGAATGTGTTTAAATTGAACCCTTCACGGGCGTAGACACAAAGATCGACTTGTTCCGGGTGTGGGTAAAATATTTGCCAGTGCAGTGCATCTGACAGTGCAGGTCCAGCTGGACAATCTCTGCCAGCCACAGCCTCCCCGGTGAAGGATTACAAATTTAAGAATCTATTTCAGATATGCTTCCTTACATAAACATCACGGTGAAGAATACTGATTTTAGCATTTGAGGTATAAATGATGCTTATTGAGTTTCCAGCAAGAGATTCCTGCCAGCAGGTTTGTTCCAGTGTAAGTTAAATGAGTCAGATCACAGAGACTCTAACCTTTCGTCTTTGATGGCTCTTGGAGCCAAAGTCCCAGCTCCAGACGGTGAATGGTTGGGCTGATTGGATTAGCATATATGCGTTTGAATAGTTATGCTGATTGGATTGAGACTGTTAACACGCTGGAGTCTAGGGGGGTTCCTTAACCTGTATACTTCATTTGCATGCTTTGTTTGAATTTGTCTCCACCTCCAGAAGTCCCTCCTCCTAAAATGCCTATAAGATACCATGTAAAGTTACTTTAGATTAGACTGTTGGAAGAACTGCAGCAACGCAACGTGAAGTTCTCAATAAAGAATAACTTCTGTTTGAACGCGATCCCAACGTCTCCTGGTCTTGCTTCGATGAAGGAATAAAGTTTCCAACACCGGCCAACGAGGGGCTATCAGACGGATAGATCATTCGTTTTCTCTTACTCTGTCCAGGGTGGGAGAAATTAGACTCAGCGGTGGGAATGCATAGCAACACGTTTGGCCACAAATGTTCCAGTGCATCCACACCCAAAGGCACATTTTCATCCCTGAAAGGGAAACATACAGCGGACACTTTGCGTTTGCCTGCAAGGCGAAGAGATCTACGGCAGCCCTGCCGCACATCCCCCAAAGTTGATTCTGGACCCCAGATTCATGAGATGAGACGTGAGCATCTCTGTGTCCCATTCCGCACACTCCCGTGAGTGAGCGCATACCAGAAAATCGTCCAGATAAGCAGATATTCTGAGCTCATTGTGTTTCAGCGCTGATAACGCTGCCTCTCTGCACCTGCTGAACCCGTGCAGAGTTAGGCTGAGCCTGAATGGAAGAATAAAAAAAAAAAAGTGTACACTTCGCTCTGAAAGGAAAAACTGATATATTTCCTGTGTGCAGGACAGATGCTTATATGAAAGTAAGCATCCTTGAGATCACCCCTGCAGATTGTGCGAGCGAGAGCTTTGTACACACTAATGCAACTCTTTACTTTGGAATTAACAAAGCATTGGCACATCTTCAAAATACAGAACGCTGGCGAGAATGCTCAAGTCAGCCAAAAAAAATTTAGTCAATTACTTCGTTTTTAAAATAGTGGCCGTTTTGATATAAGATCATGTTACTTGTTTATAAGGTGTCACAATTTTGCCAGTTATCTTTCTAGTATGCTGGCATTTTATAAACCATCTTGAGATAATGGCGACAGTTCTCATGTCGGAACCAAACTTTGGAATGAACTCCCACTTTCTATAGAGTCCCTACTGAAATTTAAGGCCATGTTAAAAGCACATCTTTTAAGACTTCCTGGACATCTTCATGATGGGTGTTTGATCATTACCTTGTCTATGTTTTTTTGTTGTTTCTCTGTACTATTATTTGTGTTTAGTTATTGTGAACCACTTTGGGCAACAGCTGCTGCAATATAAAATGAAACTCTTCAGGCAAATTAATAAAATAAAGAGACTTATTTGTAGTATGAAGTACTATGAAGTATGAGATTTATTTGTTAAACAGGAAAAACATCCCATACATCAATGGTAAAAATCAACACCATTAACTGCATGCATGGCCACATTCTTTATGGCCAGGAGGATCCCCCCTTAGGGCCAGGACATTGGCCATCAGGGTGAGTTTTTTGGCAGTTTTCAGCACATACTGCAGGCTTCACTGGAGGCTTTGCTGGTTCGGCCGCAGGCTTCACTACAGGCTCTGGAGGACCCCCCTTAGGGCCAGAACATGGGGCATCAGGGTGAGTTTTTTGGCAGCTTTCAGCACATACTGCAGGCTTCACTGGTTCGGCCGCAGGCTTCACTGCATGGATTCAGATAGTCAGCGTTAGTCAGTCCATTTTGCAACATTCAGTCTTAGATGTACAGCACAAAACACGCAAAGCATGAACAGAAAGAGTTGTATTTTAAGTTATTCATCTATTACATTTGTAAAGCAATCCTGTGCTGGAAAATGTGCTATCAGCTCTATACGTTTGACACGGTGAACGATAAAATAAATCCAACTGAAATAACGAGAAGGCTGACTCAAACACTAATAGAACAAATACCTGTAAATGGAGCCATACACTGACGTCCACATCCATTGCTGCAGCATTTCTCATGTTTCGGACAGTCACTATCATAGGAACACAACTCAGCACAATTTCCTCCTCCAGATTTTGTGCTTGGACACTGTCCTGGCTTTTCTGTGATACAGACACATGACAAATGAAGAAAGTGGTCAAAGATCAGAGTAGGTTTTACAAGAAAATACTAGTTCAGTCTTTCTACTTTATAGTTTCACATTTAGTTCAGTTTAATTAACATTGTCCCCCAGAGCAATCTCAATCACAAGTACATCCTCCACAGCACAACCGTCAGCTTTACCAGACACCACAGGAGTGTTGTTGTAATAGTTTCAGTATTTATACGTCAGGGGTTTCTCAGTGTGCATCTCAAATTTGAAAATATTCATACATTTCTCTGCTTCAAATCAAGTAGAAATACCATTTATAACTAAACTGACGATTAGTTTCAAAGACAAAGAGTGCCATTACAACCTACCCCACTACTGGTGAGGTGTGTTATAGAAGCACAATGCAGAAAGACATCCATCAATATGTTGTTCATAAGTTTAATATTACAACTAATTGTACTAAACATCATATTTTGTAAGGCATTTATGCATGCATTTCTTCAGGCAGTGTAATGAAGCTAAAAAATCTTCTCACCTATGACTCCAGCGTGGTTTATGCTCAAACATGCAGACAGACACAATAAAACAACACTCAACAAGAAGTACACTTGAGCTGTCATCCTCTCGACCTGTGATCTCACAATCAACTCTACTGGAAAACACACTGAATTAGTCAGTCAGTAGGGACAGTGAGGCACACAAAACTACACTGAAAACATGTGCTGCTGAATTCCTTAACATAAATTGCTGTCCAAAGATTTATAGAACCAAGGAAGTCTGGGTAACTCCAACCCTGATGAAACTCACCTGCGTGTAGCTTTCTAGTAGCCTAATCTTGAAGACCTTGATTAGCTTGTTCAGGTGTGTTTGATTAGGTTTGGAGGAGTGGAGCACTGCGGTCACGCCATATGACATAATTAGAAGATTGAGTGTTTCTATGGCAACACTATCAATGACAAAATGGTCACATGGTATATATATATATTAATGATGAACAGATAGAATTTAGGCTGAAACATTTTTTATTGAGTTAACAATAGGGGAATACAGAGCCATAAAAACACTTTAATCTATAAAACAATGAAATCAATTTTTTTTAAATCAAAATCATACAAATAAAACATAAGTTATCTTTTTCAACAGCCTGTATGTCTTAACAGCTTTACAATTGTCCTCTGTTGAGGTTAGGGAATTGTAAAATATCTTTAAAGCTACTGTATTAAAGTTCTTCAGTCAAGTCAAGTCATGTTGTTTTATTAACATAGAAAAATGTTGTTCACCTAAAAATGAAAATTCTGTCATCATTTACTCACTCTCAAGTTGTTTTAAACCTGATATTTATGTTGAACATAAAAGTTTTTGAAGAATGCGGGCAACAGTTGCTGGTACTCTATGACTTATAATTATTTATTTTTTCTTCGTACTATGGAAGTCATTGGGGACCAGCAACTGTTAATACCCACATTCTTCAAAATATCTTCTTTTGAGTTAAGCACAAGAAATAAATTAATACAGGCTTGGAACAACATGAGAGTGAGTAAATCATGACAAATTATTTTGGGGTGATCTAGCCCTTTAAGGACAAGCGACAGCATGTTTACTAGGTGCTGTCACTTTGAGATTTTCTCTCAACTGTTTTCATCCACTTTAGACATAACCAACTGTGTTTATGTACACCTTGTGTGTATTTGGCAGTATTAGCACAATCAGACGCGAAAGATAAAGTCTTTGGCGCTGTTTGACAGTGCGCGCGCGCTTCGGGTGTACGCACTCAGAAAAAGTGCATCATGTCAGAACAGAACGCCACTGAAATGTTTACCCGGAAAAGCTTTAAAGCCCAAGCAGATAATGATCTTTTGGGATTGTGAATAAGTGCAGTGTCCTGTGAGTGTAACTCTACCGCTGCATTAACATGTGATGTGAATGTACGTTGAGTTTTACAGTATTGGGACTAAGGCGCCAGAACTGTAGCTGATAGAATGTGCGCTGTAGCACGATACTACCATATTTCTTCAAAAGCAGATCGTGGAGACATTAAATCATCCACGATCAAAAATCGTGATATCGCATAAGCACAAGTATAAAACTGTAAGAATTGAGAAATTAGTTGATCCTGGACAGTCTGTATGAAGAGCGACCAGACCCTGAGAGGACAAAGGACCTCTTTGGAAATTAACATTTGAACTCCCCCTCGTGCACTATTGAGATGAAAGTCTCACCTCAGAGTCATCCTAATCTACATCTCTTTCCCTCATCCCCCCTCTCCTTCTCCCCCATGCAAAGATCACCAAAAACTCACCCAAGAATATATGGTTTAATGTGAATGATTATCACCAAGTATTTTTCATGTTTGGTATCATTTGAAATGTCACAGTGCGACTGGTACAAATGTCTCATTTCCATCCATCCATCCATCTTCTTCCGCTTATCTGGGACCGGGTCGCGGGGGTAGCAGTCTAAGCAGGGATGCCCAGACTTCCCTCTCCCTAGACACTTCCTCCAGCTCTTCCGGGGGGACACCGAGGCGTTCCCAGGCCAGCCGGGAGACATAGCGTGTCCTAGGTCTTCCCCGGGGTCTCCTCCCGGTGGGACATGCCTGGAAAAACTTCCCGGGAAGGCGTCCAGGAGGCGTCCGGAAAAGATGCCCGGGCCACCTCAGCTGGCCCCTCTCAATGTGGAGGAGCAGCGGGTCTACTCTGAGCTCCTCCCGAGTGACCGAGCTTCTCACCCTATCTCTAAGGGATCGCCCAGTCACCCTGCGGAGAAAGCTCATTTCGGCCGCCTGTATCCGGGATCTTGTCCTTTCGGTCATGACCCACAGCTCATGACCATAGGTGAGAGTAGGAACGTAGATTGACCGGTAAATCGAGAGCTTCGCCTTGCGGCTCAGCTCTTTCTTCACCACGACAGACCGGTACATCGACCGCATCACTGCAGAAGCTCCACCGATCCGTCTGTCAATCTCCCGTTCCATCCTTCCCTCACTCGTGAGCAAGAGCCCAAGATACTTGAACTCCTCCACTTGAGGCAGGAACTCTCCACCAACCTGAAGCGGGCAAACCACCCTTTTCCGACTGAGAACCATGGCCTCGGATTTGGAGGTGCTGATTCTCATCCCAGCTGCTTCATACTCGGCTGCAAACCGCCCCAGTGCATGCTGGAGGTCCTGGTCTGATGGGGCCAGCACGACAACATCATCCGCAAAGAGCAGAGATGATCTGATATATATATATATATATATATATATATATATATATATATATATAATTATCATTAAAATTATTCAAATAATAATTAATATAATGTTTAAAAAATATATATATAAATAATAATAAGCTGTGATAAAGCATACTGTTTATTTTTGTCATTTTTAAATGAATCGTAATGTTACCTGTAACAAAATGCTTTCTCTGTATTCAGGTTTGACTGTAGTAATAATGCAAAAACGTGTACACTTCACATCAAATTTATTTACAAAAAATGTATAAACCTTGGCAAAAAGTTTTATTTGAGAATTTCTAAAAAATACATTCAAATCCTCACCTTAAAAGTAAGTAATTTGGTCCAAAACAACTAGAGAATTCACAAGCCTCTCTATAGATGTTCCTAATCTGACTTAAAAATAAAAAAATATGGATTTAAAAGGCCCAGTCTCTATATTGATCTGAAATATTGCAATAATTGAAGAAATTGAAGAAAAAAAATTATGTTTTATTTTCAATGGCAAAAATTAGCCATAAATATTGCATAAATATACCATCAAATCCTCTCAAAATACAAAAGAAAAAAATATTATTGACCAAAAATAAATTGCATTGGTTTTACTGGGGTGGAGGAAGTTTCATTTTTAGGTGTCCGGTCACTTCTGACCGGGAAGATAACACGTGTTCCACCCAAACGAAGAGCACCTGATAGGTAGTTTTGTGTTTTATATTGTGTAGGTCTCCAGCTAACCGGTTAACTCACATTATTGCTGTCTTACAGAAATACTTCTGCTAAGCAGTTGTGGGCCACTATTACCTAAACTGTGTCTATTAATGCAGATTGTTTGTCGTTCTTACTACTTTGAGAAAGTAATCCATGCTTTTATACAAATACAAGAGGTATCATATATCTCCTATTCTGGCCTTACACTTGCTACCAGATCATTTTGGGATAAAGTACAAGGTACATTTGTATACTTTTAAAGCCCTGCACAGACTGGCACCAAAATGTGTTTCTGAGCTCATACATTTTTATTACTCACAGAGATCAAGGTCCCAAAACCAGCTGCTCTTTAAAACTCCTTGGTGTTTTGCGCTTTCTCAGTTGCTGCCCCAAAGTTGTGAAATGGTTTACCAATGTCTATAGGGTGACCATATTTTAGTTTTCAGAAAACAGGACGGGGGCGTGTCTGGGGGGGCGTGATTAAGGGGTTGGGGGCGTGGTTGGGGTGAATGCATAAAAAAATACTTGACAAATGCATTCACAACCTTGCAACTATGTTATTGTACTTTAATGCATAAAGTAATACATCCTTTCCATTCAATGTTTGGACCGAAACAATAGAATAGGCCTACTATAAAAAAAAAAAGTTTAGCTTTTAACACCTTTTACATGACACTATTTCTTTTCATGGTCATAGGTTAAAAATCTACCACTAAAATAAAAAATCTACTACACTATTTCAGTATATATTAAAAAAAAAAAATTACAATCCTCCTGATGTTCTCTTGTAGCCTATAATTTCTTTATGTGGGCTTCTAGATCGCTAGCACCTTTATTTGACACTGACACGTACGTGCCAGCTTTGCAGTTCAAGCATTCTGCTTTACACGGATCCCGACCGAAACGAAACCACGGGCATTTTCTCTGTAAATCATCTGTGAATTTACATTTGGGCTTTTTTTTAACGCTGTTAGCTACTTACATATAAACTGAAGCGTCGACCGTCGAGTCCTGGTCAAGTCACGCTGCTAAAATTGAAATTCTTTGTCTGTGAACGTAAAGTCCGCCTACTTTGATTTGATTGGTCATTTCAAATATTCTGATATTGACGAGCAGTGTGACAGACCAATGAGGCTGAGATGAACAGTGAACACACACACACACACACACATAGGCCTCTGTATTCTGACGTGCGCTCTGCTTGCCGCTGCGGATTGAGGAACGCGCTGATTATAACAAGACGGGGCGAAGCCGAAGTCGGTTTCATATGTTTTGTGTGCAAAGGCAAGCATGTATTTAGTGCGATTGGTACAAATGTCTCATTTCCAAATAAGTAAAACAAAAGGTAATAAGGTTTTTAAGAGTTTAGGGATAACTCTTAACCCCCTGGGGTCAGCGGTATCGCCGGCAATACCAGCTCGCTTTTTTCCTTATCAGTGCAAAAGAGACTCAAAATATTCAGTTTATTTTAATTTGACATACTTGTGTTATACATCAATCGATCCTGTTAAGTGTGTGTTTTTTTTTGTGTATACTCACAATAAAAACAATCTGTCGTGCTTTTCGCCGAATAAAGAAAAATAAACATGATGTGAGTTCTGCCTTCTCTCTGTCAGTGAATTCTGAAACGCGTCCGAAAATGAACCGTAACTCAGCGAATACTCAGTCAAACAGGCATACAGACACACAGGCATGAAGCTTGAATTCTCTTCTTTTAAATGAAGTAATTTTTATAAAAAAACAAATATTCTAAGTTTATGTAATATGTATGAAAAGAGAGAGATGTCAGTCGTTCTCTTTCAGCTCATTATGTTTTAATGTGACCCCGCCCACGGAGAGCACGCACTATTCAAACGCAAATGATCTGAGGCGATCCATGCAAACCTGCGAAACACCCACATCAGCTGGATAACACACACAGCGAGTTATCAGAGTCATGTACTTTACGACGCTGTGAGGAATAATACTATCTTAATAATAATCCTGGGAAATTTACCTCAGAAGTGCTGGAAGTTTCATTTCGAGGAGCAACAGATCCAGCTGGGGAATAGGTCAGTTCAATATTTGCTTTGTTCTAATCGCAATAGTGTCTGTACACGCAAAAAGACTGTTTAAATATGAATCGCGTTTCTGTGTGTGAATGAATGAACAGTTTTTACCAAACTCTTATTGCTATACTGAGATGAGTAAAAATCGACTACAAAAATCGGATAGATTATAAAGTTTTTACTGTAAAATACTGCCACATCTATATATATATATATATATATATATATATATATATATATATATATATCAGGGGTGGCACGGTACATGAAAAAACATCCGAACCGTTCGGCTCGCTTGTCTCGGTTCGGTGCGTGTGTGCGTCGCATGGTTCGACTTCGACGCATGCGCAATGTAGCCTCGTGCCCGTGCTAATACAATGCTAAATCATAAATCAGATGTATGTAGAATAACATGATGATGTCCAGCAATCGATTTAAATAGTACACTGGGTTTACTTAGACATTTAATGAGATCTACTCCACTATGTTGTTTTTTCACATGAATAAATACATAGGTCGACTGTTTCACAAATGTAGCCTACTTTAATGGTCCAGTGGCAGAACTCTTGCCAAGCGTGTCATAGGTTCATCAAAACCGATTATGTTTATCAGTGGTTGTATATCAAGCAGGGACAGATTTGTGTGAATTTTGCTTTGTGATTTCACCGGAACGAATAGAGAGTCTCCTCAACGGATTGAAGCGCGCGTCCGAGTGAAGACTGCGGCGTGTGAACACTGTATCAGCACCACTGATCGCAGCGGCAACGAGCACTTTGATCACTTGATTAAAAAAACAAATTTCAGCGCTAGATTGCTTCTTATTTAACAAGCGAACGAAACGAATAATTTGCTAGTTAACTGGAGATGTTTTATTTATTTGTATTGGTACATCCGTGGGGACAATATCGACCCTGGGGTACATGTCCCACCTGCAAATTACGCCTATGATGACGAGACACGAAGAGAAATTGACAAAGAACTGTCCGACACAGCCCACGTAGCTCTCCAGATGGATGGACCTCCAGGGCCACTGAAAGTTTCCTCACGGTGACCGCTCACTCACTATATTACTTCGAAATGGGAAATGAGAAGCTGCGTTTTGCAAACACGCCCCATTTATGAAATAAATCAATTAATAATTAGATAATTAAGCTATATATCATATGCTGAAGTAAATATTTGGAGTGTTAAAGATTAAAAGAAAAAAAATAACAAGAACCGTACAGAACCGAAAACCGTGACCCAAAACCGTGATACGAACCGATCTGTGGGTTTTGTGAACCGTGCCACCCCTAATATATATATATATATTTGATGAAGTCATCAACTAAGATGTTATTATAGTGTTTGTTCCAATGTAGGCTATATTCAAACTAATGAATCCTTAACTTTGAAATACGTATGATAAAATGTATAATTTAGTTTTTACAAAGAAAGATTACACTGGAAATATTGTTAAAATTTAAATGGTTGAAATAGCAAAAAATATATATATAAGTATAGAACAAAATCTCAATATAAGCCTTCTCTTTAAATTATTTTTATTATGCTTTATTAGTGACACATTTGGGTAGAGAATATATTCCAAAACTTACCGAAAATACAGTATGAGAACAATTAACTGCACAATTACTAGAAATGTTTACCTTGGATATTATACAATTTGCAAGCACAATTTATGAAAAAAAACAACAACAACTGTGTTTCCAACTGTGAACCAATTTTATATTTTATATATATATATATACACATTAGGGATGGGGCCGATCCGATCCAGTATCGGTATCGGGACCGATACCAGCGTAATTCACGTATCGGATTTTCCCGATCCAACCTGCGGAGATTTCCGATATCCATGAGCCATGTATGCGCTTTAACGTTGTCTGCTGAAATGACTCCAAAAGTGATTCCCGCCGGCGAGTCTGTTAGCTGGCTGCAAACTGCGGAATGGATTTCCTGAAAGGAGGCGCGGCTCAATGAGACACAGAGTTATGAGACACGCCCCCGCTCAGGAAATCCATTCCGCAGTTTGCAGCGAGCTAGCAGGATAGCATTAAGCAGCATTGTGTGGTGGCTAACCAAAATGTCCGCTGTGTGGAAATATTTCACATTAGAAACACCGCAGAGCAAGACAGCTAAATGCAACGTTTGCAAAGCAATTATTCAGAGAGGCGGATGCTCCCTCGCGTCATTCAACACAACTAATGCAATAAAACACTTAAAAAAGCACCACGTTAAAGAACACGAGGATTTTTTAGCCAGCGGGCAGAAAGACAACGGGAGCCGTCAGGAATCACTTCTGGAGTCCTTCCAAAAGCAAGGTAAACTCCAGGCAGACAACGTAAAGGCTAAAGCGATTACCGAGAAGTTGCTCTACTTTATCGTACTCGATGACCAACCATTTTCAGTGGTGGAAAATGCTGGATTTCGCAGCCTGATTGAACACTTGCAGCCACGGTATAGTTTACCATCCCGGAGATATTTATCAGAGACTGCGTTACCTGAACTATACAGCCGAGTGTCAACCAAGTTAGCTGATAAGTTAAAAGGAGTTCCAGCCCTGAGCTTTACTTCAGATATTTGGACTTCAGATGTCTGCCCAATGTCGCTGATAAGCCTCACAGTGCACTGGGTTGACTCAGATACACATGGCCTC